>NW_021703777.1:10769745-10854242 GCF_005190385.1 Monodon monoceros
AAAAAAAAAAAAAAAAAAAGAATTTATATACAAAACAGAAATAGGCCCACAGACATAGAAAACAAACTTATGGTTACCGAAGGGGAAGGGAGGGAGGGATAAATTAGGAGCTTGGAATTAACATATACACACTACTATATATAAAATAGATGACCATCAAGGATCTACTGTATAGAACACAGAATTATACTCAGTATTTTTTAATAACCTATAAGGGAAAAGAATCTGAAAAAGATTCAAATATATATATATATATAATTGAATCACTTTGCTGTACATCTGAAACTAACACAACACTGTAAATCAACTATACTTCAATTAAAAACAAAAAAACACTCCATGATAAAATAAATGAATTTAAAAATGGGTCAAAGATCTTAATCATAGAAGATACACAGATGGCAAATAAGCATATAAGATGCTCCACATCATATGTCATCAGTAAACGCAAATTAAAACAACAATGAGCTACCACTACATACCTATTAAAATGGCCAAATCTGGAGCACTGACATCACCAAATGCTGGCAAGGATATGAAACAAGAGGCACTCTCATACATTACTGCTGGGAATACGAAATGGTACAGCAATTTTGGAAGATAGTTTGACAGTTTCTTACAAAACTAAACATAACCTTACCATGTTTCTTGATATTTACCCAAAGGAACTGAAAATTTATATCTACAAAAAATCTGTACACAGATGTTTATAGCAGCTTTACTCATAACTGCAAAAACTTGAAAGCAACCAAGATGTCCTTCAATAGGTGACGGGATAAATAAACGGTGGTACATCCAGACAACAGAATATTATTCCACACTAAAAATAAATGATCTATCAAGAAAAGACATGGTGAACCTTAAATGCATATTTCTAAGGGAAAGAAGTCAATCTGAAAAAAATTAAATACTATATGATTCCAATTATATGACACTCTGGAAAAGGTGTAATTATGGAGGTAATAAAAAGATCAGTGGTTTCCAGGGGTGTATGGGGGAAATGATGAATAGGCAGAGCACAGAGGATTTTTAGAACAGTGAAAATATTCTGTACATACTATAATGATGGATACATGTCATTATACACTTGTCCAAACCCATGGAATGTACAACTCCAAGAATGAACCTTAGTAAACTATAAACTTGAGTGATTATCATGTGTTAATGAGGGTTCATTCTTGATTAAAAAAAAAAAACATGCACCATTCTGATGAGTGATTTTGATAATGAGGGAAGCTATGCATGTATAGGGGCAGAGAATATATGAGCAATCTCTATACCTTCATCTCAGTTTTGTTGTAAACCTAAAACTGCTCTAAAAATAGTCTTAAGAAAAAACACTGGTATAAACCAAAAAGAGAAAGAGAGACAGAGAAGCTGAAATATTAAAATCAGTGGCAAATATAAGAAGTCAAGTGAAGAATAAACAGAGAGTAGAAAGATAGGGCAATAAAAATTAAAGTGCAAATCAATAAAACAAAGATAAATACAATCAACAAAGTCAAAAGTTTGTTTTTTGAAGTACTAACAAACCAATCCTCTTGAAAGATTGATCAAGAATAAAGAAAGAGAATAAAAAGTATTATGATTAAAAACAGAAAAATCAGAGGTAAAAAACACAAGGGAAATTAATAAAACCTTTTCACAAGAAACCTTACGAATCTTTTGTTTAGCTTTTTTGAATGATTTACTAGAACCTATTCAAAAAAAGAGATTTAAAGGCCCAAATATCAATGAATAAGAATGAATGATAAATTTAACAAATGTTTTTATCAGCATCGGTGGAGATAATCCTAAGCCCTTTTTCTTATATCTATCACCATAAGAAACAATAGCTTTTCTAAAATTGAACCATGTTTGCATTCCTGAAATACATCCAAGCAGGGGATGTACTGTACTTTTTAATGCTTTAATTATTTCGCAGATATTTTATTTAAGATTTTCCATAAACATTAATGAGATATGTTTGCCTGTAGTGGTTTGTTTTGGTTTTAATTCTTTTCTTGTTTTGGTAACAGGCTAATGGTATATTCACTACATACAAATGATTTATATGTTGTCATTTTTCTATGCCTCAGAATACTTTAGTCTTCTGAATATACAGATTTGAGAGAATTGTCCCAAGAAGCCATATGGGCCTTGTTTACCATTTTTTGTTAATGGTATGTAAACCTTTTCCAGAAGTTCACTGAAAATCTCTTTTCATGTGTCCTATATTCCTCACAAACCAAAAACAATAAAAAGGAATGAGGTCACTCTGACCTATTAAACCTTTACAGGAGCCTTCACAAAAGTACACGCAGTATCACAGGAAGGTTAAAAAATATCAAGGCTTTCTTACCAAGGCAGAGTAAAGGACAGATGTTGACTAGTCAACCAGCTGTATCTACCACAGGATAACTGTGAATATTTTTCTCCTTTTAAACTTAATTTCTTTTATTTCAGTCAACTTCTATAGAAATTACACTCACAGCCTACTTGATATACTAACAAGCTTTCTGTAGTGTTTTTAATGTCGCATCAAAGTAAGATTTGGAAAATTACAGAAGTATGACTAAGCTAAGAGGATAAGCTAGTCTGAAAGCTCAGTTAGGGAGAGACAAGAAAATTAACTGGTGGAATATAATACATACTATGAGAGAGTTGCATTATTAGCAAAGGCTGTTAGTGAGGTAGGTGTAAAAAAACATGATGACAATAGAAAGTAGAGTGAAGAGAATAGATCAAGTAAAGAACATGCGATGATGAGAGAGATTGGGCATATTTGTAGGGCATGCTTTTTAGGTTTAAGTAAAATGTTTTGTCTTTTGATTTTCTTTCTTTTTCAAGAACTGGGACTAGAAGGTGCTATTACAGATCTACTATACCTTATCAGAAATTCATGGGCTCTAAATTTCAAAATTTTTCAGATTTTTTTAAAGCTTCATACATGTTATATAGCATAATACTTTCAGTTGAGTCCAGGAGCACCTCTCAGTGAAGCACATTCATATTACTTCAGCAGAATATAAGTATATCCACATGTGTTGGGCTTTACAAAGACTATAAATGGATTTATTTCACTTCTGGTTTGATCATCACCTGAGTTCAGGTTGGCTAAGCTAAGGTTTTAGCTGCTCAAATAGTTTAGGAACAAAACCCACTTTTTAGAATGTTTGGATTTTGGTATAATGAATATAAGACTGTGGTTGCACTGTTATTATAAATGCTACAAGTAATAATATACTTCTAATATAAGCTAATATAAAATTAAGTGCTTGCTGTAAGTCAGATAACTTGTCTATAAGTAGTTGTAGCAAAACTTTACTATAGTCATCCAAAAGTGGTTCCTCTGTGTTCATAAAGATATTTTAAAATAAGTTTTCCAACCATATAAAAATACAGTGATAATGAAAATTCCTTTGGTAGAGAAAGAATTAAGTGTATTGCTCTTTTATTTCCTTTTACTGAAACTTAATAACAAAAACTTCTAACTTACATTTGAGCTACAAAAAATTGAGAATTCAGTCAGTTAACACTTGGAAATAAAAGCAAGGAGTGTGACAGGCAACATTTCTAGCTTTCATTCTCCATCAGTTGAGGGAAGAGAAGATAGCACTTAAAAATAGAATGGCTTGCTGAGAAATGCACATTTCATTGTTTCATGGAATTTAAGATACAGTATCTTATTAATTTTGTCTGATTTTAAATCTTATATGGACCATGAATATATTATTAAATGAAATTATTTTGAATGGATTAGAAATGTATACATCATGTACTCCTTTGAAAGTCTCACACAGCTTAGACAAGGAGATGTTTTTGTTCAGGGAGTTTACATTGCCAGCATTCATTTTATCACTACAAACTTGCTTTCCAGTTTTTCAGTACCTTTAATAAATATGAAGTATTTTTAAAGTGATTTTTAAAAACCCCACTATGATAGTCAATTTTTAAAATCTTTAAAAACTTAAAAAAATTTATATACAATTTTTAAAGGTTACATTCCATTTACAATTATTACAAAATATTTGCTATATTCCCCATGTTGTATAATATATCCTTGAGCCTATCTTATACTCAATAATTTGTACCTCCCATACCCTCACCCCATATCATCCCTCCCCCCAACAAGCTATGAAATCTGAGCTTGATTTTCTTGTGCAAATATAGGTTTCAGCTACACCACATTGGGAAATGGACACAATAAATTACCCAGTCCAGAGACTTGCTGAGAATTGTAATTTCTTCAAATTAATCTAATTGTCACAAAACTTAAAAGGATTCACACTGCACATAATATACTTATAATAAAACATATAGAAAATATAATAAGTAGAAAACAATAAAATAGGAATATATATTTTAATTTTACCACTTAAGTCAAAGACTCTGAAATAAGATTTCAGGTATTAACCTAATAATTCATTCCCCTACTGGGGCTAGCATGTTTTTCTTAAGTTTAATACCACTGCTATTAAGAGGGTTATTCTCATGGTCAAATAAGTATATTAACTTTCTTGAATAGATAAATAGATAGATAGGATTACCATAGTTACATTCTAAGCATCAACTGATCTCTATGTTCTTCAAATTAATATGTATTTATGCATTTATAGAGGTGCAAGTATGTAATTATATTAACGCTGTAAACTCACCATTAAAGTCATTCTTAAAGCCTGGCACGTGTATTCTTAACGCTTCTTGATTATTCAACACATGCATAATTCTATAAATAAAAAAAAAGAAAAAGAAGAAATAAGGAAAAATGGGTGAAATAATTGAATGGCACATGCTATGATGTGATAATTTAAAAACAGTGATTACCTCAGTTACTGAATTTTACTTAAAGTGCTTAACCACAGTATCAACTGGTAAAATAGGATTTGAAACATGGCTTAGGACTTACAGAGAATTTCCTGCTTCTTCCTACATTGAACTAAGGCAACCCAGTCACAAACAGAAACGTCCTATGCCTGTGCTACACAGAATGGCTGCTGCTACTGCTGTGTCTTAATCTAGAAAGGGAGGACCAAATATGATGCGAAGGAAATAAAATACTTTTTATTAATTATTCACAGAGAGGTAGGAAGTTCCTATTTTGGATACCAGGACAAGAAATTGGAAATAACCCACTGGACCATTGTTAGTTCAAAACCTTGAAAGCTTCCCAGGTGAAATTTGAAACTAGCACCCATACATGGAGGGCAAGAATAAACTGAAGAAAGAGGTGGGTCACTCCAGACTGGTAGGTGCCAGGTTTAATAAGCAAGGGAACTTACAAACAAGGCTTGTCTTTGATGGCCACAAATTGAGTAGATCTCCACACCTGCCCACCAGAACCGTAGAAGTTTATAAAAGGGCCTTAACTGGGTTTATTCGCATATACAGTCCAGGTTGTCTCAGCAACACATTACTTTCTCAAGGCTAAATCCATGAAAATGGCTCCCACAGTGGGAAACGTGGGCAGAGCATACATTCTGAGGAGAAGGGAAATGGGTAAGGATCCTCTGATTGTCAGGGTCTAGCTCTTGGTTCAACCAGCGGTCAGGTCCTCTGGATCACTTCCTCCAACAACCAAGTCACAGGATTATAGTAACAGGATTAGAATGTCTATGTTATCTCAAAGGTCTCTGTCTAGCTTCAACAGGAGATCATCAACATAATTTTAAGAAGTTCTGAACAAGGCTAAAGCCTTGTTCCCTAAAGGAATGCACTCTGTTAACGACCGCTCTAACACTAGTGAAGGCCCACAAGGGAAAGGCATCACAAGAGAGTAGATAGGTCCAGGATCTAGAATAAGAGTGTCTGGTTTTACAGCTAAGTTCTACCGTTTAGTAACTGTGATCATGAACTAGGTATTTTACACCTCCAGGTTTCAGTTTACTTATCTTTATAATTGGAATAATAATAGTATACTTTTTAAGGATTAAATTAATCAATACAAAAGCACGTAGATGAGTTCATGATACATAGTAATGCTAGTTGCTGGAGGTTCTGTTATTGTTACTATTTTCTCATGAATTCAACACGTATTTGCTACTTTATACTACAGCATGGAAATCTGTATGTATGTAAATATTGTATATAACTGTGCATGTATATGGACATGTGTCTAGATATTATATATATACCATCTATAAAATATGCATATAGATGTTACATATACTAAATTTTATGATATAGTATCTTTTCTTCTGTAACAGGGAGAGAAGCAAAGTCATAAAAGAAAAATGTTGGCATTGATGGCAGAGAAATTTGGGACCAAAAAATGTTACTTAACTGTCATAAATCATGCTCACATTCCTTTTCTATAAAATATGATCCAGTTGCAAATTCACAGCTTAATTATGAAGATTACATGAGATAGCAAATCTAAAATGATTTTCTAAAGGCATGAAATAAAGTGTTTGTGTTTATTAGTTGACTACAGAAGTCTATGGAGGATTTCTCCAACCTTAAAATTTCCAAACAATACAGATAGATTAGATAGATAGATAGATAGATACATACATAGATAAAAATAGATGTTTCCTACCATTTACAAATGTCTGTAAAGATTATATTTTACTCCAGTGTTACACTGAAAGTTTTACTAACTCAATTTAATATAACTAATCATAATATTTTCCAATAACTAAAACAACACACTTTGTGGTGTTGCTTAATTTTTCATAAACAGTGCCGTCTTAGAAATTCTTCAATAGCAATTTTGTTTTTTGTATTAAACACTACATATGAACATGCAGGATTCAGGAAAGAGGTAACAAAGAGATTGTTATACAAGCACAATATTAACTTTTTATATCTTGACCATTATTTCCAATGCTATGTGTGGTTTCTACTTATTTGACTGCTTTAGAAATAATTCCATTTGAACTAATATAAAAACAACATATCATTTAATGTGTTAAGTGGAACTTCATGAAGAAATTGTTGGGAAGATGGTGGAAGAGTAAGACGCGAATATCACCTTCCTCCCCACAGATACACCAGAAAAACATCTACACGTGGAACAACTCCTACAGAATACCTACTGAACGCTGGCAGAAGACCTCAGACCTCCCAAAAGGCAAGAAACCCCCCACGTACCTGGGTAGGGCAAAAGAAAAAGGAAACAACAGAGACAAAAGAATAGGGACGGGACCCGCACCAGTGGGAGGGAGCCGTGAAGGAGGAACGGTTTCCATATACTAGGAAGCCCCTTCGCGGGCAGAGGCTGCAGGCGGCATAGGGGGAAGGCTTCGGAGCCACAGAGGAGAGCACAGCAACAGGGGTGCGGAGGGCAAAGCAGAGAGATTCCCGCACAGAGGATCAGGGCCGACCAGCACTCACCAGCCCGAGAGGCTTGTCTGCTCACCCGCCGGGGCGGGTGGGGCTGGGAGCTGAGGCTTGGGCTTCGGTCGGATCCCAGGGAGAGGACTGGGGTTGGTGGCGTGAACACAGCCTGCAGGGTTTAGTGTGCCACAGCTAGCCGGGAGGGAGTCCGGGGAAAAGTCTGGACCTGCCGAAGAGGAAAGAGACTTTTTCTTACCTCTTCGTTTCCTGGTGCGCGAGGAGAGGGGATTAACAGCGCTGCTTAAAGGAGCTCCAGAGACGGGCGCGAGCCGCGGCTAAAAGCGTGGACCCCAGAGACGGGCATGAGATGCTAAGGCTGCTGCTGCCGCCACCAAGAAGCCTGTATGCAAGCACAGGTCACTATCCACACCCCCCTTCCGGGGAGCCTGTGCAGCCCGCCACGGCCAGGGTCCTGGGATCCAGGATCAACTCCTCCGGGAGAACGCACGGCGCGCCTAACGCTGGTGCAACGTCACGCGGCCTCTGACGCAGCAGGCACGCCCCGCACTCCGTGCCCCCCCCCCCCCCCCCCTCTCCCCCCGGCCTGAGTGAGCCAGAGTCCTGGAAGCAGCTGCTCCTTTAACCCTGTCCTGTCTGAGCAAAGAACAGATGCCCTCCGGCGACCTACACGCAGAAGCGGGGCCAAATCCAAAGCTGAGCCCCTGGGAGCTGTGCGAACAAAGAAGAGAAAGGGAAATCTCTCCCAGCAGCCTCAGGAGCATCGGATTAAAGCTCCACAATCAACTTGATGTACCCTGTATCTGTGGAATACGTGAATAGACAACGAATCATCCCAATTAAGGAGGTGGACTTTGAGAGCAAGATTTATGATTTTTTCCCCTTTTCCTCTTTTTGTGAGTGTGTATGTGTAAGTTTCAGTGTGAGATTTTGTCTGTATAGCTTTGCTTCCACCATTTGTCCTAGGGTTCTATCCATCCGTTTTTTTGTTTGTTTGTTTTTTCTTAATAATTATTTTTTTAATTTTAATAACTTTATATTTTATCTTACTTTATTTTATTTTATTTTATCTTCTTTATTTTTTTCCTTCCTTCCCTCCTTCCTTCCTCCCTCCCTCCCTCCCTCCCACCCTCCTTTCTTTCTTTCTTTCTTTCTTTCTTCTTCTACTAATTCTTTCTTTCTACTTTTTCTCCCTTTTAGTCTGAGCCGTGTGGATGAAAGGCTCTTGGTGCTGCAGCCAGGAGTCAGTGCTCTGCCTCTGAGGTGGGAGAGCCAACTTCAGGACACTGGTCCACAAGAGACCTCCCAGCTCCACATAATATCAAATGGCGAAAATAACCCAGAGATCTCCATCTCAACACCAGCACCCAGCTTCACTCAACGACCAGAAAGCTACAGTGCTGCACATCCTATGCCAAACAACTAGCAAGACAGGAACACAACCCCACCCATTAGCAGAGAGGCTGCCTAAAATCATAATAAGTCCACAGCCACCCCAAAACACACCACCAGACGTGGAGACCTGCCCACCAGAAAGAAAAGATCTGGCCTCATCCACCAGAACACAGGCACTAGTCCCCTCCACCAGGAAGCCTACACAACCCACTGAACCAACCTTAACCACTGGGGACAGACACCAAAAACAATGGGAACTATGAACCTGCAGCCTGCAAAAAGGAGACACCAAACACAGTAAGATAAGCAAAATGAGGAGACAGAAAAACACAGCAGATGAAGGAGCAAGATAAAAACCCAACAGACCTAACAAATGAAGAGGAAATAGGCAGTCTACCTGAAAAAGAATTCAGAATAATGATAGTAAAGATGATCCAAAATCTTGGAAATAGAATAGACCAAATGCAAGAAACATTTAACAAGGACCTAGAAGAACTAAAGATGAAACAAAGTATGATGAACAACACAATAACTGAAAAATACTCTAGATGGGATCAAAAGCAGAATAACTGAGGCAGAAGAACGGATAAGTGACCTGGAAGATAAAATAGTGGAAATAACTACTGCAGAGCAGAATAAAGAAAAAAGAATGAAAAGAACTGAGGACAGTCTCAGAGACCTCTGGGACAACATTAAACGCACCAACATTCGAATTATAGGGGTTCCAGAAGAAGAAGAGAAAAAGAAAGGGACTGAGAAAATATTTGAAGAGATTATAGTTGAAAACTTCCCCAATATGGGAAAGGAAATAGTTAATCAAGTCCAGGAAGCACAGAGAGTCCCATACAGGATAAATCCAAGGAGAAATACGCCAAGACACATATTAATCAAACTGTCAAAAATTAAATACAAAGAAAACATATTAAAAGCAGCAAGGGAAAAACAACAAATAACACACAAGGGAATCCCCATAAGGTTAACAGCTGATCTTTCAGCAGAAACTCTGCAAGCCAGAAAGGACTGGCAGGACATATTTAAAGTGAGGAAGAAGAATCTGCAACCAAGATTACTCTACCCAGCAAGGATCTCATTCAGATTTGATGGAGAAATGAAAACCTTTACAGACAAGCAAAAGCTGAGAGAGTTTAGCACCAACAAATCAGCTTTACAACAAATGCTAAAGGAACTTCTCTAGGCAAGAAACACAAGAGAAGGAAAAGACCTACAATAACGAACCCAAAACAATTAAGAATATGGGAATAGGAACATACCTATTGATAAGTACCTTAAATGTAAATGGACTAAATCCTCCCACCGAAAGACAGATTGGTGAATGGATACAAAAACAAGAACCATATATTTGCTGTCTACAAGAGACCCACTTCAGACCTAGAGACACATACAGACTGAAAGTAAGGGGATGGAAAAAGATATTTCATGCAAATGGAAACCAAAAGAAAGCTGGAGTAGCAATTCTCATATCAGACAAAATAGACTTTAAAGACTATTAGAAGAGACAAAGAAGGACACTACATAATGATCAAGGGATCGATCCAAGAAGAAGATATAACCACTGTAAATATTTATTCACCCAACATAGTAGCACCTCAATACATAAGGCAAATACTAACAGCCATAAAAGGGGAAATCGACAGTAACATATTCATAGTAGGGGACTTTAACACCCCACTTTCACCAATGGACAGATCATCCAAAATGAAAATAAATAAGGAAACACAAGCTTTAAATGATACATTAGACAAGATGGACTTAATTGATATTTATAGGACACTCCATCCAAAAACA
The DNA here is from genome assembly GCF_005190385.1 of Monodon monoceros. NCBI lineage: Eukaryota > Metazoa > Chordata > Mammalia > Artiodactyla > Monodontidae > Monodon > Monodon monoceros. Next base: position 10,780,222 of record NW_021703777.1, read on the forward strand.
ACAGAATACACATTTTTCTCAAGTGCTCATGGAACATTCTCCAGGATAGATCATATCTTGGGTCACAAGTCAAGCCTTGGTAAATTTAAGAAAATTGAAATTGTTTCAAGTATCTTTTCCGACCACAACGCTATGAGACTAGATATCAATTACAGGAAAAGATCTGTAAAAAATACAAACACATGGAGGCTAAACAAAACACTACTTAATAACGAAGTGATCACTGAAGAAATCAAAGAGGAACTCAAAAAATACCTAGAAACGAATGACAATGGAGACACGACGACCCAAAACCTACGGGATTCAGCAGAAGCAGTTCTAAGAGGGAAGTTTATAGCAAAACGATCCTACCTTAAGAAACAGGAAACATCTCGAATAAACAACCTAAACTTGCACCTAAAGCGATTAGAGAAAGAAGAACAAAAGAACCCCAAAGTCAGCAGAAGGAAAGAAATCATAAAAATCAGATCAGAAATAAATGAAAAGGAAATGAAGGAAATGAAAGCAAACATTAATACAACTAAAAGCTGGTTCTTAGAGAATTAAACAAAATTGATAAACCATTAGTCAGACTCTTCCAAGAAAAAAAGGGAGAAGACTCAAATCAATAGAATTAGAAATGAAAAAGGAGAAGTAACAACTGACACTGCAGAAATACAAAAGATCTTGAGAAATTACTACAAGCAACTCTATGCCAATAAAATGGACAACCTGGAAGAAATGGACAAATTCTTAGAAAAGCACAGCCTGCCAAGACTGAATCAGGAAGAAATAGAAAATATGAACAGACCAATCACAAGCACTGAAATTGAAACTGTGATTAAAAATCTTCCAACAAACAAAAGCCCAGAACCAGATGGCTTCACAGGTGAATTATATCAAACATTTAGAGAAGAGCTAACATCTATCCTCAAACTCTTCCAAAATATAGCAGAGGGAGGAACACTCCCAAACTCATTGTATGAGGCCATCATCACCCTGATACCAAAACCAGACAAGGATGTCACAAAGAAAGAAAACTACAGGCCAATATCACTGATGAACATAGATGCAAAAATCCTCAACAAAATACTAGCAAACAGAATCCAACAGCACATTAAACGGATCATACATCATGACCAAGTGGGGTTTATTCCAGGAATGCAAGGATTCTTCAATATACGCAAATCAATCAATGTGATACACCATATTAACAAGTTGAAGGAGAAAAACCATATGATCATCTCAATAGATGCAGAGAAAGCTTTCAACAAAATTCAGCACCCATTTATGATAACCCTCCAGAAAGTAGGCATAGAGGGAACTTTCCTCAACATAATAAAGGCCATATATGACAAACCCAGAGCCAACATCGTCCTCAATGGTGAAAAACTGAAAGCATTTCCAGTAAGATCAGGAACAAGACAAGGTTGCCCATTCTCACCACTATTATTCAACATAGCTTTGGAAGTTTTAGCCACAGCAATCAGAGAAGAAAAGGAAATAAAAGGAATCCAAATCGGAAAAGAAGTAAAGCTGTCACTGTTTGCAGATGACATGATACTATACATAGAGAATCCTAAAGATGCTACCAGAAAACTACTAGAGCTAATCAATGAATTCTGTAAAGCAGCAGGATAGAAAATTAATGCACAGAAATCTCTTGCATTCCTATACACTAATGAGGAAAAATCTGAAAGTGAAATCAAGAAAACACTCCCATTTATCACTGCAACGAAAAGAATAAAATATCTAGGAATAAACCTACCTAAGGAGACAAACGACCTGTATGCAGAAAATTATAAGACACTGATGAAAGAAATTAAAGATGATACAAATGGATGCAGAGATATACCATGTTCTTGGATTGGAAGAATCAACATTGTGAAAATGACTCTACTACCCAAAGCAATCTACAGATTCAATGCAATCCCTATCAAACTACCACTGGCATTTTTCACGAACTAGAACAAAAAATTTCACAATTTGTATGGAAACACAAAAGACCCCGAATAGCCAAAGCAATCTTGAGAACAAAAAACGGAGCTGGAGGAATCACACTCCCTGACTTCAGACTATACTACAAAGCTACAGTAATCAAGACAGTATGGCACTGGCACAAAAACAGAAATATAGATCAATGGAATAGGATAGAAAGCCCGGAGATAAACCCATGCACATATGGTCACCTTATCTTTGATAAAGGAGGCAGGAATGTACAATGGAGAAAGCACAGCCTCTTCAATAAGTGGTGCTGGGATAACTGGACAGGTACATGTAAAAGTATAAGATTAGATCACTCCCTAACACCATGCACAAAAATACGCTCAAAATGGATTAAAGACCTAAATGTAAGGCCAGAAACTATCAAACTCTTAGAGGAAAACATAGGCAGAACACTCTGTGACATAAATCACAACAAGATCCTTTTGACCCACCTCCTAGAGAAATGGAAATAAAAACAAAAATAAACAAATGGGACCTAATGAAACTTCAAAGCTTTTTCACAGCAAAGGAAACTATAAACAAGGCCAAAAGACAACCCTCGGAATGGGAGAAAATATTTGCACATGAAGCAACTGACAAAGGATTAATCTCCAAAATTTATAAGCAGCTCTTTCAGCTCAATAACAAAAAAACAAACAACCCAATCCAAAAATGGGCAGAAGACCTAAATAGACATTTCTCCAAAGAAGATATGCAGACTGCCAACAAACAAATGAAAGAATGCTCAACATCATTAATCATTAGAGAAATGCAAATCAAAACTACAATGAGATATCATCTCACACAAGTCAGAATGGCCATCATCAAATATCTAGAAACAGTAAATGCTGGAGAGGGTGTGGAGAAAAGGGAACCCTCTTGCACTGTTGGTGGGAATGTAAATTGTTACAGCCACTGTGGAGAACAGTATGGAGGTTCCTTAAAAAACTACAAATAGAACTACCATATGACCCAGCAATCCCACTACTGGGCATATACCCTGAGAAAACCATAATTCAAAAAGAGTCATGTACCAAAATGTTCATTGCAGCTCTATTTACAATAGCCCGGAGATGGAAACAACCTAAGTGTCCATCATCGGATGAATGGATAAAGAAGATGTGGCACATATATACAGTGGACTATTACTCAGCCATAAAAAGAAATGAAATTGAGCTATTTGTAATGAGATGGATAGACCTAGAGTCTGTCATACATAGTGAAGTAAGTCAGAACGAGAAAGACAAATACCGTATGCTAATAGATATATATGGAATTTAAGAAAAAAAAATGTCATGAAGAACCTAGGGGTAAGACAGGAATAAAGACACAGACCTACTAGAGAATGGACTTGAGGATATGGAGGGGGGAAGGGTAAGCTGTGACAAAGCGAGAGAGAGGCATGGACATATATACACTACCAAACGTAAGGTAGATAGCTAGTGGGAAGCAGCCGCATAGCACAGGGAGATCAGCTTGGTGCTTTGTGACCTCCTGGAGGGGTGGGATATGGAGGGTGGGAGGGAGGGAGACACAAGAGGGAAGAGATATGGGAACATATGTATAACTGATACACTTTGTTATAAAGCAGAAACTAACACAGCATTATAAAGCAAGTATACTCAAATAAAGATGTAAAAAATAAATAAATAAAATAAAAAATAAAAAGCATGCATTATCACTAGAAAAAAAAAGAAATGGTTGATGTCAATCCCAATTTAGTTCAGAAACATGGTTATTAAGTAATTTCATATAATGTGTACTTAATTGTGTTTACAATCTTGTGTGATCTTTGAACACTTTGAGACCCCAGAAGACTAAGGAAATAAGCTGGGACAAATTTCTGAAAATAAAAAATTGAATACATCGAAGAAAAATTTAAATTTAAGGGACACTTTAGTGAGTTTCATTGGACTTTGAACGTATTTTTCCACAAACTTTAAAACTTTCTTAAATTAATATTTTATGTGCTATAGATGAATGTATATTTCCACAAACTGTAAAACTTTCTTAAGTTAATACTTTATGTGCTATAGAGTAATTTTATACTATATTTTATGCAAAAACATGCAATTAAATTGAATTTAATGGCTTAAAAACGAAAATTCCAAATGATTTTTCTGAAGATTTTTCACTTTTAAAATTCACCAATAGGGTTTCCCTGGTTGTGCAGTGGTTGAGAGTCCGCCTGCCGATGCAGGGGACACGGGTTCGTGCCCTGGTCCGGGAAGATCCCACATGCCGCGGAGCAGCTGGGTCCGTGAGCCATGGCCGCTGAGCCTGCGCGTCCGGAGCCTGTGCTCCGTAACGGGAGAGGCCACAGCAGTGAGAGGCGTGCGTATCGCAAAAAAAAAAAATAACACAAAATAAAAATAAAATTCACCAATACGTTTTTTGCTAATTGTGCCGTTTCTGAGAATTTTAGGAGTTCTTGACATTAGATCTCTATTACTTTCTACATCTCACACAAATATATTCTTATTAATATAAAAATAACATATCTCATGCCTCTATTGCTTGCTGTACTTTATGTCCTAGGCAGTTTGTTTCCTCTTGTTTTTGGCTGAATTTATTTTAAATACATTCCAAAGAAAATGAAGATTTAAGTGGGAGATTATGTAAAAGGAGAGAAAGAAAGGCAGTGGGCTAGAATAGTTTGTTTTATTTGTACTATTCTTTGTAGTAATATATTTAATCTTTTTTAATCCACTTGAAATGATACAAACTATGACATGACAGCAAAGAACAAGCACTCCTTTCTAAAACATGAACCACCAAATCAGTCTGCCCTAGAACATGTTTGGTGGAAATTCCTGTTTGTGGGTACTGAGGGAAATTTTCACTGTGATTAGTTTACTCATGTGCTGAGTACTGTAATGAAAATGTTGCAACTGTTGCTGTGGCTTTTGCTGCTACTTCCTGGACACTGTTAACAATGGTTTTCTGGTATCATTCATCATTATAGAACTTTTAACAGCACATGTTTTCCTTCCCAAGAAAGCATATTTTTGATGTTGCAGGTATACAAACATACAGCTGTTTCTAAGTTTGACTGTATAGAGGAATCTTGACTGTGCCACTTTATGTAACCTTGGGTAAATTATGTAATGCCTCTAAGTTTTATTGTCTTTATTTATAAAATGAGATATCAAAAACTCAGTTTTTGAAATTATTGAAAAAGAAAATGCTTTCTAAACTCTTAGTATACATCTTGTCACATAGGATGTACTCTCTCTATTCCACCTGAAGTATACTACTGATCAGATTCTAGTCTACAATATTTTAGCTCCACTGAAGAATAACAGCCACAATCATGAATTATACTATGGGTTATAAAAAGATAATATATAAACTCCTCACTCAAAAATTGTTCCTCAGCAATAGTTATCTTTGGTGCAAGTACTTAAATAACACTTTTCCGTGTCAGTTGTAACCCTCGTCAAGGTTCTGTGTCAAGTACTGAAAACTGCAATGATAAAAGCGTAATTCCTATTACTCTGTGAATTTATATTTTAAAATTGTTTTTAACCCTGAATAATCTGAGTTGTACACCCCCCAAATATATGGTTCAATATGAAAATTTTTGTTTACCCTCCTCAAATTCACATTTTTAGCTTTGGCTTTATAAAATCTAGACAAAGGAAAGCACTGTCAATAGTAGGTTATAAAATTATTTTACTTAGATCAAACAGGACCATAAGGCACTAGACAAATTATATTTGGGAATAAAGCAATTCAGACTGACTATACTTTAGTGCTCTGAAATCTCAACACTTTTTCTTGGGACTAATGTAAGATTTCTTTTTCATTATTTGATTTTGATTCGGTTTGTATGTTCCCAGTTCTCTCAAGTGCTGGTCTTAAAAGCTGAGGTGCCCGATGAAGGATAGAAGCTCTAGGTTTTGATTTTACTAGGCTCAGGGTGGGGTTTATGGAAAAACTGTGGCTCAGCCGTTCCTATCCGCTTCATTGTCATTTGCCCTGTGAAGGGGTCACGCTGCCAGATTTTAGGCTTTAGTCAGAGGAAATTGTTCCACATACTGTATAGCTGTAGATCCAGAGTGTCTGTGGGAAAAGGTGAGTTTAGGATCTTTCTGTCACCATCTTGAGCCAGAATCCTGTATGTTCCCAGTTCTAATACAAATTCCTACATGGTCTAGGATCAGCTGATTATACAGATAGTATCTGCTGTTGAAAGTGCTGACAACTTTCAAGTCTTCTTCCCTCCTTTTAAACTCACCCTGGAGACTAGAAGCCTAGTTATTTCACCAGTAGGAGAAAAACCTTCTTTTTGTAGGTTCGGAGCTGATTATATACAAGTATTTCAGAATTTTAAGTAGACTTTCTGTTGCAAATGAGGTCCAGGTTGTAAAGACAGTTATCAGATAACATATGGCAAATTCAGTTTTTCTTTCTTGTACTTGAAATTTATTCTTGCTATGATATCACTGCTACTCAAAAGCCTCTGCTTCTAAACACTCACTATGCCCACTTCTTAGTCAGCATGTCTCCATGATGTCTTTTCTCTGTTCATCAATATTAGTAACAGCTCTTACAAAATGGGGGGGAAAAGCTTATCATTTTTTAGACATATATACTTAAAAACTTACCACATTTATTTCACTAATGTTGATTAAACTTTAGGTCATAAATTACTAATGGGTTAAAATTTTTCATTTAACATAAATTTTATACCAGCCCCTACATCTTACTAAACTACTAGAAACAATATTTTCAATGGATATCTGCATTCTAGCTTATTTTCAAAATATTTCATCCTGTAGAAAACTTTCAAAGGGAAGTTCATTTTTCTTGTTAATAATTTGTTATATGGCTATCTGGACTTTGGGTGGTTAGTCAGTTTTCTGAAAACACTTTATCGAGAAGGTACTAGCACCATAAAATTTAAATTTATTATTCATTGCTTGAGAGCTTTCACCTATTTAGAAATGAGCCCATAGGACCTCTCCTCATAAGAAGGATAATGAATAAGTAGAAACTTTTTATTCTATAATTTTTAGCATATTACTTTAAAGATTGTTTCTATAGAGATTTCATGATTCCAGGGTATAATATTCAAAGTGAGTGAAGCATAGATGAATATCCATAACCTAGGCTTAAGTTCTCAATCAGTATATCAAGTTTATTTTTTAAAAATGTTCTGTAGTGAATATGCATACTGTTACACTGATACGTATCCACTAGAACAATGAGGTAAGTAGCATATTACTTATGGCTCTAAGTGAGAAATTTGGTTCAGAATCCAGTTTGCACTCAAAAAAAGATCTTATGGTTACAGCTACATGTAAGCATCCAGGGCAAGAGTTCTATTCAAATGGTAAGAGAATGCTTAGGGTAGACGAAAGGAAGATGGCGATTAATACAGATGCTTTTATAAGTAATGTACAACATTATTGTATTATTGATAGATTTTCATTATTCCTCATTTATATAGTGTGTTAAAATATTTAATTTTCTCTCATGTGTTATCAAAAATTTGGTAATCAGCAACAAGGACCTACTGTATAACACAGGGAACTCTGCTCAACATTCTGTAATAACCTAAATGGGAAAAGAATTTGAGAAAGAATAGATACATGTATGTGTATAACTGAATCACTCTGCTGTATACCCAAAACTAACACAACATTGTTAATCAACTATGCTGCATTATAAAATAAAAGGTTTTTAAAAATTTAAATAGTATACAAAAAAATTTTGGTGATCAGTAGTATAACAGAAGCATGCAAAAAGTTGAAAACCTTTATCCTAAAGGTGCATGTGAGAAGAATTTTTCACATGTGTGTTTATTGGACTTCTCTGAAATAATAATAAGTGTGCATTTCTAAGTGTAATTTCGAGGTTCCACAGGACTTATTATAAGAAAACTATAAAGTGGTTTTGGGGTTATTTAGTTTTACTTGCTTGTTACTATGCTGTGAAACAAGACAAAAAATATTTTAAACACATGTACCAAGTTGCTATTGTTATTTGAATTTAATAGTAACAATCAATATTTTTAAACAATGTATTTTAATTAACATATATTACATATTAGTCATAATGTTGTCATTTTCACCCATCTACTCTATCCCCCAAATTCACCCCACAGCAATTATAATCAAATTGATTTTAATATAGGAACACTCATTCTCCAACTGAATATGTCTTTGTTTTTAACATTTCAGATATTTATATGCATGTATTAATAAGCAAAAATATAGTATCACAAACTGATGGGAGAAATTCATTATGATGTTATTTTTTACTGGAATATAAATTTATAATAATGGGAAAACTGCAGATAACTTTACATAATTTATTAACATTTTAGTTCATTTCTTAATTTTCTTAAAATATAAATGACTTCAAACTTAAAGTTTCATCTAGCCAGAAAAATCACGTATGGTTTGAAAAGAAGAACCTTCACCTACATATTTTGTCTATGTATTTTCTTATTGTAAATTATTTAGTACATACCTACATAAAATTTGGTAGCCCATAAATTCTGTTGATGATGATGTTTACTCTCACAGGAATTATTATTGTAATTGGTACCTTCTTATATGCATACTTCATCTTAGAAATTCAAAGGTGATTACTATTTTGGAATCATTTAAAGTTTCTCAATTTAGTGCTGGTCATTGAAAATCACATGTTATTTTGAACTGAACATATAGAAAACAATGCCAAATTCTAATCATGGGTTTAGGTAGAGTAGGCCTTAGGTACTGCTGCTTCTATTAGAAATGTCTTAACATATATATCATTAGCATATCAAGATGGATAGTAGTTTGCTACAACTCAAAATTATTATCTATTTTGCTAAGTTTATGAATGGAATATTTTTGTAAGGAACTATATCTAAAGGATGACATAATAATTAGGATTTGTATAGCACCTCTAAGTGTTTCATAATACATTTCTATTTTCTTCTTTGATATTTTCATTAACGTTAAAAATCAGGACTTAATTTTAATTCATTATTTAGAGGAGAAAACAAATAATAAAAGGGCAATATAAAACAGAGGAACACTGGTAAGACTGTAGTTGTGGCAATCACAGAAATGCACTCTGCAGGTCTCCCTTCAAGAGAAACTTGCTGCAAGGAATATAGAGAACCAACAGCCTTCGCCTGCTCCACCTTCTGGGTTTCACTACCTCCTTGGCTCAGGCCAAGGCCATGCTCCCTGGGTGCTCCCATCTAGTGACTGAGCCTGGTGGGATTCCTAGAGCTGAGCCATCCCGGCCTAACATGGGACTATTCTAATAGGTAATCTTTGTTCTGGGACTCGCTGTTGGCCTGGCTAAGACTTTCTCCTGGCTGCACTGCAGTCTAAGGCTCTTCCTACTCAATGCTCCTTCCTTCTTCTCTTGAACAAATGTCAGACCAACAGTGAAGTCTGCACGTTCTCTCTGCCTACTTCTGCTCTTCCCCTTCTCTATCTACACAGGAATTTTCCCAAATAAATCTCCTGTAAGCCTAGCCCTGTGCTTATATCTACAACATGGAGGGCCTGAGATGATACTGTGGCTAATTACCTTCATGGATAGTAGAGATAGATTTACACTGGTAGGACTAGAAGTAATTGAGAAATGTCCAGCTAAAATATTAAAATCTATTACATAAATAGAGTATAAGAGTTCTGCTTCTAGGAATGATAAAGAAACATATTGCATACTAACATAATTACAGGGACAACTAGAAAAGTTTGACAAAATTTGAAGGAAAAAATCTGTTTGAAGAATCAGAAAACCATTAAAGTATTAAGAATTTTTAAGACCAGACCTAGAGAGAAAAGAACAATGAGATAAGCACAACACTCTAAGTATTTTTACAATAGAAGCATTTCAGAAAGTAGCAATGGACCAAAGGTTGGGATATAATCACACAAATAAACTATTTACTTTCAAGCTAAATACTGTTTATAAAAAGTTCAAAGAACAGTTTTTGTATTTCAGTGTGTAATAATTATGTGAATTTGAGCAAGCTATTAACCTCAATTTTCTCACTGTGAAGTGGGTGAAATACTAACATACTACCTAAGTCTATTACGATAATTTTTGAGATAATATTTCTAGTGCTCTAAGAAGACAGTCCAATACATATTAAGCACCAAGATTTTGTTAAAGATCTAAAATGAGTGAAATTCACACACACACGTGTATATTCACACACATTCCCTAGATGACACTATTTTATTTAAAGCTGTCATTATTTTCACAAAAAGGTTCTTCTCTCAAATAACTTTTGAGGTTCACTAATAAAAATTCATCAATATTTATTCTTGGGTAGAAAGTACACAATGTAGATACTCTCATAATATTCTGTGGTATATATTTAGAAACAATTTTTTTCAAAACTGATAACGAAATATAATCTCTGAAGTAGTGCATCAGAAATTTTAATTAGTGGTATGCCATAAAAACAAACATTTCAAGTGGTTGCTTATTACTCTGTACGTTAGAATATGCATTTTTGTGATGCAAATTTAGTATAATGTGATCAATTACTTATGTAACTTGACTTGATTATACTAAACACTATTGTTGTTATTCAGTTTGGAGCTATCTTCTGAAAAACCTACTATAATTTGGAAAAAATGCTGTGTCTTACTTCATAGGCATATTATGTGAGTGTGGCTTTGCATATTTTTAACCATAGGAATGGGTGAAAAACTTCTGTATTGCGTAAATGTCTTTTTTCTACTGAAACAATTTATAATATTGCTTTGACAATGTATTTTTTTTTAAGAATGCACCTATCTAATTGTATTGGAACAAAAGGTATATAGTATTTTTCAGTTTTAAAACGTCATAAAATATTCATTATTTCTTGCAATTATCCTATTAAGTCAGCATTAATATTTCATTATGCAAATGATGCATAAAGAAATTAAATACTATAAATGAATCAAAAAAGTATGAATAATTAAACAAAGTGAATGATTGTAGTGTTTTTTTTTTTTAACATCTTTATTGGAGTATAATTACTGTACAATGTTGTGTTAGTTTCTGCTGTATAACAAAGTGAATCAGCTATATGTATACATATATCCCCATATCCCCTCCCTCTTTCGTCTCCCTCCCACCCTCCCTATCCCACCCCTCTAGATGGTCACAAAGCACATGGGGAGGGGGAAGGGTAAGCTGGGACGAAGTGAGAGAGTGGCATGGACATATATACACTACTAAATGTAAAATAGATAGCTAGTGGGAAGCAGCTGCATCACACAAGGAGATCACCTCGGTGCTTTTTAGTGTTTATTCTGTGTTCTACCATTCTAAAGTTTCACTGTGTCCTGAATAATGATGTTGGACTGTAGTAAACCTTTTCCTCACATAAAAAAAGTAATGATTTATGACATTATTAATTGTCTAAATGCCATCTGGACAGATGCGCCATTTCATTCTGAAATTAATTTTCAAAAAGTATACAGGCATTTCATAAATCATAATTTATTTCTATCTTCATGCCATATTTGGTCAGCTGGCTATTATTTGCTAGCCTGTTGGCACTGATAATTTGGATCAGTTTGTATTTCAAATCACTCAGGAACTTAATAGCTTATAAATGTTTACACTGGGACCGAAATGGAGAAGAAAACAATTTTTGAAGGAAAACATCAGTTTGTACACCAGTCCTGGACAACACCAAGTAATGTTGGCTTCACTTTTTATTACTGGTTTCAGTCTCTCTATAGTTGAAGCCAATTCCTCATACAGCCTCCCTTTCCATAACAACCTACTCTTTGCAAAATAATATCTTTGATATCATGTATCTTTGTGGAAGAAATCAAAACTATTCAGATATAAAATTTCTCATAGATTGCTAAAATTTACTCAGTTCTCCCTGTTTCTATGCCCTCAGAGAGTTGCCGACTATACTGACTCTGAAACCAGTCATGCAAATTACTTTGGTTAATAGTAGTGGCAAATGTGGCAGAGCAGAAAGTTGAAAATTGCTTCTACATTGCGATTTTCCCTTTCTTGGTGCTATTGAAATATGCCACCCTATTTGTAAGAAAAAGAAAAAAAGTCTAGGGTAGCCTGTTGCCTGACGAAAAACAATGATCACATCACCCTTGTAACCACTACTAATATGTACTCCAATTGCCAGGCTTAAGAATGAGGCCACCCTAGATCAACCAGGCCTAGATGACCTGCCAACTGACCATAGATGTCTAGACAAGACCAGTTGAGGTCAGCAGAGCATAGCCTACATAAGCAGAACTATCTAATCAATACGGAGATTTGTAGGAAATAATAAATGGCGGTTGTTTAAGAAACTAGATTTTGGAGTAATTTGTTATGCAGTTAAAGCTAACTAATACAACATAGTTTGTACAGTGAGTCATAAAAAAACTCTCACTCATTGGGACTTTTTTCAAATTCTCAAAGCAAATGTTTGCTAATAAATGTTTTAAATAGCAGCACCTAAGGTCTTTTTTTTATTGTGGGGTATGAGGTGGGTAGGTAAGGAAATGCATTGGAACTCCATGTAGAGTCTTATGCTCAGAACTGTGGAAGCCAGAGGGAAATTTTATCTTGTTTTTAATGAACATCAATGGTTAGTATAATAAAAACACGCAATACACTAAGTATTTTTAATATTAAAATCAAATGTGTTTATTTATATGTATTTTTATTCCTTTAGATTGTAAGTGAATTTTAGATTTGCTGCAATTTTTTTCTAATTTAAAATCTTTCTTCAACTTCTATGTCTGATTATTTTATTTCATATTCAGTGCTACTAGAAAATAGAATATCATAAAAAGAGAAACAGCAGATTTTCCTTTTATTAAGTAGATAATAAGTAACTACTAGTAAATTTTCCAACCATCAGAGTTTTCTGTCACTCTTCCTGGGTCTGAGGGGATAGTAGAAGCCATTCACTGGAAAAGTTTAATGTGGTTTATTGGCAGAAAGTTGCTCCTCTTTTTTATTTATATTATGTGATAAATTTATCAGTTTATTTTCTAATAGCAAGGAAAGAAATAAAGCCATACTTAATGATTAGCACACAATCACAAAAAACAGAGAGAGTATTAGTGGATTTAAGAAGTCAAATTTGGTGAGGGAGAGGATGAAAACTGTAATGTAAATTGGTTTCTCAGCCAAGTATACAACCTAAGAATATGTATCAAACATGAGCATAGTACTGTATTATCAAGTCCTATTGCTAAGAGTTCAAAAGGGTAAAGTTTTTAAAAATATATATAATTATTATAGTGTTTTCATTGCAAATTTTGTCCTTTATTTTGTAGCCACAGAGGCAACACATGCCAGAAGACAAAAAAAAGAAAGTGATAAACTCACGTCTCACTAGTTAGGATGGCTATTATTATAAACAAAATAAAACCGAAAAAAAATAAACAAATGTTGGCAAGGATGTGGGGAAATTGAGAAATTTGGGCCACTTCTAAACTGTTGGGAGGAATGTAAAATGGTGCAGCCACTGTGGAAACAGTATGGAGGTTCACCAAGAAATTAAAGATAGAACTACCATATGATCCAACAAATTCACTTCTGGGTTTATACCCAAAAGAATTAAAATTAGGATCTTGAAGAGTTATCTGCTCTTTCATGGTGTTCACTGAAGTACTATTCACAATAGCCAAATTAGGGAAACAACCTAAATAGCCATCAAAACAAATGGATAAAGAAAATGTAGTATATAAATACAATGGAATATTATCCAGATTTTAAAAAGAAGAAAATTGTCATTTGTGACAATATGGATGAAACTTGAGAACATCATGCTGAGTAAAATAAGGCAGTCGAAGAAAAGACAAATACTGCCTGATTCCACTTACATGAGATACCTAAAACAGTCAAACTCATAGAATAAAAAGTAGAGAATAGAATGGTGGCTACCAGGCGTTTGTCGTCAGGAGAAATGGGTAGTTATTCAATTGGTATGAAGTTTCAGTTATGCAAGATGAATTAGTTCTAGAGATTTGCTCTACAGCATACTACATATAGTTAACAATACTGTATTGTGCACTTAAAAACTTAAGAGGCTAAATCTCATGTTAAGTATACTTACCCCCCCCAAAAAAAAGGACACGAGAAAACTCTTAGAGGTGATGGATATATCTAATACCTTGATTGTGATGATTGTTTCATGGGTGTATGCATATGTACAAACTCATCAAATTGTATATATTTAAAAAGTGCAGCTTTTTTATATCAATTTTACCTCAATACAGTTTTTTTTTAATTGAAGTATAGTTGATTTACAATATTGTGTTAGTACCGGGTGTACAGCAAAGTGATTTGGTTATACATACATATGTATACATCTATATTCCTTTTTTTTATTCTTTTCCATTATAGCTTATTACAAGTTATTAAATATAGTTCCCTGTACTGTAAGTAAATCCTTGTTTATCTGTTTTATATATGGTAATATAGTTGTTTTTAAAAAAGGAAAAATCCCTATAAATAAAATTACACATTTTCCAAAATTTTCTTTCATATATTGTTGAGATTCTACCCTTAAAACATAATCACCCTATAAGGTCAATAAAATGGCTATACGGGAAAAATTAATAATGACTTTAGAAACCAAAAGTCTTTAAAATCATGTATGATTCCAAAACAATAACTTATTTTTCAACAGAATCATCTAATAATCATCCATTCGATGATTTATACTAAAATTAATATTAGTTATAAATTGTTAGGATACCTCATTTAAAGCCAGAAATATATTTCATTTATAAAACAATTGAGATATAAAATGAAATAAAGCTGACATTTAAATTGGTCCTTGATGGTACAGTAACAAATATATATGGGCAAAATATATAGTGCATATGGAAAAAATTATTTAGAAATTACTTTAATCCAAGTAATCAAATATGTTACTACTTGTCTTAAACTCTCATGTGGCTCATTCCCTCTTTTCACGTATCTTTTAGCTGCATCCGTTTTACAGTTCTACCATTATAATGCAATTATTTTGCTAATGTTTGTCTTCTCACTGTAACATCCTTGAAGATCAGACCTATTTCTTCTTTATCTTTTTATTCCTAGTATCTGGCACAGGTGCTCATAATCAATTGATGATTTAAAAACGATTGCTCAGGGACTTCCCTGCTGGTACAGTGGTAAAGAATCTGCCTTCCAATGCAGAGGATGCAGGTTCAGAGGATGCAGGTTTGATCCCTGGTGGGGGAACTAAGATCCGACATGCCACGGGGCAACTAAGCCCACGCACCGCAACTACTGAGCTCACGAGCCTCAACAAGAGAGCCCACGTGCCACAAACTACAGAGTCCATGCACTCTGGAGCCCACGTGCCACAACTGCAGAGTCCATGGACCCTGGAGCCCATTCACCACAACTAGAGAGAGAAAACCCGCACGCCACAACTAGAGAGAAGCCCGCCCTGCATACTGCAACTAAAGAACCTGCATACTGCAACTAAGACTCGACGCAGCCCAAAAAATAAAGAAAATAAATATTAAAAAAATGATTGATCAATGAATTAATGTTGCCCTGTCAGTTTTCTCATATTTAATAAAAATATATATTCTGCTATAAATCCACATTAATGCCATAACATGTTTCTTAGAGGCTTCCATCTCTATCTGAGAGCCTCCATTTAGTTTAAATTCCTCTGTGTAAGGCAAGAGGTGAGGATCTAGTCGAAGGGACCAATAAAAGAAATGGAAAGGCAGTCCAAGTATAGAATTAAATAAAAGCACCAGGATACTGTCATATAAATAGTATGGGGAGAAAAATCTAAAAACTTGGATTTTTATGGGCCTGTGGATTGCATGGTATATACAGCAAAGTAAGCAGAATTTCATGCTGAGTGCTTTTATTCTGACTCTTAACTAACACTAAAACGTAGTTGATGGAAGAATTAATATTTTAGATAAACTAATGTAATGTAATTAGCATGTAGACTTCACCTAAATAACTGTAGTGTTACTACATCTATTCTAAAATAATTCCAATTCAAAATTCTCAAAAACCTGATACTAGCCATGTGAAATTCTCATGAATCATCAGTGAAGATTCATGAAATAGTCACTGACTTAAGTTTATAAGCATTCATTAAAATTCACAGATTAGTGTGCTTATGGACAATCTATCAAATCTAGGAACACAAAAGGCCACATTTTAAGAACACGTGGGTTCATGTGCCCTATTTGAAAAGTGAATTTTTATGACTTTTACAGCCTTAGCCATCTAACATAAATATATTCTTACTATGTTATATTTCTGAATCTTTGAGAATAATCTGGATGGTATTTATTTGTGCCAAATAATATATAATTTGATGAAAGAAAATCACATTTAGGTCACTTGCATTTTGTAGAATTACTCAGTTCACACACACTAAGACAATGTATTTAAGGAGGTTTTGATGAAAGGGATATATGTTAAAGTGAAAAATAAGAAAGAAATGAGTAGTATTTGGGCCAAGAAAAAAATCTTAGGGTTTTTTGTTGTTGTTATTGTTTAATTTGCTTTTATTTGTGTATCTAGTGATGACTCTTTATTGCTAATTACTCCCCTAGTTATATGCATTATTGCTCCCCTTCACATTGTGCTTTCTTCTCCTGCACTAGGAAAACGCATTTAGAACCTTTTAATATTTCTTTCTCCAGTTTCACATATTAGAATGAACCAACACCACACAAAATATCAAATCTTTTATCATTGTTCCTAGTTTATATTTAATCACATAAATGTAATGTCCTTTTTGAAATTTATTAGCAGGATAATCTAATTTATTGTTTAACAAAACATACAAATAAATTCAGCTCAACTGAATGAATATTTATGGAGGACCTACCCTGGGTCAAGCATTGTATCAAGTTGTGAGTATACAAAACTTCTCTCATGTTTTTGGAACTAGATTGTTTAGTGGGGAAAATAGAGTGCTTCTTCCTTCAGAATAGACTGAGCAAAAAGACTTCTTATTGCCCCAAGTCTCCCCACAAGAATAAAGAAGGAGAGGAACAGTGTACTCTGATGTTGACTTCAGTTAAAATACCCTGAACCATCAGTGCAGGGCTACTTAGGTTAGAGGTAAAAGCCACTATCATTTCTGAAATTTCACATGTGCATTACAATGTACACATCCTACGCTTAATGTCCTTTCAGCTGGAAACAACTCTTTCCCTGTCAAAATGCTTCAAAAAGATTCACTGTTTACTTTTCAGGGAGGACTGAAGCTTGACCTTGGGCTATCAGTTCCTAGCCAGTTCTGCTGTAAGGATCACAAAATACGTGCCTCTGCCGTATCCAGGTTCCAAGGTCTAATATATATAACCTGCTTTTCGATCTCTATTATGGGAAAAAACCAAAACAAACCCCCAAACAGAAAATTCATATTTCATTATAAGGGACAAGTGGAAGTATGGAAAAGAGACCAGTAGCATTGATGAGTCTGCATGTCAGGGACATATTTTTTCTTCTACTCAAAGAAAATATAATTAGAAATTAACTCATCAATCACACAACCTAGTTTAGGGGTACCATAGGTATGCAACTTTATGGAATTCCAAAGAGAACAATTTATAGAATTCTCTTCTGTTTAAAATTTTCAAATAGATGTTCAATTATATTTTCAAGTGCTTCTCATGTTCTTTGCATCAGAAATGAATATTTTAATTTCATATTAATTTTTCTTTATAAAATCAACCATATGTTCCCACCAAACAGTTTTAAAAATAGGAGAACTGGAAGATTAAGAGAGGAGACAGAAAGAATCTCAACATATTTTGGTTATTATTCATTTTTACATATCTGTATGCTTCTAAAAGGAATATTTTGAAAATATTAAGCTGATTTTTCATTCTCTCTAAATATTTCATTGTTGCTTCCCAAATATTTGCTAATTCCACACTAAGATTATCAAAAAACTACCTTTTTTTTAAAGAAATAAATGGGTGTTATAAATTCTGTCACTTGCTGAATGTATATCTATGATGAAGTTAGAAGGTTTCCCATAGAATCATATCACATAGGGAAGAATTAAGGATATGAGTGTGATAGTCAATTTTATGTGTTAACTTAGCTAGGCCAAGGTGCCCAGATATTTGGCCAAACATTATTCTGGATGTTTCTGTGAAGGTGTTTTTGGATGATATTAAGATTTAAATCAGTAGATTCTGAGCAAAGCATCAGTTGAAGGCCTTAATGAAACAAAGACTGAAATCTTCCAGAGCAAGAAGGAATTCTGCCAGCCGACTGCTTTTGGACTTGAACTGCAGCTCTTCCCTAGGTCTCCAGCCCACCCACCTACCCTGTAAGTTTGGAATTATACTTCCACAATTGTGTGAGCCAGTTCCTTAAAATAAACATCTCTCTATATATGTATACAGACATTCTATTAGTTCTGTTTCTCTGGAGAACCCTGCCTAATACAATGAGTAAGGGATATTCTCAATCTGTAAGAAAGAAATCTTTCTAAGACCTATGTAGTTGATGCCAGGGAGATACCTCAGGAAGAGAGAGAAAAGAAGAAAGACAAGATATGAGATTCAGTTAGCCTGGATTTCCCCACAGTTGAAGTCAAACACCAGGAAATAGGAGTTGTAGAGTAACCTTGTTACATGCGGGGAATCCTGCTTCCTAGGGCAAAAGAGAAGAAATCGTGTATGTACAGTGCCCTATCCAACATGGTGTTGGGAAGTATATTAGCAATGTCTGGAGGGGAGGTGGGGTTGCTTGCCCAACAGCAAGAATAGGTCTGGAAGAGGCCTGGGAAAATTAAAAGGGAGACTAAAGATGCTTGAGGCTAAGCAGAGCTCATGATCATCAGCAACAAATACAACTATTCTCCTGAAAGAACAGATAGATAGGTGGTCATCAATACAAAACAATCAGGTCAACGGCCCATGCCAGTCACATGCCAACAAAGAGTTGCAGAAACTTGAAGACAGGCCATGGATCTATAAATATTCCCTGTACCTTGCCCACACATCTACTCCCTGCCCTCCTACAGCCACTAGTGCCAGTTTCTTATACATCCTCCTAGAATTATTGTAAGTTTGAATAGGTACTTTTGTGTATAGCTATTTTTAAAACACTGTCTCTCTATATTTTAACACTATATTTCAATGATTATACTTTAGAGGGATATATTTACTTTTTATTCTATACAGTTTTCTGCATTATACTTATTTAGTCATCTGGTAAAATTCTATTAATTCAAATAAAACTGCCTCAAATAGCCATCATCAAAAAATCTACAAACAATAAATGCTGGAGAGGGTGTGCAGAAAAGAGAACCCTCTTGCACTGTTGGTGGGAATGTAAATTGTAACAGCCACTATGGAGAACACCATGGAGGTTCCTTAAAAAACTAAAAATGGAATTACCATATGACCCAGCAATCCCACTACTGGGCATATACCCTGAGAAAACCATAATTCAAAAAGAGTCATGTACCACAATGTTCACTGCAGCTCTATTTACAATAACCAGGACATGGAAGCAAGCTAAGTGTCCATCAACAGATGAATGGATAAAGAAGAGGTGGCACATATACACAATAGAATATTACTCAGCCATAAAAAGAAACAAAATTGAGTTATTTGTAGAGAGGTGGATGGACCTAGAGTCTGTCATACAGAGTGAAGTCAGAAAGGGAAAAACAAATACTGTATGCTAACACATATATATGGAATCTTAAAAAAAAAAAATGGTTCTGAAGAACCTCGGGGCAGGACAGAAATGAAGACGCAGAGAATGGACCTGAGGACACGGGGAGGGGGAAGGATAAACTGGGACAAAGTGAGAGAGTGGCATGGCATATATTACCAAATGTAAAATAGCTAGCTAGTGGGAAGCAGCCCAATAGCACAGCGAGATCAGCTCGGTGCTTTGTGACCACCTAGAGGGGTGGGATAGGGAGGGTGGGAAGGAGACGCAAGAGGGAGGAGATATGGGGATATATGTATATGTATAGCTGATTCACTTTGTTATATAGCAGCAATTAACACACCATTGTAGGGCAATTATACTCTAATAAAGATGTTAAAAAAAAAAAGAACATAATGTAAGTTGAATTCCTATAGTTTAACACTATAGAGAATTAGAGGCTACATGTTTAAAAGCTAACTGGTTGCCAATGATCCTTGTTTTGTAAGCTTGTTCAGACACGTGGTGCATTAAAAGGAACAAAAGTTTGAGAACTATTTGTGAAAACTGAAACCAACTGTAATTAAAATTAATGGAGAAACTATAAAAAATTTAAAAATATATATTTAATTAAAAAAATAAAACTGCCTCATTTCTTTTTGAGGGTTGCAGTTTTATATAATATCAGTGTTCTATAATCCATTTAATCTCTTTATCCAAGTTTTTTCAATGGACTTTCAGGTTTTTGCAACATTTTTTCTACTATAAATTGATCAAATAATTATTTTTGCACATACATTACTCTACATATCTACATGTATAGGGAATTCTATTACTATTGGAATTTTTGACAGAATCAACTTTGCTTCAACATATATGTTTGTAATTGTTCCTTGAATCATTCTTATGATGGTTACTTTGTCAGATAATTTTAACACCTCTGTAATCTCAGTGTTAGCTTTAGGGACTTTCTTTTTTCATTGAATTTGAGACCTTCCTGGTCCTTGGTATGATGAATTTCCTTTGGCTGAAACGTGAAGATTTGGGGTGTTATATTATGATAGTCTGGATCTAATTTTAAACCTTCTGTTGTAGCTGGCTTCCTCAGACATTGTTCTGGCTTGGGTGGAAAGCACTTGCCTGTCATGACTAGGGCTGGATTGAAGCTCAAATTCTGCACTTGGCCTTCCTTGACACCTGAGGGGGAAGGTTCTATAGGTGGGGGGTGAGAGCTCCAGCTTCCCACTGTGCCTCCACTGATTCAACCCTGGTTGAGAGGGGTAAGAGTACCTCATTACCTCAGGCCAAGTGGCCTCCCCTGACACCACAAGCAGAAAGAAATGATGATCTATTTTCTACTGACTGGTAGTCAAAGTTCTAACTCCACTAGGCTTCCTCTGATACCACCCCACCTGGGAAAGAGAGGTGAAAGGGTGCCTCATTAATTCTGGATGGGGGGAGTGAATTCCAGGTCCTCCTGTGGTCTCCCCTGTCACCAGAATTGGTGGCTCACTGGAGGCCCTATCTGGTGGGATGGAAGCTCTGACTCCCTACTGTCCTTCCCTGACACCATTGTAGCAGAGAGTTTGAGGCACCTTGGTACAGCATGACGAGGTTAGAACTCTTGACTCACCATTCAGCTTTTGCTGCCATGGATGCAGGATTGGGGGCATAACTTTTGCTGTGGTAACTGGTTACAGTACAGTGAATATTTTCTAAAAGTGTTCTGTCTTCCTAGGCTTCCCTTTTGTTGATCCTTTTATCAGAGATGGCAGGCCTTTGCTGGGGCTTATTTTTTGTTGTACCTGTTGGCAGTCCTAGGTTGCCAGCTTTTCCATCTCCAATCTCAGATATATGAGGCAAAAAGAAAATCCAGGAACTTACAACTGTGTCATTCTTTGTGTCCTGAGGTCCCTACCAGTTGGCCTCCTCCCCTACATTTTTAAGGGTTTTCATACGTTTCTTTTATGAACAATATTCAGGATTTCTAGTTGCACTTAATGGGAGAAAGGGGAAAAAAGATGCCTACTCCATATTCCCAGAAGCAGAAATTTTCATTTATTAGCTCTCAACCTTTTGTCCTATTTTCTTGTGTGTTTTAAGAATAATAATATGAAGTTCTATAATTTTTATTGAACAGGTGCATCATAATATACTCTAGGATGAGTCAAGTGTAGTCTACAATAGCTACTCAATGTATACTTAACAGCTGAGCATTTCTATAGGTCCACTGGATGACTGGGGCCTTTTTTTTTTTTTTTTTCTGGACATGTAAGACAATGGTGAGAGTACTTAAGAAAAGGCTTCATAAAACAGTCCTCAGCTGTGTTTAGTGTTTTGGTAGCTTTAATGATTTTTTAATGGAATTTTACCTTAATGCCACTTAGAGTGTTACCTCCCATATCTTACATATTACATTAAATGACAACCAATGTGTAAAAAGATTTAAAATATTCTTAATCAGAAAACACTATTTTAAGATTTTAAAAATCACAAATGAAAATATTCCTAACCTGACTTCCTGACCTCATAATTCCAGAAGACTGAATGGAGTAAAACCAAATACATAAAATAAGATGAATATGGGATACAAATTTCTTAACCATATCATACCAAAGTGTAAAGAGTTTATTGTTAAAGGTGGGATTGAAGTCAAAATTTACCACTTGCAGTCTCAGATAAATAAAAACTTAGCCTGTTTGAGCAGTTACCTCTATAAAGTGGGAGTCATAATATCTTCCTTGAAATATTGCTGTGAGGATTTCAAACGATATTTAGCAATGTGTGTTTTGGTGACATTCCTTTGGGATTTCTTAGTTCTGGGAGTATATCACTGTGTTCAAATTCCTCATTTACTTATCCCTCTCCCACAACTTCAGGAAACGAACTATGCTTTTTATCACCAATAACTGCCTCTGTGACTGATGAATGGATTAATTAAATAGTTACTATAGGCCTTAAGTAATTCTTCAATTTTCCTCTGTATTGCTGGAATCATGAAACCGGAAGAAATTAATTTTGTAGTTTTTAAAAGAAGAAATCCCCTTATCTTCAATCTCCTTCATAATATCACAATGTTTGGGGGTTACTATCTATGATATCCACATATATTGGCTATCTCCAAAAGGGAATGTGACCTCTATATCTTCTTTCTGGCCTATTTTAACAGCAGGTATAGCTAATGAACATTAGGCAAGGAGCAACTATCTTTGTACAATGATCAAATAAACAAAGTTTTTATAACCTTAGCCCCTATATTGAAAAATAGTTTTTATTATGTTTCTCCAAACATGGTAAAATAAAAGTTTTGCAATGTGCAGCTATGTTCTGGATCCATACATTTTACACTATATGTACGTATGACTCAGTTTATGCTTTTTAGATATTTTCTCTAAAAGTAATATGTTTATGCAGGTGTGTGTGCATGTCGTTGAAAACTACTTTAGTAACTTTAAAGATGTTTCCAGTTGAAAGAACATAAGCAGAAAAATATTTCAAAAATATGAATAAAATCGCTTGCAAGTAAGTTTATGTAGACTCATGATTTTTTTTAAATTTTAAAGTGCATCTTTAATATCACAATCATTTGAGTACTTCAAAGAAACTGCAAAAAAAATTTAATTTTTAACATAATCTACCTGCTTTAGCTGATAGAAACATGAATCTAGAAGCTATTCAAATTATTTTTAATGAAGAGATTTAAATGCTTGCCTTAAATTCTTAATAAAGTGATTCTTACATCACATTTTGAACACTTACAAGCTTTACTACCTTTTGTTACTAATCATGTGGACTATAACTTAAAAGTATAAATTATATTGAAAAGTTAAATGGAATGAATGAGAAAACCTCTGTTTCAGTGTTAGCTGTGCCTATAGACGATTTTCTTTACCTTGGACTCATCCTTTTTTTTAAAACAGCTTTATTGAGGTATAATTGATACATCAAAACAAAACAAAAATCCCTCCACATCCCCTCTGTAAAATGTCTTTGGTTCCCTCAATAAATTTTTATAAGCATAAATTTTCAAGATGTTTTCTAACTCCAAATTATAATTTTCTATGAAGGACTAAATTATACTCTTTGATATAATAAATATGTTCTAAATCAACCTACATAATATAAATTTCTGCAAGCATTTATTTACAGCGATTTCTCTCTCCAGAACATACACCCAGCTTTCAAAGATATTAACAACCTGGGCCCCCAGAAGACAGACAGATTACAAGTATCTTGTTCCAAGAAAGAAATTAATGTGATATTCAGACTGATATTTGAAAATTATGATTGAACATATTGAGAAAGTGTAAATGGAGGTGCAGAGTAATTAAGTCATATCTCTAACACATTCTGTTCATGTGACGACATTAGTTACTGACTGTATTATCAGGACATAACACATTTACGGTAATACCAGGGCACCGTTTATTATGAAATCCACACTGTGACTGACAGTATCCAACAATATTAGAAACTGGAATGATTTTTTTAATGCACATTTATTTGGTGCAACAAAGATATTTGTTTTGTTGCCATGATTGAGGTATATATTCTTTTTTCTCTTGTGTTTTTTGTTAATGTGTCTTACTTTGGTGATTACCTTAAGTACTTTGCAATGTGCTGCCTTGTTAAACATTTTTAATTAACTGTCCAAAAACCTTGCCGGAATAATATATTAATAACTCAAGTCACACAAAATTAATATATTCAGTGCCTCTGTAATATATAGTATACCTTAACAAGTGCTCCATGTCAAGTTATTGAAAATTAATTAAATCTTGCTAAAGGAATGCAAAAAAGTCAACTAGAAGACTAATTAAAATCATTATAAACTTTTTGTGTAAACATACATATGATTGGATAAGGAGGACATCTTGTAAATTTGATTAATTATCAAATCAATGATTCTTAACATTTGTAATATCAAAGACATCACTGTTAGTTATGCACTAAATCAAGTTTTCTGAGCACTTGAAATCATACTTTCTTGATACATTTTTCAGTTAACTTTTTTTAGACATTCAAAAATGTTGTTTACATCATTATTGTTAAGAAGTTTGAATTAGATGGCAGAACTAATTTTTACAATGACCTATCATTTCTCCCCTTTCTGAAATCCTATCTCTTTTACAGCTCCACCGTTATCATGTGTTCTAGTCAAAATATATATGCCTGCACCGTATCGTCCCAGTTTTCTGCAAGGTTAATATTGCATCCTTTGACATAAACACTTAAAGCAGTTTAGTTAATGCATTTGTTATAACTTGATGCCTATATAAAATTTAAATGCATATTTTTTTTAGATAACCTTTATTGACTAAGGCTAAACTTGTTAATTGGAACCACTGAAAGGCCTGTGAGAGAGATGTCTCAAATAGGAGAACCCAAAAATGCTCCTCAACAATTAAGAAAAACTAGCCTTTATTGAATCTATCCCTATGTGGCAAGTACTAGGCTAAGTGCTTTAGGAGAAAAACAATCCTATTTAATCTTTATGTAACTCCTATGGGGTTTATGCTACTATAACTATTAATAAATGTGAATATATACATGCAGAAATTCAGCCTCAGAGAATTAGGTTACTCTCTTACTTAGTAAATGATAGATTTCGAGATTTGAACCAATGTAGGCAGAGCACAAAGATAACTGGAATTTCAGTAACTATGCATAATTCTCCAAGTAAAACTAGATTGAAAACTACTTACTCTAAGGACAGTCCTATTTCCTGATGGCTAATAGACTGATAGGTGTTAAGCAGAAATTTTTGTTTATTTGTTTGTTTGTTGCGGTACGCGGGCCTCTCACCGCCGCGGCCTCCCCCGCCGCCGAGCACAGGCTCCGGACGCGCAGGCCCAGCGGCCATGGCCCACGGGACCAGCCGCTCCACGGCACGCGGGACCTTCCCGGACCGGGGCACGAACCCGCGCCCCCTGCGCCGACAGGCGGACCCCCAACCACTGCGCCACCAGGGATGCCCGTTAAGCAGAAATTTAATAACAGTCAAGCTATGGCTACCTGTGAATAACATTACAAATTTTGTCTTTATGGGTTCTTTTTTTCTTTCCAATAATTGTCCATGTTAAGTTGAAGAATATATTTTAAACTAAACTGGAAATAGTCAATGGGAAATCTTGGGGATAGAAGCTCTATGCAAGTTAATAGGAAAATTTATTTAGAAACAGTAGATAAACATAGAGTGAGATCAGGTCGGGCACTTGTACCCATATTCACCAATTTATTCACTGCCAGAAGATTATGTTGACATCATGTAAACCTGTCACTAAACAATGCATATACTATGTAGTGTCTGTCTTCTTCAAATGAATGTCTGTATACATTTTATACTTTAAATATCAGGAGTTCACCTTTCACATTTCCTCATAAAACTTTCACAATGAATGTTTAACATACTTTCTTGTTGCTATTTTTATAATCTAGTCAAAGGGAATATTTTGAAACAAACACTACAAGAATATATTAGGTTTTATATTATTTTATTTTTATTTGTATATCTATATAGAGTTTTGAATTGCCATGTGTCTAGACGTTGCTAGATACTAGAAAAAATGAGTCACAGAAAACATACAATTAACGCATAAATGTGTATAAAAATGAAAAATTAATTATTTTTTTATATTTCCACTCTAGGTAGCTTAAGATGGAATTTGTTTCAGAATATTAAATATTAATTGGATATTATTGTAGGATATTAAAAGGCTTAAGAAATCAGTGAGAGGGCTGAAGAATGAGATGCTAGGTTGAGTTTTAGAAACAACTACACAAATCACTCCAGGGAACCAGTATGTCAAGGAAGTTTCTTTTAAGATTATAAATTTGTAAATCTTAGAACCACATTTACATTATCACCAGGAACTACCAAAAATCAAAATCCACCATGATTAGGAATTCACATATTCACACGCCTATAGATGTTCGGGATACCACTACTGAAAAACTTATAGTTTTGTTCTTGTCTCCAGAACCACATCGTACCTACTACAACCTCAGCAAAACTGGTGTTTGTACCCTGTTTGTCTGCTTTCATGGAGCCAGTTACTGAACTATGGCACAACTTGTGTTGCGTAAAACAGCAAATGCCTCAATATCTGTATTTGCCAGGTGAAGTAGCAAAAGAAGCCGCCATATGGCCTCCATCTCACTTCTGTCTTCCAATGCCTTGTGTGCACATGATCTGCCAAGTCTAAATCACTTCTAGAAATCTGAGCCAAATAAGTTTGGAAAATGCAGTTTTTACCTTTCCAGCCTCTGTATTACAGGAAAGCAAACTGGAGGAGGCTGGAATGGATATTGAATGGACATACATTCTCTGTTATTAAAAATGGATTATATGTAACAATAACTTTATCATTTAGGTGTTAATATCTTTCAAATCTGTATTTCTCATCTATTTTTGTTTTTCCAAGCTCCCAGTCTTTGCCTCTGTAACAGAGTGTTGTCAGCTGACACGAAACAAAATACCACGTTAAAGCTGACTTAAATTATGTAGACGCATTATTACCTCGCAAAAAAAGAGCAATTTCAATGTTAGTGAAGTAGTTCAAACTTTTTATCAAAATCCTGAGTGCTTCCTTCTTTATGCTCCATCATCTCATCATCGAGTTTGATTCTGAGACTTGCCCCTCATAAGCAGAAGACCCAAGATGCATGCTGACATAGAGCTTGTTGCAAAGACAGAAATCGGGGGCAGCTTCTCCTCACCTGATTCTTTAGAGGGAGGAAAGTCTTCCTCTGAAACCCAGCAGCTCGCATTTGTTACAACTGAGTGAAATGCCAGGGTATTCTTAAAGAAACACTCGGAAAGCTACTACTACTAAATTTCTGCAGGAAAGAAAGACTTTACCCGCAAGTGAGAAGGGCTTAGGAGTTTTAAGCAGGTATCTCCAAATCCACCAACCAGGTCTGATTTAATTCTCTTCCTTCTGCACCACACCTGCTCCTTTTCTTTATTATCTGTTTCCATGAGTGTTATCCTCCTCTCTTCAGTCTAAGTCATTTGCTCTACTACCTAAATTGAATTGGTTACCAAGTTCCATTTTGATTCTAACACTACATCTTAAATCCATTCCCTTCTTTTTATTTTCAGTGCCTCAGCTGTAGGCACTGAACCTCATCACTACATTTTTACAAAAATGTCCTACTCAGTCCCCATACAAGGGTCCTAATTCTCTTCAATGCCAGAATGATTTTATGAAACGCAAATTTCATTGTATCAATATTATTCCCCTACTTAAAGTTATTACTGGCTCCTTCTGGCTTTTAGCATGAAATACAGTTTAGCAATAACTTAGCATACAGTCCTTTATCTGGTTATTGCTAACTCTAGAACTTCATATCTTGTTGTTTTACCAAATGCAATTCAAACTTCAGCCATATGGGATTTAATAATACTGCCTATATTTTTCACCTCTATGGTTCTGAACATATTAATCACTCTTTATAAAACCTCTCTTCCCTGCTATCTTTCTTCCCTAATGTTATTTGTCCTCTAAGGCTCAACTAAATGCTCCTCCAAGAATTAGTTCCTGACCTACAAATAAAAATTAGGCACCCTGTTTTTCCACTGCATCCTAGGCATGTATTAGTCATATAATTTATGAGAGTCTCATGTAATTTTTATCTAAGTCTTCAGTATCATTTTTTAAAATTTATTCACTTATTAATTATTTATTTTTGGCTGTGTTGGGTCTTCGTTTCTGTGCGAGGGCTTTCTCTAGTTGCAGCGAGCGGGGTCCACTCCTCATCGTGGTGCGCGGGCCTCTCACTGTCGTGGCCTCTCTTGTTGAGGAGCACAAGCTCCAGACGCACAGGCTCAGTAGTTGTGGCTCACGGACCTAGTTGCTCCGTGGCATGTGGGACCTTCCCAGACCAGGGCTCGAACCTGTGTCCCCTGCATTGGCAGGTAGATTCTCAACCACTGCGCCACCAGGGAAGCCCTTCAGTATCATTGAGTAACCATTTTGGGAATTAGAATGGTATGTTTTTCTCATCCATGAAACCCTAATAAGTTAATTCAAAAAGTGTTTGTTGAGTGGCTACTCTATAGCATGCCATGTACCAGGTATGAAAAATTAAAAGGTAAGAGGTGGCTCCTGTTTTCAAGGACTTAAAAAAATACAAAGTGGAATTTAATACAGAAAGTCTCTCTCCCGTAGCACTAATCAGAACTTACCTCTGACAGACTGCACATTAATATTCACAAAGAGCACGTCTCCTTTGCTTAACCCTGTATACCCACTGTCCACATAATGCCTAGTCCATAGGCATTTTTTAAAATATTTTAAAAAATATTTTAAATTTAAAAATTTTTTTAAAATTTAAATTAAAATTTTTTTTTAATATTTAAAACAGCTTTTTGAGATATAATTGGCACAAATAAACTGTGTATAATTAAAATGTACAATTTGATAAGTTTTGATGTGTGTACCATGAAATCATCATTAGAATCAAGATAATGAACATATCTATCACTCAAAATGTATCTCTTCCCCCCCCCAAAAAAGTATCCTTATGCCACTTTGTAATCGTTTCTTCCCACATGCACCCACACCTTGTCAATGCCCCACTACCACACATTTGTGTTCTGTCAATGTTAATTAGCTCACATTTTCTAGAATTTTAATAAATGTGATCATATAATATGGACTCTTTTATGTCTCGGCTTTATTACACACAGCATAATTATTTTAAAATAGTTCTTTTTACTGTCAAATAGTATTCTATTTGTGAATTTACCATAATTGTTTACCTAGCCTTCCATTAACAGACATTTGGGCTATTTCCAGTTTTTGGTTATTACAAATAAAGCTGCTATGATTTGGTTATTACAAATAAAGCTGCTATGAACATTCATGTACCAGTATTGGTATGGACAAATGCTTTGTTCTTTCTTGGATAAGTACCTTGAGTGGAATGGCTAAGTCATATGCAGGCATAAGTTTAACTTTTAAAGAAATTGTCAAACTATTTTCCAAAGCCATCATATCATTTTATATTCTCACCAACAATGTATAGGAATTCCATTTTCTCCATGTCCTCGCAATATTTGATATGTTCAGACTTTAATTTTAAATATTCTTAGAGGTGGGTAGTGGTATATCATCATGGTTTTAACTTTCATTTTTCTAATTACTAATGATGTAGAGCATTTTCCATGTGCTTATTTGCCATCAGTATATCCTCTCTAGTGAATTATCTGTTCAAGCCTTTTGTCCATCTTTTTATTGGGTTTATTGTTTTCTTACTGTTGCATGTAGAGAGTTTTTTAAAATATATTTTGGATATAAGTCCATTGTTGGATATGTGACTTGAAAATGTTTTCTTTCTAGCTTTGAAGTTTTAAATAAAGTCAAAATAAATTAAAACAACATTTTTTGTTTTTCCAAGTGGAATCCCACTTCTCACCAAAATGAAGTACCAGAGACCAGGTTTGTTCTCCTATGTGAAATAGTAAAAAGAAAAGCAAAGGAAATGAAAAAAAAAAAAACACAAAATAATGAGGCAACAGCTTCAAGAGAGCATTAGTAAATGCCTTGAACAACATTTCAAGTAAAAAAATAAATTAGGTGAACCCTATGATTGTCTAGCTTACTGCTATAGAGGAGTTTCTAGGCCACAGATCAGAGAAGGAGAACCAAGTAGAGACCAGCAGATTCCATGAACTGAGCAGAGAGATGAGAGGGCAGGATGAACCAAGAAACTAGAACGAAGTGAACTGGAGAGGAGAGACCTTCAATCTCTGGAGATCTGTAAAGGCTCCCTTTTGAATATTTTGCTGAAGGTTCATCAGCATGTCCATTTGAGGAAACTAATCAAAGCCGGGGAAAAAAATAAACAAACACGCAAAACAAACAAATGGAGCAGAAGCTGGTTCTCATACAGGACTGGAAAATCTCATAATTAGGTGGATGATACACGTTTCATATATATATAAATTTATATATTTATATATATAAATTATTCATATATATATGAATAATTAGTCCTAGATTGAGCACTATTCCTATCCCACGTAAAATGTCTTAGAAACAAAGCCAGGAATGATCAAAATGTTTCTCAGTAACTTAACTGCATCCAAAAACAAAGCTCAAGAACATTTATAGGAATACAAATATACCCAATATCCAGCAGGTAGAATAAGAATGTCTCACATCTAATAAAAAATAACAGCCACGCAAAAATACAGGAAAATATGATATATAATGAGGATAAAAATCAACCAACTGAAACCAATCTAGAAGCGATATGTGTCAAAACTGGAGAAAAAGAGAATTTAAAGTATTTATTATAACTGTGTTCCACATGTTTTCCAAAGTTAAAAATGAAATCTACAGTTTTTAAGATGAGAAATACACTGGGTGGGATTAAGAGCAAATTAGACACTGTGAAAAAAAGAATTAGTTGACTTGTGGATGTAACAACAGAAACCATCTGAAAATGAGGGGGAAAAAGAAGAAAAGAAAAATAATGAACAGAGAATCAGTGATCTGTTGGAAAATTTCAAGCATTCTAACATATTTGAATTTGGAGTTTCCAAAGGATAGGAAAGACAAAAGAGTCAGAAAAAATATTTGAAAAGAATGCTGACCAAATATTTTATAAATGTGAAAAAACAAAACCTAAAAACCCACAATAAGGGCTTCCCTGGTGGTGCAGTGGTTGAGAGTCCACCTGCCAATGCAGGGGACACGGGTTCGTGCCCCGGTCCAGGAAGATCCCACATGCCACAGAGCGGCTAGGCCCATGAGCCATGGCCGCTGAGCCTGAGCGTCCGGAGCCTGTGCTCTGCAACGGGAGAGGCCACAACAGTGAGAGGTCCACGTACCGCAAAAAAAAAAAAAACCCACAATAAGCTCAACATACTCCAAGTACAAACAACATGAAAGAAACTATAATAAAGCACATGGTCATAAAATTCCTCAAAACCAATTCTAAAGAAGAAATTGTATAAGGAGTATGAAGAACAAAAATACATTCTGAACAGAGGGATGGCTACAGATTTATCATTGGAAACAATACAACTGAAAAGTGGGTACTACAGTATCTTTAAGGTATCAAGAAACTATCAACCCAGAATCCTATACCCAGTAATATGCCTTCAAAATAAAGTTAAAATAGAGATTTCCTTTAAGACATATAAAAGCTGAAAAAGTCATTACCAGCAGGCCCACCATATAGGAGTTCTTTGGGAAAAGGAAAATGATCCAGATTAAAATTTAAATCATAAGAAATTAAAATTTTTCTTGTCTACAAAAAAGAAAATTGAAGAGTGCCAGAAATGGTAACTTCATGGGTAAATATACAAGATGATTTTTTATTAATCTTCTTAAAATTCCATTGTATGTGTATGTATGTATGTATGTATGTATGTATGTATATATATATACACACACACACACACACACACAATGGAATATTACTCAGCCATTAAAAAGAATAAAATATTGTCATTTGCCGCAACATGGATTGACCTAGAGAATATCATACTAAGTGAAGTAAGTCAGACAGAGAAAGACAAATAAATACATGATATCATTTATAAATGAAATCTAAAAAAATAATACAAATGAACTTATTTACATAACAGAAACAGACTCACAGACATAGAAGACAAACTTATGGTTACCAAAGGGGAAAGGGAGGGGGGAGGGATAAATTACGAGTATGGGATTAGCAGATACCTACTACTATACATAAAATAGGTAAGCATTAAGGATTTCCTATATAACACAGGGAACTATATTCAATATCTTGTAATAACCTATAATGGGAAATAATCTGAAAAATATATATATAACTGAATCATTTTCCTGTATACCTAAAACTAACACAATATTGTAAATCAACTATACTTCAATAAAAAATGTTATTACAAGGTAATGTATTTCCTCATGCTATAAAATATATCCTTGTTGCTTATCTATTTTATACATAGAAGTTTGTATTTCTTAAACTCATATGCCTATATTGCCCCTCCCGCCATCCCTCTCCCCACTGATAACCACTGATTTGTTATGTTTCTGTTTTGCCGTATAATATATTCATGCTTTACTTCTTAGATTCCACATATAAGTGATATCATACAGTATTGATCTTTCTCTGTCTGACTTATATTACTAAGCATAATATTCCCTACACCCATACACATGCTGCAAATGGCAAATTTCATTCTTAGTTTTACAGCTAAGTACTATTCCATTGTACACATAGAGCACATCTTCTTTATCCATTCATCTGTTGATGGACACTTGGGTTGCTTCCATATCTTGGCTATTATAAAGAATGTTGCTATGAACACTGGGATACATGTATCTTTCAAATTAGTATTTTTATTTTTTCAAAATATATACCAATGAGTGGAATTACTGAATCATATGGTATTTCTATTTTTAGTTTTTTGAAGAACCTCCATAGCAGCTGTGCCAATTTACATTTCCACCAATAGGATACAAGCGTTCACTTTTCTTCACATCCTCTCCAACATGTTATTTGTATTGATGATAGCCATTCTGACAAGTGTGAAGTGATACCACATTGTGGTTTTAATTTGCACTTCTCTGATGATTAGTGATGTTGAACAACTTTTCATGTGCTTGCTAGCCATCTATATGTCCCCTTTGGAAAATGTCTATTCAGGTATTCTGCCCATTTTTTAAGTGGGTTGGTTTTGTTGTTTGTTTGTTTCTGATATTGAGTTGTATGAGCTGTTTATAGATTTTGTTTATTAACTCTTGTCAGTCATATTATTTTCAAATATTTTCTCCCATTCTGTGGGTTCTCTTTTTGTTTTGTTGATGGTTTCTTTTGCTGTATAAAAGCTTTGAAATTTAATTAGTTCTCACTTGTTTATTTTTGCTTTGTTTATTTTGCCTTAGGAGCCATTCAAAAAATATCACTAAAGTTTATGTCAAAAAGTATTCTATGCCCTCCTCTAGGAGTTTTATGGTTTCAGATCTTAAATTTGGGTCTTTAATCCATTTGAGTTTTCATATGTTGTGTAAGGAAATGTTCTAATCTCATTATTTTACACTTATATGTCCAGTTTCCCCTGCACCACTTAAGAGACTGTCTTTTCTCCACTGTATATTCTTGCCTCCTTTGTTGTAGATTGACTATAGGTGTGTGGGTTGATTTCTGGGTTCTCTATTCAGTTCCATTGATCTAAGTGTTTGCTTTTGTGCCAGTACCATGCTGTTTTGATGACTACAGCTTTGTAGTATAGTCTGAGGTCTGGGAAGGTGATAGCTTGACCTGTTTTTTGTTTGTTTGTTTTTCTCAAGATTGCTTTGGCAATTCAGGGTCTTTTGTGGTTCCATATAAATTTTAGGATTATTTGCTCTAGTTCTGTGAAAAATTTCATGGGTATTTTGACAGGGATTGCATTAAATCTGTAGATTGCTTTGATTGATATGGCCATTTTAACAATTCTTCCAATCCAAAAGCACATTATAACTTTCCATTTCTTTGTATCATCTTCAATTTTCTTCATCAGTGTTTCACAGTTTTCAGAGTACAGGTTTTCATCTCCTTGGTTAAGTTTATTCCTAGGCATTTTACTCTTTTTGATGTGATTTTAAACAGAACTATTTTTTTTTTTTTACTTTGCCTTTCTGCTATTTCATTATTAGTGTATAGAAAAACAACAGGTGTCTGTATATTAATCTCGTATCTTGCAAACTTTCTGAAATCATTTATTCTAATAGTTTTTGGGTGGAGACTTTAGAGTTTTCTATATGAAGTGTCATGTCATCTGCAAAAAGTGACAGTTTTACTGCTTCCCTTTCAATTTGGATGCCTTTTATTTCTTTTTCTTGTCTCATTGCTGTGGCTAGAACTTCCAATACTATGCTGAATAGAAATGATGATAGTGGGCATCCTTGTCTTGTTCCTGAATTTAAAGGAAAGGCTTTCAGCTTTTCACCATTGAGTATGATATTAACTGTGGGATTTTCATAAATAGCCTTTATTATGTTGAGATATGTTCCTTTTATAGCCACTTTGATGAGAGTTTTTATTATGAATGGATGTTGAATATCGTCAAATGCTTTTCTGCATCTATTGAGATGCTCGTGATTTTTGTCCTTCCTTTTGTCAATGTGGTGAATCATATTGATTGATTTGTGAATATTGAACTATCCATGTGTCCCTGGAATAAATCCAACTTGATCATGGTGTAGGATCCTTTTTATATATTGTTAGATTTGGTTTGGTCATATTTTGTTGAGGATTTTTGCATCTATAGTCATCAGAGATATTGACCTATAACTTTCCTTTCTTTTTTTTTTTTTCTTTTGGTAGTGTATTTGTCTGGTTTTGGTATCAGAGTAATGGTGCCTCATAGAATGAATTTGGAAGTGTTCCCTCCTCTTTGAGTTTTTGGAATAGGTTGAGAAGGATAGGCATTAGCTCTTCTTTCTATGTTTGGTAGAATTTCACTGTGAAGCTATCTGATCCTGGACTTCTGTTTGCTGGGAGTTTTTTTTTTTTTTTTTAATTACAAATTGAATTTCACTAATAGTAATCAGTTACTTCAAATTGTCTGTTTCTTCTTCATTCAGTTTTGGTAGGTTGTATGTTTCTAGAAATTTGTCCATTTCTTCTAGGTTGTCCAATTTGTTGGCATGTAACTGTTCATAGTATGATTTTTTTATATCTCATGATTTTTTGTATCTCTGTGGTATCAATTGTTATGTCTCCTTTCATTTCTTATTTTGTTTATTTAGGTCCTCTCTCTTTTCTTCTTGGTAAGCCTGGCTAAATGTTTATCAATTTTGTTGGTCTTTTCAAGAACAAACTCTTGGTTTTGTTGATCTTTCCTATTGTTTTTCTGATCTCTATTTTATTTAATTCCTCCTCCTCTGCTAATTTTGAGCTTTGTTTTTTCTTCTTTGTCTAATTCCTTTAGGTGGTAGGTTGGGTCATTTATTTGAGAATTTTCTTGATCCTTGATTCTGTATCACTATAAACTTTCCTCCTAGAACTGCTTTTCTGCATCTCATGACTTTGGAGTGTTGTTTCCATTTTTATTTGCCTGGAGGTATTTTCTGATTTCCTCTTTGATTTCTTCATCAACCTACTTTTTTTTAGTAGCATGTTGCTTAGTCTTCATGTATTTGTTCTTTTCCTATTTTCCTTTCTGTAATTGATTTCTTGTTTCATATTAATGTGGTTGGAAAACATGCTGGATATAATTTATATCCTCTTATATTTGTTGGTATTTGTGTTGTGGTCTAGCGTGTGATCTATCCTAAAGAACATTTTATGTCACTTAAAAGGAATGTGTATTCTGCTGTTTGGGGATGTAATGTCATGCAGATATCTATTAACTCCAGCTATTCATCTATTATGTCCTTTAAGACCAGCGGCTGGGCGCGCACCTAGGTGGTCACGGGAAACCTGACAGTCGCTAGAGCAGACCTCTCTTTGCCCTGCCTTGGGAGCAAACTAGCACATGTGTGCTCCTCAGGAACAGAGTCCAGGCTTCCCACAGCTCTCCTGTTTGTCCCATCAGTCCTCCAACCGGCCAAGGGGGCTCATCACCACCATACTGGACCCCAGGACTAGAGCACCCAGTCTGTGGTTCTCACTGCTCAGTCCCCAGGGTGGGTGTCTGCCTGTGTACTTTTCCTTTTCCTCTGAGCCCCCTCCCAGGGACACAGGGCCCAACCCTATTACTGTTCTTCCCTTCCTACCCTATTATGTGTACATCTTTATTACAGTCTGGGTTGTATAGAAGTCCTTCTGCCATTTTCCAGTTAGTTTTTAATGAGAATTGTTCCACATGTAAATATATTTTTGATGTGTTCCTGGGTGTAGGTGAGCGCCACATCATCTTACTCCACTATCTTGATCTATCTCCCCCCACATACAACTAACTGACTATTTTACAAAGAATGAAATGTCTCAAATCAATGATTTAACCAGAAACTAGGTAAAGATGAACAAATTAAAGCCAAAGTAAGCAGAAGAAAGAAAGTAATAAAGATCAGAGCAAATATAAATAAAATGAAAAAATAACAATAGAGAAAATCAATAAAACCATAAGATAGTTCTTGAGAATATTAATAAAATTGATGACTCTCAAGCCAAAATGATCAAAGAAAAAAAAAGAAAAATATTTAATAATATCAGGAAGAAGAGAGGTAATACAACTACTGATTCTATAGATATTAAAAGGATAATAAGGGGCTTCCCTGGTGGTGCAGTGATTGAGAGTCTGCCTGCCAATGCAGGGGACACGGGTTCGTGCCCCGGTCCAGGAAGATCACACATGTCGCAGAACAGCTGGGCCCGTGAGCCATGGCCACTGAGCCTGCGCGTCTGGAGCCTGTGCTCTGCAATGGGAGAGGCCACAACAGTGAGAGGCCCGTGTACCGAAAAAAAAAAAAAAGGATAATAATGAGATATGAACAAATTTAGGTCAGTAAATCTGATCAGATATGTAAAGAAGGAAAAGATAAATG
The DNA here is from genome assembly GCF_005190385.1 of Monodon monoceros. NCBI lineage: Eukaryota > Metazoa > Chordata > Mammalia > Artiodactyla > Monodontidae > Monodon > Monodon monoceros. The sequence continues at coordinate 10,817,277 of NW_021703777.1, forward strand.
AGTACTTTAACTTTCAAGAACTTTATATTACCTCATTTACGCTTTTTTATCTCTGGAAAGAAAAGGGTTAACTTCAGCTTATAACCCACTATCCACTCCTTTTCTACACGAGAGATACCTAATGATCTTGACCAGACTTTCTTATAAACATGTTAATATCATTTGTGGGAAGGACAGGGAGGCCCCTATCTAAAAATGCTTTTTAGCAGGATATATCTGGTCTGTCTAGATCACTTATTACAAATAAACCTATATATTTTATGGTTTTTGCATAGCTAGCTGGGAAATGAGAAGTAAACTATATTGTTCTATATATGTAACAAATGAATTAGAGACACAGGACTCCCCAATACAAAAGGGCTTCCTTTGTAGACAGTGTTCCTGCACACAGTGTTTACAATATGTCTCTTCATCTGAATCCAAAAACAACATGTAATATAGGAGGAAGGGACATTTTTTGGAAAACTGTGTTTGATGGATGGGGCTTCTACAGGAAATTTTTATAACTGTTATTTGGTTCTATCTTGTATACTTGAAATCATTAGTAAAGTTTGATATGGGGTAAGAAGTATAACTTGCATAAATCAACTTGATAACTCAATCCTTTGTATCAATATTAACACGACTTCACCTTGCCTACTATAGTTTTAATGTGCAGAATATATTGACAAATCTTCAGTATTGATTGCTTATAACCTGAGATAGAAGAGCATCTACTTTTCTGCTCAGTGTGATAGATGCTAGACATCCATATATGTACAGATGCTAGACATCCATATATGTACAGACACATTTAACCTATAATATAAAAATATATAATATAAACATTTTATAGTATTTTGCATATAATGTACAACAATGTCTTTATACAGAGTAATGTTTCATACTCTGATATATATGACACTAACATATTTAATATGGTTAAAATTTTATATATATAAAAACTTCTAACCTTATAATTATTTCTGTATTAAGTAATTTATACTTAGCACACTAGCTGTCTAAACTTACTATTATTCTGTGGTACTTGTTTTAGTGTACGAGGAATTCTTTTCTCTCTTTTTTCCCCCATGCCCTTTTAATAGAAAGTTCCAATACCTGGGATTCTAGGAATTTTCTGTCATTTTGGTTCAATGCTATTCTGGATTCAGATGTAACAGTGTGAAGTTTGATGCTGTTTGAAGAAGCTGGGGCTCGTCTTGTGTGATGCTTTGAAAATGAGAAGAAAGGGCTTTCCTATATTTGGAAGTGTCCTGGCAATGAGCAAAGGTTAAGGAAAATCACTGCAGAATGCTGTTTGTTCAATTTGAAAAGCAGTCTGCTATTTTACAGGCCATTTTTATTCTTTGACTAGCTTCCCTGGAGAGATTCAAATAAAGAGCTTTGAAGTATACCAGGCTGAAAGGCTGAATATGTCAAGAGTATGGATCACTGAAGCAAGTTCTTCATCTTGCAGCTTAATTTTCTGTCTGGAGCACTTAACAAATGAATGGAGACATTCGTGGTTACTGCTGATGCCTCGGATTTCAGGAACATCAATGAGTCTCCAAGGGGTTCAAAATATTTCACCACATTGAACATCAGTGGGGAAGCTTCTCTTTAGCAGAACCCATGCTACAAACCTTACCAAATTTCCAAATTTCTCCTTTCAATAATATATACTTTGTTACACTATACAGCATGGGTCAAGGTAAAAAATATTGTAGACAGATTTTGTTTATTATTTTATGTCACAGGGAAAAAAGCGGTTTCCCTGTGGCATAAATAACTGTGCTTTAAAATAGGCAATATTGAGCTGTGTATCCTTTGAATATTTCTACTTCTATATTATTTTATGTCATTAATCCTCCTGTGGTTTCAAGCAGAAAGCATAAATGCTGAACTCTGTGGTGCTTTGCATTTGAGGTGCTTCAGTAAATATGTGCTATAATTATGTAAAGATTCAAAATTCTTCTTATGCAAATTTTATTGACTGACAAATGAATGTACTTTCCAACTCTACCAGAAAGACCCTGGAATGGATAGTGAATTTGAAGTTCAACGTAAGAAATTAAAAGAATATTTCTAGGAGCTTGCTATTTGAGAAAAAACTTTTGGCTTGCTACAGGGCCCCAGGACACCAGGTGACCATGTGACCTAAGCTGCCTCACTTGAATAAGATTTATCTAGTAAACCTCACCCAAGGTTAGGTTTGCCCATCAGGCCTCTGTCGTCATGCAGGGACAGGAATGGGTCCAAGCATATCCCAAAGGCACAAATAAAGTAAAATCCAACTTCTCTCACACTCCGTACACATCTATATCTTTAGGCCATAAATATGACTTCATGGAGAGATTTCTATACCAGTTCAAAGAGGAGGAAATAGTTTAAGCCTGGCTTGCCAATTATTTTGCATGATAACTGCAACCAGCTATAAATGAACTGCTGCAGCAATGCCTTTCCCATCTAGGAATGTCTCTTGAGGACAGTGGAGACAGCCAATCTTCCACATACACATTTTGCCCACTTATCCTATAAAGATGGATTGCTTATCAAGAGGATATATTATGGTTTAAACTTGGTGTCTAAGGTTTTGACAAGATGAGCCAAATAGTGAGGGACTTGGAAAGAACAAGATTGGACTTTGATGACAAGGAGGTTTTAGAAAGAAGTATGACCCTGTATTTTCTAAATGAGTCTTGCCTCTGGTTTTCATACTTATGTGAGTGCCACTATCCTTGAACACACTGAATGCCTAATACCACATATTCTCTAATAAAACATTTCTAATTTTCTAATCACTCTCATAAAAATCGTGATTTGAATGACATATTATGCGATACCCTATTTAGTAAACACATTTTTAGATGCGCCTAGGAAACATTTTATATACTATATAGAGGAGTAAGTTTTAGTGGAAGTCTGATGTAAACTTATATAGGCAGCAGCCTAAATTATGGCTCTCATTCCTCAAAATTAATGTTTGGCTTATCTTACCTGGAATAGAACCCTGACCAACAACACACAACTAACTGGTAAAGAGTACGTACAAAGAACAGTAAAGAACAGAGTTATAAATCAGTGCTACTGCCCTGTCACCAGTAGCAGGAATAACCGTCCTTCATCAGTCTTCCACTTTGCTATGTCACAAACATATCTACGTTTTAACTAATTTATTTTCCTGTCAGTATTGTATAAAGACAACGTTTAATGGTGGATCTCTTTACAAATTACTCCATAAACTACATAATAGTTAGAAGTAATGTTAACAAAACAGGAGGAGATGTCAACACCGTGGACCTGGAGTGGGACAAAGAAATGAATTTCTTTAGTTGTCCTTGGAAATGATGTTTGCGTTATCTTTGTGGGAGCCTTGTTTTTATTGCTGTTTTTGTTATTTGAAGAGGTAATGGTGAAAGAATATATATATGAATAAATGTTACCACCCTAGAAAGGTGGACAGTTTTTTTTTTTTTATCTGAAATACGTTCATTCTCACTTTGTATAGAGTGGGGGTAACCTATTGAGATGTCTGCCTCTCAGTATGAAAGTAGAAATGTGTTATACATCTCTTAGCCTTTATGGAGCAGCACCTGATCTAGCTTGGCAATAGTTGCTCCAACTCAGGTTTGTGAATCTTGAAGAAGTTATGAACTCATATAACAAATGGATATGCATTTTAAATTGTAATATACTCCCTAGCAGCAGTATACAGCACCAGAATCTTCACTGGTGGTGACAACAGCAAATCGCCTTTCTAACCAGGGTACTCCTGTGGCCTGATCTTGGTCGCTGCTCCTCCAATTCCAGTTTCCCATGGATTCTATGAATTGCCAGATATTCCTTCAATAAATCTCTTTTCTTCTTAAATTAGCCAGAATCAATTACTTTTTGTTTACAATCAAGAAACCTGGGGCTACCCTGGTGGCGCAGTGGTTGAGAGTCCACCTGCCTTTGCAGGGGACCGCGGGTTCGTGCCCCAGTCCGGGAGGATCCCACATGCCGCGGAGCAGCTGGGCCCGTGAGCCATGGCCGCTGAGCCTGCGCGTCCGGAGCCTGTGCTCCGCAATGGGAGGAGCCGCGACGGTGAGAGGCCCGCGTACCGCAAAAAATAAAAAACAAAACCTGACTGATACACATGTACTTTAAACATAATAAAAATACTGACATATAAACTATTATAAACAAAAATTTCACGTAGCTTTAATATAGTAGCTTATGTGCAACAAGATGTAATGCTTTTAGCTGATCCAATAATTAATGCAAATAAAAAATGTAATGTATCTTCCAGAAAGTCTAGTGAAAATATAAGATATGTTAATATATGTTAATAGTACTACCAAGCTTTCAGGATTAGAGATTAGAAGTTATAGGCCTTATGATTTCAGCTAACTACCATACAGACCATTTAATAAGTTTTTTTAAAAAAATGGAATTGTCTCACTTGGGAGACTGTATAGTGAAATGAAACTTTATCCTAGACCTTATTCTCACATCTAACACTTATTGCCCATGTGATTTTCAGCAAATAACTTCCCTAAGATATAGTACCTTCATTCATATAATTAAGAACTATAAGACCAAAATCACTCTGGCCATTTTATTGGTTTCCCCATTTATGAATTAAATAAATCTTTGACACATGCTCACTCTATTTATTTGTGTAAGAGGTTTTTTAAATTTTTAAAAATTTATTAATTTGTTTTGTTTTTGGCAGCCTTGGGTCTTTGTTGCTGCTTGCTTTTGTTGGCTGCTGGCCTTTTCTCTAGTTGTGGCGAGCGGGGGGCTACTCTTTGTTGTGGTGCACGAGCTTCTCATTGTCGTGGCTTCTCTTGTTGCGGAGCATGGGTTCTAGGCACACGCACTTCAGCAGTGTGGCACACAGGCTCAGTAGTTGTGGCTCACGGGCTCTAGAGCTCAGGCTCAGTAGTTATGGCACACAGGCTTAGATGCTCCACGGCATGTGGGATCTTCCTGGACCAGGGCTCAAACCTGTGTCCCCTGCATTGGCAGGCAGATTCTTAGCCACTGCACTACCAGGGAAGCCACTAGAGTTTTTAACTTTGAAAACTAATAAGTAAAGGATAATGTTAAATTATCCTTTAACATAAGATGTCCAAGTGGGATCACCTTCTGAAGACAATTAAACCGTGTAGCCTCCAAAAGTACACCTCACACCCTGTTTAGGCATGTATTTTCTTGGTTCCCAGAGTAAACCACAAGGAGCAAAAGAATTTTACTTCTGCTGCCTCTCTGATTCTCTCCATTTGTTCTTCTGATTCTTTGTTTTCATTTGTTCATTTTTGCAGGCCTAGTTTTGATTCTTGTTTAAACATGGCTTTCTCATTGGTGGCAGCAGTTTTTGGGAATTAAGATTTCATTTTCTGATCATTTGATGATATCTGTTGAGTAAAAGCAAGGACCTATACTTTGTCAGGTGAGAGATGACTAATGATTTATTTTGTTAATCTTTTTGTGGTCTGCTTATTGTATGTGCAATAGATCACCTCCAAAGATGGTCACCAAGAATTCTCCCATCCTTGTATTTTCATAACACTTCTTTCTTCAATAGGTGGAATCCTTTTAACACTTTTTGAATCTGTGCTGGCCTTGTGACTTGCTTTAACCAATACCATGCAGAAGAGTGAAAATGTACCAATTCCGGGCCAAGCCCACGTGATGTTGGACAGCTTCCACTTTTGCTATCTTGATACTATAGGGGAACATTTAGCGTCAATTATCCTGCTAGAGAGAAGATAGCAAACCACATATGTTCCAGCCATCCCAACTCAGACACCAGACATGCAAGTGAAACCATCTTGTATATTCAAGCAGCACCCAAATTTCCCACTATCTAAAACCCAATGATTGACTCCAGACAACCCCAATGGAGCAGAATGACAAACCCACTAAGCCCAACTAAAGCAAAGAATTGTGAGCAACGATAAACCATTGCTATGTTAAGTCATTAAGTTTGGGGCAGTTTGTAATATAGGAACAAAAATTAATACACTTAACCCTTATTAAAAAATGTAAAAGATTTAAGACACTCTCAACCTAGACATTCTCGCTAGACGAAAAGATTTCTGTGAATTGTCATGGAATTGTTCTATGAAAGCTCACATCCCCCAAGTAGACAGAAGTCTGCTCAGGAAGGATGATAGATGTGGTATTTAGGTCATGGAGTGAAACACAGTAACAGTCATATAGGAATACCCACAAGTTGTTTCTTTTTAATGCCCCACTATTACTGGTTGAATGTGTGTGTGTATGGGGGGGTGGGGGGAGTGGCCATATGTCTCTGGTAGTTCATAAATCTTCATCAGAGTAAAACAGAGTCCTCAAGATAATTATATATATATATATATAATTATATATATATATATACTTCCTTCTATTTAATATTATAATTATACAGTTGGATTATGTTAAAAACAATAACATTATAATTATACATTTTGCCTATTTCAGAAAGAATGAAAGGAAGTATATGGCTGCAGAGGGTTTTATTATATGGACTCATGAACTTTACAGGTCAGCTAAAACACTTACATATGACAAATAGTTCCCAAATAACTACCTTACAGATTTTTTTGAAAAAACAAGTTAGCTACCTTGGTCAAAAGTTGTAATATGAGGGGTTGAGAAAAGGAGAATAGTAAGGAGTGAATATACAAAGGATAATGAAGGCACTACTGACATTAATACCATAATGTGAATATGGAAATTTTGTTATTATTAACACATTATTTCCTTCCTTTTCTTGATAATCTACTTTTTATTTCATACTCTTAATAATTTTTTTTAAATCTTTTCTATTTATATTTGAACAGCTGAATTATATTCAACACTATAAAATATACAATATAAAAGTAGGTACAATGTCTTCCTTGGATTTTATAAAAACATTTTTTTAATTTCTAATTTGATTTTTGATCTTTTAAAAAAAGGAGGGAAATTAGGTTTCTATACCTTTGTTTTGTTTTTTTTTAACTTAAATCAAGCTGTTTATTTATTATTTTTTTTAAACATCTTTATTGGGGTATAATTGCTTTACAATGGTGTGTTAGTTTCTGCTTTATAACAAAGTGAATCAGTTATACATATACATATGTTCCCATATGTCTTCCCTCTTGCATCTCCCTCCCTCCCACTCTCCCTATCCCACCCCTCCAGGCTGTCACAAAGCACCGAGCTAATATCCCTGTGCCTTGCGGCTGCTTCCCCCTAGCTATCTACCTTACTACGTTTGTTAGTGTGTGTATGTCCATGACTCTCTCTCGCCCTGTCAAAGCTCACCCTTCCCCCTCCCCATATCCTCAAGTCCGTTCTCCAGTAGGTCTGCGTCTTTATTCCTGTCTTACCCCTAGGTTCTTCATGACATTTTTTTTCCTTAAATTCCATATATATGTGTTAGCATACGGTATTTGTCTTTTACTTTCTGACTTACTTCACTCTGTATGACAGACTCTAGGTCTATCCATCTCATTACAAATAGCTCAATTTCATTTCTTTTTAAGGCTGAGTAATATTCCACTGTATATATGTGCCACATCTTCTTTATCCATTCATCCGATGATGGGCGCTTAGGTTGTTTCCATCTCCGGGCTATTGTAAATAGAGCTGCAATGAACATTTTGGTACATGACTCTTTTTGAATTTTGGTTTTCTCAGGGTATATGCCCAGTAGTGGGATTGCTGGGTCATACGGTAATTCTATTTGTAGTTTTTTAAGGAACCTCCATACTGTTCTCCATAGTGGCTGAACCGATTCACATTCCCACCAGCAGTGCAAGAGTGTTCCCTTTTCTCCACACCCTCTCCAGCATTTATTGTTTCTAGATTTTTTGATGATGGCCATTCTGACTGGTGTGAGATGATATCTCATTGTAGCTTTGATTTGCATTTCTCTAATGATTAATGATGTTGAGCATTCTTTCATGTGTTTGTTGGCATTCTGTGTATCTTCTTTGGAGAAATGTCTATTTAGGTCTTCTGCCCATTTTTGGATTGGGTTGTTTGTTTTTTTGTTATTGAGCTGCATGAGCTGCTTGTAAATTTTGGAGATTAATCCTTTGTCAGTTGCTTCATGTGCAAATATTTTCTCCCATTCTGAGGGTTGTCTTTTGGTCTTGATTATGGTTTCCTTTGCTGTGCAAAAGCTTTGAAGTTTCATTAGGTCCCATTTGTTTATTTTTGTTTTTATTTCCATTACTCTAGGAGGTGGGTCAGAAAGGATCTTGCTGTGATTTATGTCATAGAGTGTTCTGCCTATGTTTTCTATACCTTTGTTTTTGAACGTTAAAACAGGTATTTTTCATGAATTCACACATGGAAAAATTAAGCCAAAAACAATTGTGTCAATTAATAAATTTTTCGTTTGAAATCTTAAGTAGTACTATTTTGAAAAATTAAATTTATCCTCAATTCACTGTGGATATTAGTGATATCAAATGTCTGATAAACACAATTTCTGCATAATAAGGTTATCAACTTTATATGATTCTGATGTACCAATAGAACGTGTTTTTACACCTGTCAGTTTTTAATAAAATTTGCCTTTTCTCCAGTACTGATGAACTTAGTGGCAGAGCAGGAATAAAGACACGGACATACAGAACAGACTTGAGGACACAGGGTGGAGGGAGGGTGGGGGAGGGGAAGCTGGGATGAAGTGTGAGAGTAGCATTGACATATATACACTACCAAACGTAGTATGGATAGCTAGTCGGAAGCTGCTGCATAGCACAGGGAGATCAACTCGATGATTGTGTCCACCTAGAGGGGTGGGATAGGGAGGGTGGGAGGGAGGCTCAAGAGGAAAGAGACATGGAGATATATGTATACATATAGCTGATTCATTTTGTTGTACAGCAGAAACTAACACAACATTGTAACGCAATTATACTCCAATAAAGATGTTAAAAAAAAATTTTTGCCTTTTCTCCGGAGCTGTGATAAACATGTAATATTACAGTTGAAAAGCTACTTATTTCACATTCATTGTGGATTACTTTCCTTTATAAATCATGTATCAATTTCTTTACAATAATTAATTCTCATTATAGTTCGTGTGATATATGTTTCTTTCTATGTCTTTAATCAGATATCAATCATGAGCACGAGCTTTGATCACAAAAATAGACATTTTTTTATGTGGAATACAATGCCATTTCCACAGGGAGGCATCAGTCTTCTGAACTGCTTGTATGATTGCTGTATCCCTAAACCAGAAAAACATCTGGCAAATAAGCCATTGTTGCAGTACTAAATTTGAAAGTTTTTGTTTTTTAAGTTTCTTTCCATTCTGATTTTGAAAGATCATTACTGTCTGTGAAAGGAAAAACTATTACTATTACCAAAACATGATTACACACTGTGAATTTTTAAAATATTGGCCACAAAACTCAACATGAATGTAGATGCCTATACTATTAGAGTAGTTATATTAGGTTTTGCTTTTCCAGCTTTTGCTAAAATATCTTCACACCCACCACTTTAATTTTAGGTTATGCCAATGGGACATTCTTTCTCAAAGGCTGAAATTCTCATTTGGCTATATTTTACCCACACTGAAAACTAACAAAATATTAACAAATGTTCTGCTAAAACAATAAATGCATATTCATACATCCAAATTAGTAGTGTTTGTCGTGGTTATATTACATTTGTGTGCAAATGTATGATATAACATTTATCTTTACTGTGTATTTTTATATATCTATTATTTATCTATATCCATATTTATAGACACATACACAGACAAACACACAGTATTCCTTTCTATGTATATAATGAAATTAGGAAATATAAGAAGACATTCAATTAGACTGCAAAACTATCCTTAGGTGCCATTATTAATCATTATTTAACAACCATTTCTTTAAACACATATATTAAAATATGTAATATACATATTAATATATTTTTAATATTCTTACTAAGCATGCTAGACATAAGCAAGTTGCTTAGAATCATAGCTGTGACCAAAGAATTATTTTTCTGTTTTTTGGTAACATAGTCTCCAATGACTCTACTATTAGTTCCACTGGGACCAATTTAAAACTACACAGCCCTGTTCTCGTGGATTGAATAAGGCAATGTATCATTGTTTAAGTGTGCTACTCAAAAATTTGGAACCCAGAGAGAAAACACAGGGAGACTGAGTAACAACCAACTCCCCAACCAATACTCTTTTTACAAAGTTTTAGAAACAATTTCTTACATCTAATTTATTTATAATGCTTAAGGTATTAAAAAACAGGGATTCAGAAATTCAATTTATATTCTTTACATTTTTTTCCCTAGGGAAAATACTCAGTATTTGTACCAAGACAGATATTCTACTACAGCAAACCCAAAGAAAAGGAAAGAGAGATTATGGTATATTCAAAAGCAGGTCCTAGCATATGCAAGTTATTCTGTTAGCTGCTTTATATACATAAGACCCTAAAGGCTCACAACAAAACTATGAATTTAGGTATTATTCCTATTTGATGGAAGAAGCTGAGATTCCAATTCTTTCCATCTGACTCCAAAAATCACAATATCCTAATGAACTTAACTTGCTCATTCCTACCTATCCGTATCTTAGTACAATTATTGCCTTATGCAATTTACATGCATGCACTCTTTACATACTTAACAATTATTTACTGACTGCTTAATAAATGTTAAAATTCACTTTACCCAGAACTTCATGCAGCCACCTCCTCTGCACTGTCCTTGCAGAAATATTACTCCAATATCATTCTCTGTCCCATTTAATTTTGTTCACAGAACTAACTGTTTTCTGGAGTTATCATATTTATGTTCTGTATTTGTTTCATTTTATTGCATTCATTGCATGTCCTCCACAATAGATTTTAGGCAACCTGACAACACAGGGACACGTATAATTCACTGCTGTCTATACAGTGCTTGGAACAAGGTAACTATTAACGAAATACTTGGTGCCCAACAGGATGGATAGAAACATGTATAAATGAGTCTTAGGAACTGTGATAAATGAAGTTAGATTGTCTTTTACTCTGTAATGGTGCCTTGCTACCAGCTGGTAGACAGCAATTCTCAGGAGCTCAAATTGCATAAACCCAGAAAGTTTTCAATTAAAGGTCACCATCTGGAATGAGATCCACATATACTCAGTTCCAAAACACTGGTTTAGGGGGAATTATTACATTCCAAAGCTTTTCACTAATTCTCAAAATTGTTTATTTTGCTTACCAAAAATTAAATGTTTTCACTGGAGACTTACAAAGGTCAATAACTCCATCTTATCTTAATTCAAGATTTTATTAAAACCCAAACTTGCTTTGACTATAAATAACAAAATTATGTATTAATGAAAATACATTGATCTTAAAAAATGGTAATGAAATTTAAAAATCTATCTAGTTTTATTAATCATTTCTAATCATATGAGTAAGCAAAATTAAATCATTTAATGAAATAAAAACATGCAAGGCCTGTTTCTTTTTTTGTATGTTTTGTTTGCTTTATTTTACTTTATTTATATATTTATACAGCAGGTTCTTATCACTCAGCTATTTTATACATGTTAGTGTATATATGTCAATCCCAATCTCCTAATTTATCCCACCACCACCATCACCACCATCCGCGCTCACTTTCCCCGCTTGATGTCCACACGTTTGTTCTCTACATCTGTGTCTCTATTTCTGCTCTGCAAACCAGTTCATCTGTACCATTTTTCTAGATTCCACATATATGCGTTTATATATGATATTTGTTTTTCTCCTTCTGACTTACTTCACTCTGTATGACAGTCTCTAGATCTATCCATGTCTCTACAAATGACCCAATTTTGTTCCTTTTTAATGGCTGAGTAATATTCCATTGTATATATGTACAACGGCTTCTTTATCCATTTGTCTCTTGATGGGCATTTAGGTTGCTTCCATGACCTGGCTATTGTAAAGAGTGCTGCAATGAACATTGGGGTGCATGTGTCTTTTTGAATTATGGTTTTCTCTGGGTATACGCCCAGTAATGGGATTGCTAGGTCATATGGTAATTCTAATTTTAGATTTTTAAGGAACCTCCTTCCATACTGCTTTCCATAGTGGGTGTATCAGTTTACATTCCCACCAACAGTGCAAAAGGGTTCCCTTTTCTCCACACCCTCTCCAGCATTTACTGTTTGTAGATTTTCTGAAGGTGCCCATTCTGAACAGTGTGAAGTGATACCTCATTGTAGTTTTGATTTACATTTCTCTAATAATTAGTGAGGTTGAGCAGCTTTTCATGTGCCTCTTGGCCATCTGTATGTCTTCTCTGGAGAAATGTCTATTTAGGTCTTCTGCCCACTTTTTGATTGGGCTGTTTGTTTTTTTAATACTGAGCTACATGAGGTGTTTATATATCTTGCAGATTAATCATTTGTCCACTGATTCATTCACAGAAATTTTCTCCCATTCTTAGGGTTGTCTTTTCGTCTAGCTTATGGTTTCCTTTGCTGTGCAAAAGCTTTTAAGTCTCATTAGATCCCATTTGTTTATTTTTGTTTTTATTTCCATTACTCTAGGAAGTGAGTCAAAAAAGATCTTGCTGTGATCTATGTCAAAGAGTGTTCTGCCTATGTTTTCCCCTAAGAGTTTTATAGTGTCCAGTGTTACACTTACGTCTTTAATCCATTTTGAGTTTATTTTGGTGTATGGTGTTAGGGAGTGTTCTAATTTCATTCTTTTACATGTAGCTGTCCAGTTTTCCCAGCACCACTTATTGAAGAGACTGTCTTTTCTCCATTGTATATCCTTGCCTCCTTTGTCACAGATTAGCTGACCATAGATGCGTGAGTTTATCTCTGGGCTTTCTATCTTGTTTCATTTATCTATATTTCTGTTTTTGAACCAGCACCATATTGTCTTGATTACTGTAGCTTTGTAGTATAGTCTGAAGTCAGGGAGTCTGATACCTCCAGCTCCATTTTTTTCCCTCAAGACTGCTTTGGCTATTCGGGGTCTTTGCTGTCTCCATACAAGATTTTTTGTTCTAGCTCTGTAAAAAATGCCATTGGTAATTTGATAGGGATTGCATTGAATCTGTAGATTGCTTTGGGTCGTATAGTCATCTTTACAATATTGATTCTCCCAATCCAAGAACACGGTATACCTCTCCATCTGTTTGTGTCATCTTTGATTTCTTTCATCAGTGTCTTACAGTTTTCTGCATTCAGGTCTTTTGTCTCCTTAGGTAGGTTTATTCCTAGGTATTTTATTCTTTTTGTTGCAATGGTGAATGGGATTGTTTCCTTAATTTCTCTTTCTGATCTTTCGTTGTTAGTGTATAGGAATGCAAGAGATTTCTGTGCATTAATTTTGTATCCTGCAACTTTTCCAAATTCACTGATTACCTCTAATAGTTTTCTGGTGGCATCTTTAGGATTATCTACCATGTCATCTGCAAACAGTGACAGTTCTTCTTTTCCAATTTGTATTCCTTTTATTTATTTTTCTTCTCTGATTGCCATGGCTAAGACTTCCAAAACTATGTTGAATAATAGAGCCGAGAGTGGGCATCCTTGTCTTGTTCCTAATCTTATAGGAAATGCTTTCAGTTTTTCACCACTGAGAATGATGTTTGCTGTGGGTTTGTCATATATGGCCTTTACTATGTTGAGGTTGGTTCCCTCTATGCCCACTTTCTGGAGAGTTTTTATCATAAATAGCTGTTGAATTTTGTCCAAAGCTCTTTCCGCATCCATGAGAAGATCCTATGGTTTTTATTCTGTGATATGTCAATATGGTGTATCACATTGATTTGCATATATTGAAGAATCCTTGTATCCTTGGGATATCCCACTTGACCATGGTGTATGATCCTTTTAATGTGTTGTTGGATTCTGTTTGCTAGTATTTTGTTGAGGATTTTTGCATCTATATTCATCAGTGATATTGGTCTAAAATTTTCTTTTTTTGTAGTATCTCTGTCTGGTTTTGGTTACAGAGTGATGGTGGCCTCATAGAATGAGTTTGGGAGTGTTCCTTCCTCTGCAATTTTTTGGAACAGTTTGAGAAGGATGGACGTTAGCTCGTCTCTAAATGTTTGATAGAATTCACCTGTGAAGCCATCTGGTCCTGGACTTCTGTTTTTTGGAAGATTTTTAATCACAGTTTCAATTTCATTACTTGTTATTGGTCTATTCATGTTTTCTATTTCTTCCTGGTTCAGTCTTGGAAGGTTATACCTTTCTAAGAATTTGTACATTTCTTCCAGTTTGTCCATTTTATTGGCATAGAGTTGCCTGTAGTAATCTCTTATGATGCTTTGTATTTCTGTGGTGTCTGTTGTAACTTCTCCTTTTTCATTTCTAATTTTATTCATTTGAGTCCTCTTCCTCTTTTCCTTGATGAGTCTGGCTAAATGTTTATCAATTTGTTTATCTTCTCAAAGAACCAGCTTTTAGTTTTATTGATCTCTGCTATTGTTTTCTTTGTTTCTATTTCATTTATTTCTGCTGTGATCTTTATGATTTCTTTCCTTCTATTAACTTTAGGTTTTGTTTGTTCTTCTTTCTCTAGTTCCTTTAGGTGTAAGATTAGATTGTTATTTGAGATTTTTCTTGTTTCCTGAGATGAGCTTGAATTGCTATAAACTTCCCTCTTAGAACAGCTTTTGCTGCATCCCACAGGTTTTGGATCGTGTTTCTGTTGTCATTTGTCTCTAGGTGTTTTTTGATTTCCTCTTTGATTTCTTCAGTGATCTCTTGGTTATTCAGTAATGTATTGTTTAGCCTGCATGTATTTATGTTTTTTACGGTTTATTCCTGGTAATTTATTTCTAATCTCATAGCGTTGTGGTTGAAAAACATGACTGATATGATTTCAATTTTCTTAAATTTACTAAGGCTTGATTTGTGACCCAAGATGTGATCTATCCTGGAGAATATTCCACGTGCACTTGAGAGGAAAGTGTAATCTGCTTTTTTTGGAAGGAATGTCCTATAAATATCAATTAAATCTATCTGGTCTGTTGTGTCATTTAAAGCTTGTATATCCTTATTAATTTTCTGTTTGGATGATCTGTCCATTGGTGTAAGTGAGGTGTTAAAGTCCCCCACTATTATTGTGTTACTGTCGATTTCCTCTTTTATAGCTGTTAGCATTTGCCTTATGTATTGAGGTGCTCCTATGTTGGGTTCACATATATTTATAACTGTTATATCTTCTTCTTGGATTGATCCCTTGATCATTATGTAGTGTCCTTCCTTTTCTCTTGTAACATTCTTTATTTTAAAGCCTATTTTATCTGATATGAGTATTGCTACTCCAACTTTCTTTTGATTTCCATTTGCATGGAAAATGTTTTGCCAACCCCTCATTTTCAGTCTGTATGTGTCCCTAGGTCTGAAGTGGATCTCTTGTAGACAGCATATATATGGGTCTTGTTTTTGTATCCATTCAGCAAGCCTGTGTCTTTTGATTGCAGCAAAAAAATTCATAGTTAGGATATATATATATATGTATATAATATTTATACAGTACTATGCCATTATTAAAATGCATAACAACTATTGACTCAGTTAGTGTGCACATGAAAACTTCAACGTTAACATGGCATATATTAACTTAGTGTGTCACTTTTTAATAAAGAACATCAATTTCAGGTATATTAAGTTATTTTGCTAATTAATTCCTTGACAAATGTTAATTGAATGCTTGCCAGGTGCCAGGCAGTGAGCAAAACATATATGTTCCCTTTTAGCCTCTATGATAGAAACACACTCATCAATGACACAAATAAATTTGTTTTAAACAATATGACCAAAAAAGGACTAAAGTACATATAATTGAGGGAAACTGATAGTTGAACTTAAACCTGAGGAATAGGTAGAAATTAAGTGGGAAAGACAGAGTGAAGTAATTCTCTACTACAGAAAGAAGTACAGTACAGCAAGTACAAATAGCCTAACATGAAAGAAAGGTGGTATCTAAATCTTCTAATTTATAATCCAGTATTATTATGCAATAACAAAGGGAGTAGTTGCAATTAATTTATTCTGAGCAAATAGCTACTGTAACAAAACCCAAGTAACATTTGTAGAAAGCAGAGAATTGCAACAGTTGTACCATGGACACATATGTCACTGGTAGTAGGAACCAATGGGCTTGTTACCTCATCTGTTTGCCCAGCATTTTCTACTGTGCAATAAGCTTAAAAATAGTGTGAAGCACTGGCTTAATCAAGACAGAATTTTATTTACCTCTTAAATAACAATCTAAGAATGATCAGTCCAGGGCTATTATTGCATCATCTCTGCATCAGGGATCTAGGACCACTCTGTCTTCTCATACAGACATCTGGAGAGTACTACCTCATTCAAATGGTTCAAGATGGTACATGACTATATCTGTACCCTAAATTGTTTGAAAGCTCATTTCTACCCCATAAAGGCTTAGTGTAAGTGTCAACACATCACTCTGGCTAAATTCTATTGACCAGAAGATGATTACTGACCATGATTAACTTCAAAGGAATCTGAGAAATATAGTCTTTCTTTTGAATGTACTTGTTTCTAGGTGCAATCAAAGAGTTTATATTGTTAACAGCTCTTTTATTCCACAAGTTCTATTGAATGACTTCTAGGTATCAGCACTCTTCTAAGTACAGCTACATGAGAGATACATCTGTGAACAAAATAAAAATGTCTATCCTTGTTTTAATATTATAATAAGGAAGAGACAATAAATAATAAAAATTAAGTATATTAAGATGTATTTTAGAAAATTATAAGTACTATAGAAAATAGAGGAAGTAAAAGGGATTGGTAGTAATGTGCTGGTAAATGTTTAAAAGCCGGCCCTGAAAAAAATTCCTGATTTGTCGTGTTTTTCAATTTCCATGGAGCAAATACTGCCACCACAGACAACATTAGTTACCAATGTGATGTCAATCATTTTGCGAAGTTTCTAAAATATTAACAATCAACTATTATGAGCCTGTGCATGTTGGTTCCAACATATCACTGGAATTCAAGAAAGGTATGATTTGGGATTTTAATATTACGATCAGAAAAAGGCAGATAACACAATGACATCTGTGCTATCTGGATATGTGGGAGATGAGTGTCCCAGGGAAGGAAAGAGACTTTTCTAAAAGTTAAGGATCTGGCATTTTTAGGAACAGTAAATAGACTAGCATGGCTGCTTCCAAGTAAGTAAAGGGGAGTGGTATAGCAGATGAAGTCAAAGAGGAAACTGAGACAGATGATGTAGAGCTTTGTCAATGTTTGAAAGGACTTTTGACTTTTAATGTGATTCAAATGGGTAGGCAGCCGCTGATGAGATTTGAGCAGAGAGTGACATTTTATCTTCCTTATAGTTAAAATGACTTCTCTGGCTGATTCACTGAAAATAGACTATAGAGAGCATATAGAAGAGATTAATTATAAGGTTATTGCAATGATCCAGTCAAGAGATAAATTTGTCACAGGTCAGTGTTGGATCAGCGTATGTGAAGATAAGTGAGGACTCTACACATTTTGAAGGTAGAGGCCATGGGATGTCATGGATGACTCTAAGGATTTTGATCTGAGCAACTGGAAGCATAAACATAGCTGTTTGTGATCTGGCAACCTAAAAACTTTAAAGCTTCCCCCCCCCCTCCAGCTATCCCTTATCCAATATACAATGGTAAAATTGAAATAGAATAACTATAAGAAAAACTACCATATAGAGTAGGGTATAATGGAAAACACATAACTGTTCATCATCCAAAGCAACTATCATATCCTGCTAGATATCCAAAACCCCCTGCACTACAGTAGAGAACATTCCTGCCCACTGGGAGTTTCTTCCTCATTTATTATTCTCTATATCCATATCTGAATTGGCCAATGCAGGGTATGCCCTTGAGAATTTAAATTATTTCACAATCTATTTCTTGTTAGTACGGTCTCTGGGACCTGTGAGTGATTTTGAGTGTCAACAAGTATAGGCTTTTGTAGGCTAGGCATATAGTTTTTGTTGGTAATATAATCCCTTGAAAACATAGTAGATTTTGTGTCTGTTTACTTCCATTCACTACCATGAATGAGGAGACACAGACAAGGTTATATTCTAAATATAATTTCTAATCCTGAAAAGTTATTTTACTTTGTGTTCTGTGCATCCCCTACTCCACATTTCTTCATGTAGTCCACCTTGAGGCTGTCTGAAACAAAGGCTTGGTTGGAACAGCAATAACCTCTGTCTGAATTTTGCTGTTGAGCTGCTTCCATTGCCTACGAAATAACTCAATGATAGTTGTTTAAATGTGTGAGGCTGCAGTGTTATCGGCTTCAAAGTTTGTTTCATCAGAGTCACCTCTTAACACTACTTCAGTTTAGTCTACAAAAGCAGTTGGCTTTTTCAACCTTGTCAGGGTTGAAATTATCAAGATTTTGGTCAAAAAAGAACACAGGCCACAAGCAAAACAATCTCCCTTATCAAAACTGTATCTCTCCTTTGAAATCTCTATAACTTTTCCATGATGATGTCTTGGTAACAGGACCTTGCTGCAAATGTTACTAAGAAAGCAATACTTTCCAATATTCTGATTTATCTTCCTATTGCACCCCCTCAAGCCGCAGACTCTTTTGTCTGTACTCTGACTTCTGAAATTTCCAATATCACAGAAAGTTCTACTGGACAAGGCTGGTAACAAATGTTTTGTTTTGCACATCAAAGGTAACTGAACTTCTGGCCTGCAATATCTGTGTGCTTGGGACCTGCCACACAAACACTAAGCTGATGATTGGTATTTGAGACTTGTAATGGCAGCCCTACTTCTGGAATCAAATTCTGTATACGTTTGTGTATAATTACAAGTCATGCACCAATATAAAACTAAAAGCGGATTTTAAAGTTATATATTTATTTATTTCTAGAACAATAGCACAAATGAAAATACTCCAGAGATAGAGACCTAGTCTTCTATCTTATTGTTCTGTCATCCTTAAGATGTTGCCTTTGTTTACATGTCCAAGGAGATTCCTTAGCAAAATATTTCAATCAGCCAGAATTGGGAAATAAAAGTAAAAGGCACACCCATGTTCTTTAGGAGTTCAGTCTGAAAGCTGCACTTCACCTTATGTTTCATTGGCCTGAACTCAATCACATGGCTGCTCACGGCAATCAGATATGTCTGGAAAGTGTCTTTATTTTTGATAGGTAGTTGCATCTGAATTCTAAGGTTATATTATTAAAATTTTCTAAAACACAGAATAGATATGGGATCACCTCTAGGCATTAATACTCAGTTTCAATATCATGTTTTATTTTTTTAAAGATAGTAATCAATATATGGGAAAAAACCAATCACTTAAAACAGTGTTGTAAGTTCAGGTTTAAGAGTCTAGGCCAAAGTTGCTTAGGTCCTTAAACCCATTTCTACCACTTACATAGTATAACATTTATGAAATTATGTAATTATTTAAGTCTCATTTTCTTTACCTGGAAAATGAAAGTAATGTTTTTTCTCCATTGGTTTGTGAGAGACTAAATAAGATAAAAATCTAATATATACTAAGCTTGAACAGTTATTTTATGCCAGGCTTTAAGTTACTTCTATCCATTAGTCAATTAATCCTTTCAAAATTCTACACATTAGACACTATTGTTATCTTTATTTATAAACAAACCAGATCACAAATCCCAGCTTCATCTGAGTTTTCAGAGCTAATGGCTAGAGTAAGTGGCTGAACCTCCATACACTCTAGCCCCAGAGCTCCTAATCTTATCCAATGCACTATTTAAAGGACTTAGCACAGTCTGTAAGCATAATGTTCAATTGTTATTGCTCTATGTGATAGGCAGAATAATCCCGCTCCTTTTACACCAAGATGTCCACATTCTATTCCTAGAAGGTGTGAATATGTTAAGTTAGAGGGAAAGGTGGAATGAAAGCTGCAGATGGTGTTAAGTTTGCTTATCACCTGATCTTAATATAAGATTACCCTTGATTGTGGAGGGGTGGGCAGTGTAATCACAAAGGTCCTTTAGTGGCAGAGGAAGGCAGAAGAATCAGAATCAGAGTGATGTAATGTGAGACTTAACTAGTCATTGTTGTCTTTGAAGATGAAAGGGGGTCATGAATCAAGGAAGCCTTGCAGCCTCTAGGAGCTAAAAATGGCAAGAAAACATACTGTCCCCTAGAGCCTCTGGAGAGGAATATGGCCCTGCTGACATATTTGTCGTAACTGGCTACAGCACCCACAGTAAACTAAAATAGCATCTATATTTATGTACAAAGTTATACTTTTTATGCTGTTTTGTTTTGATGAGAATGAATCACAAAATATCTCATTTTATTCATGATCAATAATATTTTAAATAGAATATTAAAGTGAGCTATTAAAAATTGTGTGGAATTAATACAAGAAAATATTATACTTGGTCTCTTTTGAGAGGGTGATCTTGCCCTATCTTTATGTTTTTATGGTTTTGTTATATAGGTTGATGCAAATTTTCTGCATAATCTCAATCTTTCTTAGAACTTTGAGAATCTTCTTCATATATTGTTGTATTCTTATTCTCACAGATAATACTTTCAACTATGTTCATTTTTCCCTTGTAAAGAATTGCCGAATTTTTCCTCCTATTTTATTAGCCATTTCAAAGAAACAATTTTTAGATTTATTGATCAAGTCCCTTTTTCTTGGTTTCATTTTAAATTAATTTGAGCTTTGATCTTTACTAATTTCTTCTATATACTGTCCTAGATTATTTTGTTATTATTATACTAGCTTCTCCAATTAAATGTTTAAGTTATACATATCCAATCCTTCCAGTTTCTCATAGACTTATATAAAGCTATATGTATTTTGTTCTATTTGTTTATATTGTCCCTACAGGTATGTTGAAAGAGGTGCTTTCATTTTTTTTTAAGTAAACTTCTTATTTTAGAACAATTTTAGATTTACAGAAGAAAATTCTGAAGATAGCACAGTGTTCCATGCACACCATACTGCACTACCCTCATTATTAACATCTATGATATATTTGTTACAATTAATGAAAATTATTAGTAAATTATTATTGGCTAAAGTCCCTACTTTATTCAGATGTTCTTAGTTTATCTAATGTCCTTTTTGTTTGTTTCAGGATCCTATCTAGGAAACCACTTTACATTTAGTAGTCATGTCTCCTTAAGTTTCACTTGACTGTCAATTTTTCAGAGTTCTCTTCGTTTTGATGACCTTGACAATTTTAAGAAATATTGATCAGATATTTTATAGAAGGTCCCTGAATTAGCATTTGTCTGATGTCTCTCATGATTGAAATGGGGTTAGGTATTCTTAAGATGACTAAAACAGATTTATTGTGCTACTTCCATCATAGCATATCAGGTGTATACTATCAGTGTGTTGTAGAATTCGATTTCCTAATATTTTGTTAAGGGGTTCTACATATACGTTCATCAGGGATATTGGCCTGTAATTTTCTTTGCTTGTAGTCTCCTTGTCTGGTTTCGGCATCAGGGTAATGCTGGCCTCATAAAATGAGTTTGGGAGTATTCCCCTACCTCTTCAATTTTTAAGAAAGAGTTTGAGAAGGATTGGTATTAATTCTTCAAATATTTGGTAGAAAACACCAGTAAAACTATCTGGGCCTGGGATTTTCTTTGTTGGTAAGTTTTTGATTAGTAATTAAATCTCCGTATTCATTATTTGTCTCTTTAGATTTTCTAATTTGTCATGATTCAGTCTTGGTAGACTGTATTTTTCTAGGAATCTATCCATTTCTTCTAGGTTATCCAATTTCTTGATGCATAATTGTTAAGTGCAGCCTCTTAAGATTCTTTATATTTGTGTGATGTCAATTATGTCTATTTTCTTTAGAATTTTGTTTATTTTACTTCTCTTTCTTTCTTGGTTAATCTAGATAAAGGCTGTCAATCTTTTTTATCTTTTAAAAAAAACAACTCATTTTATTTATTTATTTTTCTATTGTCTTTCTAGTCTCTATCATTTATTTCTGCTCTAATTTTTATTATTTCCTTTCTTCTGTTAACTTTGGGTTTCGATTGCTCTTCTTTTTCTATCCTTGAGGTGTAAATTTAGTTTGTTTATTTGAGATCTTTTCTCTTAATGTGGGCATTTTAATGCTATAAATTTCCCTCTTAGAACTTCTTTAACCGCATCCCAAACATTTTGGATATTGTGTTTTTATTCTCATTTGTCTCAAGATTGTTTCTGAATTCCCTGTTGATTTCTTCTTTTACCTATCGTTGTTCAGGAAAGTCTTGTTTAATTTCCACATATTTGAGAATTTTTTCCATTTTCCTTTTGTTGTTGAATTCTAGTGTCATAATTGTGACTGGAAAAGATATCTGGCATGATTTCAATATAAAATTTACTAAGGCTTGCTTTGTGACCCAACATAAGATCTATCCTGGAGAATGTTCTCTGTGCACTTGAAAAGAATGTGTATTCTGTTGTTGGATGGAAGGTTCTGAAAATGTCTGTTAGGTTCATTTGGTCTAAAGAATACTTCAGGGCCAATGTTTTTGTATTGATTTTCTGTCTGGGTGATCCATCCAATGTGGAAAATAAGTATTGAAGTCCCCATATATTATTGCAAGCCGTCTATTTCTCCCTTTAGTTCAGTTACTATTTGTTTTAAATATCTAGGTACTTCAATACTAGAGGCATATATATTTACAGTTGTTATATCCTCTTGATGAATTTACCCCTTTATTACTCTATACTTTTATTTCTCCTCCCCCCACACTTTTTGCTGTTAATGTCATACTTTACAATTTTTTATATTGTGCATCCATTAACAATTTATTTTTAATATTATTGCTTTTTAACTTTTATACTAGAGCTAAAAGTGATTTGCAAACTTCATTACAGTATATGAG
Source organism: Monodon monoceros (assembly GCF_005190385.1). NCBI lineage: Eukaryota > Metazoa > Chordata > Mammalia > Artiodactyla > Monodontidae > Monodon > Monodon monoceros. Next base: position 10,840,122 of record NW_021703777.1, read on the forward strand.
TATTCTGAATTTGACTATATAGTCAGCTTTACCATTGAGTTTTGTACTTTTCTATGTTTTTATGCTGTTACATAGCATCCCTTCATTTCAACTTGAAGAACTCCCGTTAGCATCTTTTGTAATGCAGGTCTAGTGGTGATGAACTCTCTTAGCTTTCGTTTTTCTGGAAATGTCTTTTACTTTTGGGAATGTTTTTTCTTTATTTCTTTAGAATAACTTTGTCAGGTATAGTATTCTTGGTTGGCAGTTTTTTTTTTTCTTTCTTTCAGCACTTTGAATAAACCTTTTGGGGGTTCCCTTGTATGTGATAAATTATCTTTCTCTTGCTGCTTTAGAAATTCTTTGTATTTGACTTTTAACATTTTGATTATAATGTGCCTTGGGACAATCTTCTTTTGGTTGATCTTTCTTGGTGTTTTTTGAGCTTCCTGTCCGTAGATAGCCATCTCTCTCCCAAGATTTGTTAAGTTTTCAGCTATTATTATTGCTTTAAATAAGCTTTCTGCCCCTTTCTCTCTCCTCTCTTCTCCTGGAACTTCCCTGATGCTAATGTTCATTTGCTTGATGGTTTCCCATAATTCAAGTAGGTATTCTTCATCCTTTTTTATTCATTTTTCTTTTGTTCTTGTTACTGGCTAATTTCAAATGATCTATCTTTGAGTTTGCTTATTCTTTCTTCCGCATGATCAAGTCTTTTGTTGAATTTGTCTCTTGAATTTTTCAGTTCTGCCAGTGTATCCTTCAGCTCTAGGGTTTCTTTTTCATTCTTTATTATGGTTTCCATTTCATATTCAACTTTTCTTTTTTTCATGCATTTTTTTTCCTGATTTTATTTAGTTTTCTATCTATGTTCTTTTGGATTTTATTGAGTTTATTTAAGATGATTATTTTGAATTCCTCATCAGGTAAACTATAGATCTCCATGTCTTTGGGGGTGGTTACTAGAGCTTTATTAGTTTCTTTTGGTGATGTTATATTAGCCTGATTTTTTGTGATGCAGACACCCTTGCATTGGAATCTATGCATCTGACAGAGCAAACACCTCTTTCAGTCTTTACAGACTGGTTTTGGCAGGTAAACACCTTCTCCTGTTGGTTTCAGGGCTTATAGGATTACCTCCAGATTAGAAGTTGTCCTGAGTTGAAGCCAGTTTCAAGACTGTCACTGAGTCTGCAGGGGGGTCCACAGTTGGCATGCTTGTTATCAGGGACATGGATGGCTGTGTATCATATCTGGTCCCAGGGTGGATGAAACTATCTCCAGTACTTTGTTCAACAGGGTAGCACTAGGAAAATGGCCTACTTCAGAGCCCACATTTGGGTCTTCTGTTAGCTGGGCTTTTATCGCGTGCATGAACAGGTGTGCTCCCACCAGATCCTTGGGAGTTCTCCTGCCTGGTCACTGGATGAGTTCCTGGGTGGAAGAGACTGATCCTAGATTATGGCTAAGAGGGGCTGAAACTAAGCCCCAGGCCTGTTTCAGTCTCCACAGCCAAGACTGAGGTCTGAAGACCTGGCTCTGGAGGCACGAATGGGTGTGTCCCTGGGTGGGCTGGACTGTTCCCTGACCATGACTGGAGAGACTGGAGGCAAGAATAGAGCCCTTCCAGAATCTCTGGGGGTGCAAATGGAAGTGTCTCCCTCTGAGTCCCTGGGCTGGCGGGCCTGCTTGTAGATGTAGCTGGGAGTAGGCTGGAACAAAGTATAGGGCTGTTTCAGAATCTCTCAGGTTGGAGACCAGAGCATCTCCCACTGGGATCCTGGCCCCTCAGAACAGCTGATAGACTGAGGCTGCAAGGGGGCTAGAACCAACTGCAGAGCCTTTCAGAATATCCAGAGACAAGGAGGGAATTGTCTTCTGCCAGGTCCCTGTGCCAACAAAATTCTTCACTGACTGTGGCTGGATGGGCTGGAGCCCAGTTACAGGGCCTTTTCAAAATCTACAGTTTGACCAGCTTTGGTGGGCTGACCTCCAGGGGCTCCTGGATGGCAGCCAAGTGGGCTGGAGCCAGTTCACAGGCCACTTTAGGGTCCACAGTAGGGATAAATTCTGTATGTCTATTACACAATATATAAGCAGGTGTGACTCCTTCCAGGTCCTTGGGCGTATGGTGCTGGTGATACACCCAAAGCCAAATGGGACCATAGCTGAGTTCTTAGAGGAACAGAGCTGTTTCCACGTATGTAGTTAGGACCATGATCAGTGAGTCACCTTCCTAGGTGTGATCCTGCCTTTTTAAAATGGCTCTCCTCAGTCTTGGGCTGGACTGGAGTTTTACAAGTTCCTACCTCGATAATAATTTGTTTCAAATAAAAGAAATTATTAGTAAAATTGATCAATTTTTATCAATTAGTGTTGTAAGCTTATTTGGATAGTGTGTGTGTGTGTGTGTGTGTGTGTGTGTGTGAAGAGAGAGCTAACCAGTGCCTTGTGCAATTATTTGACAGAGACTGTATTAAATTGTTCCAATAATTTCCCCATTAAATGGAAAGTTATTAGATAATTTGTGTTAACAAAAGTTAAAGAATTTTTCTTAATATCAAGGTAGCAAATCATCTTTCCCTTCTGCTTTATTTAACAGCAATTCCATTCAAAATGTTCAACCCAGTCTGTGATTGTTTTTAAATATTCAATAGCTCTATTATTGAAAAAGTCATGAGAGTAGTTTATTACACTGCCATATTTAATTGGATGAAAACTAATCCTGCAGAATTAGGGTAGAATGACATTTAAGAGACTGGACTCTGTTATCAGGCTTCATATATTGTAACTCCAGCTCTGCTACTTATATTTTAAGTCATTTCTTTATGCCTCAGTTACTTCACCCATAAATGGGGATAAGCTAAAACTATAGTATTCTTATTATTTAATGTAAATTTATAGAAGTATCTTGCATAGAGCAAATCCTCTGTAAAAATTAGCTATTCCTTTTTTTGGTAAAATTAAAGTCTGGTAATTCCTAAGAAGGATAAGAATTTTGATGGTTTTACCAAACAGACCACATTAGATAGGGTCAAAATTCAATAGGAATAATGAAAAGGAGAAACCACAATCTGAGAATCCTCTGGAACCTGACACATGCATGGGAGCAATCCCTTGATTTGAGTCCTCTCTTCTGCAATGGAGGTGCCACTCTGTTGGCAGATTCCTTAGGAGGCCAAAGCCTGGAGTGACCCTTGTTACTACCTTTCCAGTTCTCCTTACCTCTCCCTGGATCTCTCAGTTTCCTCAAATAGTTATGTGGGAGTGACCCGAGGGGAGTATTAGCCAGCAGTGGCAGCCAGACTGTATGAAAGCTAGAGGAGTTCCAGTCATTTGTTTCTTAGAAGCCAGAGCTTCTATCAAGATGCAAATTATCCTATTAAGGGCTGAATGTTATGGTCCTGAATATGGGAGCTGTCATAGAAATGAACTGGTTGGAAGGTCAGGGGACTGAGTGTCACAAGAGCAAACTCTTGGTGCCTTCTTGGGTCTTTTCAGGGCCAGATTGGCATCTAAGTGGGTCAGTATTTATCCCGCTTCTTCTCTGAGGTTCCTGGATCCTTGGTTTGATGTCTACCATTGTATATAAAATGTAAGTGCTGAAATATACTCTATAAAAACATTTGTTCCCTGGAGGATTCATTTTAACATCATCCTGTTCATACTGTATATAGGTAATATCCTTTTGATATCTCTAGGGATAGTAACTAGGGTATTTTTAGGTAAATTTTCCTTTTCTAAATTTTATACAATTTATTCATTTTTTTTCCTGTTTTTATCTCTTATATGGTTAGCTTACTTCAAATGTCTGGCAATCCTTAACTTTTCATTTATATTTAAGTTATATTAAGAAAATATGCACAGCTATGGTGGGTGGTGATAGGAGTGGACAATCATTATGCTGGGAGATGTGAAAATGTGGTAGTATTTGCTCTGAGGGTCAAGAACTCACAAACTGGCCTATTTCTCTAGGGTTGTTTATACAATTTGTTTAGAGAGATTTTTAGCCTGGCGTTTAGATGCTAGCTCCCACGCATACTGCTCATGGAGATGTGAAAGTTGACTTGAAGGAATTAATTTACCTCTTAACTCTGAATATAGCCATTGACTCATTCCTGCCTTGTATCAGCATCGGGACTTTTAAGAACCAGACCTCTCTGAGGATCTACAGGGAAAACCACAACTTCTTAGCTACAGCTTCTTCCATGTACACCCCAGGTTCTAGCCTCCTCTAACTTGCTTATGTCAAGGAGGTTGCTCATTTGACTGCAGAACCTTAATGAGAACAGAGAATCCTTCATCTGCTGCCTGTTCTCCAAATATTTGTTAAAATCTCTTTCTTGCTAATGGTGCTCATGTTTCCCTTTGTCCTGGGGTTTACCTTCCTTTTTTGTTTCTTTTAATGCTTTTTCAATGAAGACTTGAAATATAGAAGATATAAATGTATATAATAATTCTACCGTGTTGGACTTGAAGTACCTTCTGGCATCTTAGTTTTATCTTTACTTATACCCCTCTAATGTTCTTCCTTTCTTTATATCAATCTGAGTTTGTGACCTATGTCATTCTCCTTCTTTCTAAAGAACTTTTTTTTTTAACATTTCTTGCAAGCCATATTTACTGGACACAAATTTTTGTTTTCTAAAATTCATTATTTCTTTTTCATTGTTGAAGGATAATTTCATTGTATACAGAATTCTTGGTTGGTGGCTTTTTCTTTCAAAACTAAATGTTTCACTCCTCTCTCTTATTGCTTGCATGTTTTCTCAAAGTAAGTCTGATATAATTCTTATCCTTGTTCCTCTAAAATAAGGTTTTGCCATTCTCTGGTGTCTCTCAAGGATTTTTCTAGTCTTTTGTTTTTTTGCAGTTTGGATATGATATGCTTAGGGTTTCCTTTTTCTTTTTCTTTTTTTTTGTATTTATTTTGCTTCTTCTCTGAGGTTCTTGGATCTTTGGTTTGATGTCTATCATTAAAAGTCTCAGTCAGTATACTTCAGTTTTCTTTTGTCTTCCTTCTTCCCTTTATTCTCCTTATGGTATTTCTGTATGATGTTATACCTATCATAATTGATCCATGGTTCTTGGACACTCTTTTCTGTTTTTTTTTAATTAATTTTTCAATTTCCTTTTCAGATTGTGAAGTATCTACTGAAATGTTTTCAAGCTCACTAAGTCTTTCCTTGGTTATGCCCAGTCTACTGTTGAGCCCATCAAAATCATTCGTCATGTCTGTTATAGTGTTTTTAACTCTAGCTTTTCCTTTCTTTCTTAGAATTTCTATCGCTCTGTTAACATTATCTATCTGCTCTTGCATGTTGTCCACTTTTTCCATTAGAGTCCTTAGCATATCAATCATAGTTATTTTAAATCCCTGATCTGAAAATTTCCAATTCTCTCTCTGGTTTTTATGCTTACATTATCTCTTCAGACTGGTTTTGCCTTTTAGTATGCCTTGTAATTTTTTGTTCAAAGACAAATCTCATGTATTGGATAAAAGGAACTGAGGTTAAATAGGCCTCTAGTATGAGGTTTTATGTTTATTTGGTTGGCATTAGGTTGTGTTTACTGGTTGTTAAAATTTCCTATAGTGTCCTTGCTTTTATCTCCTCCTCTGTCTTTGGGTTTTCCTAAAGCCTTGTTAAATAGGGACTGAGGCTTGCAGTTCTTTTAGTTGTAGTTCCCTGTTAATATGCAAGAGCCTAGTGATGTGGTGATAAGGACTGAGGGGTGTGATGATAAGCTTTGAGGAGAGAGGAAGAATTATATAATCCTATAAGATTAGATCTCAGTCTTTTAGTGAGCCTGTGTCCTCTCCCTCTGCTGTGCTCTTCACAGAGCTTCTGATATTTTTCCTCTGACTTAGATGAGACCAAGGGGTAGGGGTGTGGAGGCTAGAGTTGGGTACTTCCCTTCCCCCACTTTAGTTAGACTCTCTTAAAGTACATTCACTGACAGCAAGTATTTGCTAAGGAAAATGGAGTACTCTTGATGTATTTGAAATGGTTACTTTTCCCTTTTCTTCGTCAGAAACATGAGGGAATTTTTCTTCTATATTCACTCTAAGAATTTGGTGGGGCTCCCAGAGGTAAAGTTTATGAAAGAGGAGGACACATTAAGTTTTATCTCCCAAGCTGGTCCATGCTCAGTTTCCAGCAATTGATCAATTACCCTCTACATGTGCCTACTAGTCTCCAGCAGTGGCTTCTGCTCCCAGTAAGCTGTAATTCGCTGTGTTTCCCTATCTCTCCAATTTGGTGATTGTGGTCTTCCCAATTTTCTGATGGCTCAAAAAAGACTGGTGGATTTTCAGTTTGCTTATTTTTTTTCTTGTTGTGAGGACAGGAGAGATGACTGCCAACTGCTTTACATGTTGAATGAGAAACTGGAAGTATCCTACAGTATGTTTTATAAAGTGGAAAAGCATGTTCAATCCCTATTAGCCTCATTTTCCCACAGAAATTTGATAGAACCTTGGAAATTAAGCATTGAAGAAACTTTAAGTTAACATGGCTTTGTGAAAAATGTATTCTGTCAGAACAAAAATCTTTTCAACATGGACACATGTAATTGCCTTTAATAAGTTTTCAAATGCCTCTTGCATATATGTGCAAACTCATAAACTAATTGGGAAAAATATAAGTATGCACTTATACTTTGATAGGTAACCATCTGTTAAGAATACCTGAACATGTTCCAAAAATAAATAAATTATTTAGTGCAAGTCTGGTGGATATCACAGGATAAAATTCTTTAGAGACAAATTCTAGTTCTGTTTCCATTTAAGATTTTCAAGAAATAGTGTAATATATGGAATACAGAACATACATTTTTTGAAAATAATCAACATAAATAAAGTTTTCAATAGCTTACAGATATGAATTAAAAATAAAAATGTCTTTTTCATATAATAAGAATGAGCATTGGAAAAAAAGTAAAACTGTCACTGTTTGCAGATGACATGATACTATACATAGAAAATCCTAAAGATGCTACCAGAAAACTACTAGAGCCATGAATGTATTCAGTAAAGTTGCAGGATACAAAATTAATACACAGAAATCTCTTGCATTTCTATACACTAACAATGGAAGATAAGAAAGAGAAATTAAGGAAACAATCCCACTTACCATCACATCAAAAAGAATAAAATACCTAGGAATAAACCTACCTAAGCAGGCAAAAGACCTGTACTCCAAAAAGTATAAGATGCTGATGAAAGAAATCCAAGGTGACACAGATGGAAAGATAGATTATGTTCTTGGACTGGAAGAATCAATATTGGGAAAATGACTATATTACCCAAAGCAATCTACAGATTCAATGAAATCCCTATCAAATTACCAATGGCATTCTTTGCAGATGTAGAACAAAAATTCTTAAAATTTGTATGGGAACACAAAAGGCCCCAAATATCCAAAGTGATCTTGAGAAAGAAAAACGGAGCTGGAGGAATCAGGTGCCCTGTCTTCAGCCTACTACACAGCTACAGTCATCAAAACAGTATGATACTGGCACAAAGACAGACTTATAGGCCAATGGAACAGGATAGAAAGCCCAGAAATAAACCCACACACCTCTGGTCAATTAATCTACAACAAAGGAGACAAGAATATACAGTGGAGGAAAGAAAGTCTCTTCAATAAATGGTGCTGGTAAAACTGGAAAGCTACATGTAAGAGAATGAAATTAGAACATTCTCTAATACCATATATAAAAATAAACTCAAAATGGATTAAAGGCTTAAATGTAAGACCACATACTATAAAACACTTAGAGAAGAACATAGGCAGAACGCTCTTTGACATAAATCACAGCAATATCTTTTTGGATCACCTCCTAGAGTAATGAAAATAAAAACAAAAGTAAACAAATGGGACCTAATTAAACTTAAAAACTTTTGCACAGCAAGGGAAACCACAAACAAAATGTAAAGACAACCGACAGAATGGGAGAAAATATTTGCAAATGATGCGATCGATGAGGGATTAATCTCCAAAATATACAAACAGCTCATGCAGCTCAATATCAAAAAAACAACCCAGTCAAAAAAATGGCAGAAGATCTAAATAGACATTTCTTCAAGTATGACATAGAGATGACCAAAAAGATGAAAAGATGCTCAACATAACTAAGTATTAGAGAAACGCAAATCAAAACTACAATGAGGTATCACCTCATACCACTCAGGATGGCCATATCATCAAAAAGTCTACAAACAATAAATGCTGGAGAGGGTGTGGAGAAAAGGGAACTCTCCTACACTGTTGGTGGGAATGTTAATTGGTACAGCCACTATGGAGAACAGTATGGAGGTTCCTTAAAAAACTAAAAGTAGAGCTACCACATGATCCTGCAATCCTGCCCCAGGCATATACCTGGAGAAAACCATACTTTGAAAAGATATATGCACTCCAATGTTCAGTGCAGCACTATTTACAAGAGCAAAGACATGGAAGCAACCTAAATGTCCATCAGCAAATGAATGGAAAAAGAAAATGTGGTACATATACGCAACGGAATATTACTCAGCCACAAAAATGAATGAAATAATGCCATTTGCAGCAACATGGATGGATCTAGAGATTATCATACTACGTGAAGTCAGAGAAAGACAAATATCATATGATATCACTTATATGTGGAATCTGAAAAAATGATACAAATGAACTTATTAACAAACAGAAACAGACTCACAGACTTAGAAAACAAACTTATGGTTACCAAAGGGGAAGGGTGGGGAGGAGGGATAAATTAGGGAGTTGGAATTAACATAAACACACCATTATATATACAATAGATAATCAACAAGGACCTACTGTAGCACAGAGAACTTTACTCAACACTCTGTAATAATCTATATGAGAAAAGAATCTGAAAAAGAATAGATATATGGGGGGGGACCTCGAAGATGGCGGAAGAGTAAGATGCGGAGATCGCCTTCCTCCCCACGGATACACCAGAAATACATCTACACGTGGAACAACTCCTACAGAACACCTACTGAAGGCTGGCAGAAGACCTCAGACCTCCCAAAAGGCAAGAAACTCCCCACGTACCTGGGTAGGGCAAAAGAAAAAAAGAAAAAACAGAGACAAAAGAATAAGGACGGCACCTGCACCAGTGGGAGGGAGCTGTGAAGGAGGAAAAGTTTCCACACACTAGGAAGCCCCTCCGCAGGCGGAGACTGCGGGAGGCGGAGGGGGGAAGCTTCGATGCCGCGGAGGAGTGCACAGCAACGGGTGCGGAGGGCAAAGCGGGGAGATTCCCGCACAGAGGATCGGTGCCGACCGGCACTCACCAGCCCGAGAGGCTTGTCTGCTCACCCGCCGGGGCGGGCGGGACTGCGAGCTGAGGCTTGGGTTTTGGTTTTGGACGGAGCGCAGGGAGAGGACTGGGGTTGGCGGCTTGAACATAGCCTGAAGGGGTTAGTGCACCACGACTAGCCGGGAGGGAGTTCAGGGAAAAGCCTGCACCTGCCGAAGAGGCAAGAGACTTTTTCTTCCCTCTTTGTTTCCTGGTGCGCGAGGAGAGGGGTTTAAGAACGCTGCTTAAAGGAACTCCAGAGACGGGCGCGAGCCGCGGCTAAAAGCGCGAACCCCAGAGACGGGCGCGAGCCGCGGCTAAAAGCGCGGACCCCAGAGACGGGCGCGAGCCGCGGCTAAAAGCGCGGACCCCAGAGACGGGCGGGAGACGCTAAGGCTGCTGCTGCCGCCACCAAGGGGCCTGTGTGCGAGCACAGGTCACTCTCCACACCCCTCTTCCGCGGAGCCTGTGCAGCCCGCCACTGCCAGGTTCCCGGGATCCAGGGACAACTTCCCCGGGAGAACGCACGGCGGGCCTCAGGCTGGTGCAACGTCACGCCGCCTCTGACGCCGCAGGCCCGCCCCGCACGCAGTGCCCCTCCTTCCCCCCACCCCCGGCCTGAGTGAGCCGGAGCCCCCGAATCAGCGGCTCCTTTAACCCCGTCCTGTCTGAGCAAAAAACAGACGCCCTCCAGCGACCTACATGCAGAGGCAGAGCCAAATCCAAAGCTGAGCTCCTGTGAGCTGTGAGAACAAAGAAGAGAAAGGGAAATCTCTCAGAAGCAGCGGATTAAAGCTCCACAATCAACTTGATATACCCTGCATCTGTGGAATACCTGAATAGACAAGGAGTGATCCCAAATTGAAGAGGTGGAATTTAGGAGCGAGATCTATGATGTTTTTCCCTTTTCCTCTTTTTGTGAATGTGTACGTGTATGCTTCTGTGTGAGATCTTGTCTGTATACTCTTGCTTCCACCATTTGTCCTAGGGCTCTTATCCGTCCATGGTTTTTAAAAAAAAATTTTCTTAATAATTAATTTTAATTGTAATAACTTTATTATACTTTACCTTCGTTCTTTCTTTCTTTCCTTCCTTCCTGCCTTCCCTCCTTTAGACAACGAATCACCCCAAATTGAGGAGGTGGTCTCTGAGAGCAAGATTTATGATTTTTCCCCCTTTACCTCTTTTTGTGAAGGTGTATGTGTATGCTTCTGTGTAAGATTTTGTCTGTATAGCTTTGCTTCCAACATTTGTCCTAAGGTTCTATCTGTCCCTTTTTTTTTTTCTAAATATTTTTTAATTCAATAACTATATTATACTTTATTTTATTTTTACTGTATCTTCTTTCTTTTTTCCTTCTTTCCCTCCTTCCTTCCTTCCTCCCTCCCTCCTTTCTTTCCTTCTTTGCTTCTTTCTTCCTTCCTTCCTTTCCTCCTTTCCTTCTTTCTTTCCTCATACTTCTACTAATTCTACTTTTTCTCCCTTTTATTCTGAGCCGTGTGGATGAAAGGCTCTTGGTGCTCCAGCCAGGAGTCAGGGCTCTGCCTCTGAGGTAGGAAAGCCAACTTCAGGACACTGGTCAACAAGAGACCTCCCAGCTCCACATAATATTAAACGGCGGAAATCTCCCAGAGACCTCCATCATAACACCAGCACCCAGCTTCACTCAACGACCAGCAAGCCACAGTGCTGGACAACCTATGCCAAACAACTAGCAAAACAGGAACACAACCCCACCCATTAGCAGAGAGGCTGCCTAAAATCATAATAAGGCCACAGACACCCCAAAACACACCACCAGACGTGAACCTGCCCACTAGAGAGACAAGATCCGACCTCATCCACCACAACACAGGCACTAGTCCCCTCCACCAGGAAGCCTACACAACCCACTGAAACAACCTTAGCCACTGGAGACAGACATCAAAAACAACGGGAACTACGAACGTGCAGCCTGCAAAAAGGAGACCCCAAACACAGTAAGATAAGCAAAATGAGAAGACAGAAAAACACACAGCAGATGAAGGAGCAAGATAAAAATGCACCAGACCTAACAAATGAAGAGGAAATAGGCAGTCTACCTGAAAAAGAATTCAGAATAATGATAGTAAGGATGACCCGAAATCTTGGAAGTAGAATGGACCAAATGCAAGAAACAGTTAACAAGGACCTAGAAGAAATAAAGATGAAACAAGCAACGATGAACAACGCAATAAATGAAATTAAAAGTACTCTAGATGGGATCAATAGCAGAATAACTGAGGCAGAAGAACGGATAAATGACCTGGAAGATAAAATAGTGGAAATAACTACTGCAGAGCAGAATAAAGAAAAAAGAATGAAAAGAACTGAGGACAGTCTCAGAGACCTCTGGGACAACATTAAACGCACCAACATTCGAATTATAGGGGTTCCAGAAGAAGAAGAGAAAAAGAAAGGGACTGAGAAAATATTTGAAGAGATTATAGTTGAAAACTTCCCTAATATGGGAAAGGAAATAGTTAATCAAGTCCAGGAAGCACAGAGAGTCCCATACAGGATAAATACAAGGAGAAATACACCAAGACACATATTAATCAAACTGTCAAAAATTAAATACAAAGAAAGCATATTAAAAGCAGCAAGGGAAAAACAACAAATAACACACAAGGGAATCCCCATAAGGTTAACAGCTGATCTCTCAGCAGAAACCCTACAAGCCAGAAGGGAGTGGCAGGACATACTGAAAGTGATGAAGGAGAAAAACCTGCAACCAAGACTACTCTACCCAGCAAGGATCTCATTCAGATTTGATGGAGAAATTAAAACCTTTACAGACAAGCAAAAGCTGAGAGAGTTCAGCACCACCAAACCAGCTTTACAACAAATGCTAAAGGAACTTCTCTAGACAAGAAACACAAGAGAAGGAAAAGACCTATAATAACGAACCCAAAACAATATAGAAAATGGGAATAGGAACATACATATCGATAATTACCTTAAATGTAAATGGACTAAATGCTCCCACCAAAAGACACAGATTGGCTGAATGGATACAAAAACAATACCCTTATATATGCTGTCTACAAGAGACCCACTTCAGACCTAGAGACACATACAGACTGAAAGTAAGGGGATGGAAAAAGATATTCCATGCAAATGGAAACCAAAAGAAAGCTGGAGTAGCAATTCTCATATCAGACAAAATAGACTTTAAAATAAGGACTATTAAAAGAGACAAAGAAGGACACTACATAATGATCAAGGGATCGATCCAAGAAGAAGATATAACAATTGTAAATATTTATGCACCCAACATAGGAGCACCTCAATACATAAGGCAAATACTAACAGCCATAAAAGGGGAGATCGACAGTAACACATTCATAGTAGGGGACTTTAACACCCCACTTTCACCCATGGACAGATCATCCAAAATGAAAATAAATAAGGAAACACAAGCTTTAAATGATACATTAAACAAGATGGACTTAATTGATATTTATAAGACACTCCATCCAAAAACAACAGAATACACATTTTTCTCAAGTGCTCATGGAACATTCTCCAGGATAGATCATATCTTGGGTCACAAATCAAGCCGTGGTAAATTTTAGAAAATTGAAATTGTATCAAGTATCTTTTCTGACCACAACGCCATGAGCGTAGATATCAATTACAGGAAAAGATCTGTAAAAAATACAAACACATGGAGGCTAAACAATACACTACTTAATAATGAAGTGATCACTGAAGAAATCAAAGAGGAAATAAAAAAATACCTAGAAACGAATGACAATGGAGACACAACGACCCAAAACCTATGGGAGGCAGCAAAAGCAGTTCTAAGGGGGAAGTTTATAGCAATACAAGCCCACCTTAAGAAGCAGGAAACATCTCGAATAAACAACCTAATCTTGCACCTCAAGCAATTAGAGAAAGAAGAACAAAAAAAACCCCAAAGCTAGCAGAAGGAAAGAAATCATAAAAATCAGATCAGAAATAAATGAAAAAGAAATGAAGGAAACGATAGCAAAGATCAATAAAACTAAAAGCTGGTTCTTTGAGAAGATAAACAAAATAGATAAACCACTAGCCAGACTCATCAAGAAAAAAAGGGAGAAGACTCAAATCAATAGAATTAGAAATGAAAAAGGAGAAGTAACAACTGACACTGCAGAAATAAAAAAAAATCATGAGAGATTACTACAAGCAACTCTATGCCAATAAAATGGACAACCTGGAAGAAATGGACAAATTCTTAGAAATGCACAACCTGCCAAGACTGAATCAGGAAGAAATAGAAAATATGAACAGACCAATCACAAGCACTGAAATTGAAACTGTGATTAAAAATCTTCCAACAAACAAAAGCCCAGGACCAGATGGCTTCCCAGGTGAATTCTATCAAACGTTTAGAGAACACCTCTTCCTTCTCGAACTCTTCCAAAATATAGCAGAGGGAGGAACACTCCCAAATTCCTTCTACGAGGCCACCATCACCTTGATACCAAAACCAAACAAGGATGTCACAAAGAAAGAAAACTACAGGCCAATATCACTGATGAGCATAGATGCAAAAATCCTCAACAAAATACTAGCAAACAGAATCCAACAGCACATTAAAAGGATCATACACCATGATCAAGTGGGGTTTATTCCAGGAATGCAAGGATTCTTCAATATACGCAAATCTATCAATGTGATAAACCATATTAACAAATTGAAGGAGAAAAACCATATGATCATCTCAATAGATGCAGAGAAAGCTTTTGACAAAATTCAACACCCATTTATGATAAAAACCCTGCAGAAAGTAGGCATAGAGGGAACTTTCCTCAACATAATAAAGGC
>NW_021703777.1:10854342-10854743 GCF_005190385.1 Monodon monoceros
ATCAATGTGATAAACCATATTAACAAACTGAAGGAGAAAAACCATATGATCATCTCAATAGATGCAGAGAAAGCTTTTGACAAAATTCAACACCCATTTATGATAAAAACCCTGCAGAAAGTAGGCATAGAGGGAACTTTCCTCAACATAATAAAGGCTATATATGACAAGCCCACAGCAAACATCATCCTCAATGGTGAAAAACTGAAAGCATTTCCACTAAGATCAGGAACAAGACAAGGTTGCCCACTCTCACCACTCTTATTCAACATAGTTTTGGAAGTTTTAGCCACAGCAATCAGAGAAGAAAAGGAAATGAAAGGAATCCAAATCGGAAAAGAAGAAGTAAAGCTGTCACTGTTTGCAGATGACATGATACTATACATAGAGAATCCTAAAGA
>NW_021703777.1:10859743-10954699 GCF_005190385.1 Monodon monoceros
TGGAATATTACTCAGCCATAAAAAGAAATGAAATTGAGCTATTTGTAATGAGATGGATAGACCTAGAGTCTGTCATACAGAGTGAAGTAAGTCAGAAAGAAAAAGACAAATACCGTATGCTAACACATATATATGGAATTTAAGGAAAAAAAAATGTCATGAAGAACCTAGGGGTAAGACAGGAATAAAGACGCAGACCTACTGGAGAACGGACTTGAGGATATGGGGAGGGGGAGGGGTGAGCTTTGACAGGGCGAGAGAGAGTCATGGACATATACACACTAACAAACGTAGTAAGGTAGATAGCTAGGGGGAAGCAGCCGCAAGGCACAGGGATATTAGCTCGGTGCTTTGTGACAGCCTGGAGGGGTGGGATAGGGAGAGTGGGAGGGAGGGAGACGCAAGAGGGAAGACATATGGGAACATATGTATATGTATAACTGATTCACTCTGTTATAAAGCAGAAACTAACACACCATTGTAAAGCAATTATACCCCAATAAAGATGTTTAAAAAAAAAAAAAAAGAATAGATATATGTATAACTAAATCACCTTACTGTACACCGGAAACTAATACAACATTGTAAATCAAATATACTCCAATATAAAATAAAAAACTTTAAAATAAAACAAATACAAATAAAAAAGAATGAGCAGAGTTGAAGCTATTAAATTTTAAAGTGTCACTTTAAAGTGGCTCACTTATGAGTAAATGGACCGAGTTGCATACTGACAATCTCAGGATAGTGTTCAATGTCGGGAAAGCGTAGCCCAAAGTCTCAGAACTGACTGCAAATGTCATGCCAAGTCTCTGTTATGTATACATAGCCATACCCTACATCAACTAGATAGCAAACATCATGCTATAGGGAACATGTAGCCTGACTAGTGACTGGAAACTGTTTCAGAAGAGGGAGAGGAAAGGCTTTTTTAATTTAAAACACCAGTATTATAGATTTGCATCAAAAAATTAATTTTTGGTCAAATATATTTCAAAAGTTGGGCTTATTGCTTATAACACCCCCTTGTATACTCAAATGTGTATTAATATATTAGCAATGTTGAGAGCTCATATTGCAAAACCAACTATTTAACCCAGCATTATCCAAATTTATTTGACCACAGAGGTTTTTTACAGTGTGTTTCAGTTATTAACTCTGTGGAATACATTTTGGGAGCTATCATTTCCAAATTATTATTTTTTACTATTTATTCAAGTGCATGGAATATAATTTTCATTACAGGCCCAATCTCAGAACATGTTTTATATCGTCCAAATGAACAGTACAATATAATTGTGTAACTTTTATTGATATAACTATTCTGAATTTAGAATTTTAATTTGTCTTTGAGTATTCTGTTATACTGAAACATTCCTATATTAAACTGATCAAAATTCTCCAGACAGCAATTGTAGAAATTTTGCATAGCACAGCTGTTGGAAGAAATTGAATCCTCTACAAATAGAAGATGATGTAAGCTTGTTTTTTTCTTAACATATGACAGATAAAGACTCAGATTCAGCAATAGATTTAACAAGTAATTTGGGGGCACAAATTATGTATCAAACATGACATTAGTAGTTTCTTCCATACCTCCAATTATCAGAAATTATTATAACACAAAAGTAGCAGGCAACATTGTTCCAAGAAGCAAGTCACACCACATAATTGAATCTGACTTCTCAGTTTACTGGACTGTCCCAGAAAGAAATGTGTGTGCTGCTTTCATTCCATATTAACATTGCCTTCTGAGACACCACATACATCATTGGAGTTTTTTTCCCCCTCTTTCCAGGAAAATTCAATCCTTTAAATTATGTCCCCTATCCTAATTTACATAGGTCACTAGTGGGAAGATTTGAGGAGGTATAAATGACTATACTGAGAGATTTATGCACTGGCAACCATAATCCAAGACCTGTTTTCAAAGACAATTGAAAACAGAGATATGTGAGGAGTGTGTCCATTTAAATGTTCTTGATAAACATTTCCTCATAGAATTGAATGCCAGAGTAGAACAAAGAACATGTATACAAATTATGACCATATTTTTCCTGCCTCAGGAGAGAAAAAAGTTAAAATTAAAATATTTCATTCTCTGTAACTGTCACTCAGATACATTTCAACATTATGTGACAAATCAATCAATCTGGTTTCATCAACTTTTTTAATATTGTTTCCTACCAACATATATTCAGGATACCAAGAGAATGTCTAATGATGGCAAAATATTTCTACATAATATGGCATAAGTTAAGCTAATTGGTCACTTAGATAATTGTATAAAACAATGCAGCAAATTTCTATATTAAATTTGAAGTAATCATTTTATTATTTTTCTTTATTTTTTTTAACATCTTTATTGAAGTATAATTGCTTTACAATGGTGTGTTAGTTTCTGCTTTATAACAAAGTGAATCAGTTATACATATACATGTGTCCCCATATCTCTTCCCTCTTCCATCTCCCTCCCTCCCGCCCTCCCTATCCCACCCCTCTAGGTGGTCACAAAGCACCGAGCTGACCTCCCTGTGCTATGCGGCTGCTTCCCACTAACTATCTATTTTACGTTTGGTAGTGTATATATGTCCATGCCACTCTCTCACTTTGTCCCACCTTACCCTTCCCTCTCCCCATATGCTCAAGTCCATTCTCTAGTAGGTCTGCGTCTTTACCCCCCTCTTGCCCCTAGGTTTGAAGTAATCATTTTAAATTAAAATGAGGTAAAAACAACAAAGACTACACTTGCAATGGCCAAAACGGGTGGACATTTTTATCTTTGCTTATCCATCAGTGTAATAGAGTTAGTGAGTTTCTCGCAGATTTTGACATTTGCAAAAAGAGTTTGCAATTTCTCTAAGACAAGACACATCTATTTTTCCTTTAGGAGAAAACTATTTGCATGTTAACATCTTAAAGAGGTTGTAAGGATCTTACTATGCATTGGTAAACAAGGTGACTAGAATATTAGATCAGGAAACAGTGAAGCGCTAGGGAAAAATAAAACATATAGGATACTTTCCTTTTTGTACCATGATCGATACAGTACATATACATCAGAAGGAAAGGAAAATCAAATCAAATAAAGTTGTCCATTTGTACAATTGATTTTATTCTTACTACTTCTAAATATTAATGAGGTATATCTATTTCTCCTCACCTCCTGTTTTAATTCACCACAGAGAAAAATATCAATAATATTTTCCCATAATTATGTGAATAAAGATAATTTCTAATATCTTGGATACTGTGTTTAAAGTATTAAGTTGTTTCAATATTACAATATTTCCAAATGATGACTGATTCTTTATACGTTAAATAAAATACTAGGTTAACAATAAGTGAGATCTATTTGAAACAGGGCTATGGATTTCTACATCACTAAATAGAAACCAGTTGTTGGTTGCTGTTCCTATCTTTAATATCTATCTAAATGTTTGAGTGGTATACAGATATCTGAATAATTCAGAAATCAAATGATTTACTGGGAAGACTGTTCTTACCTTACTTACTTGCTCTCATCGATTCTCTCTCACACTTAAGCCTATTTGTACTCAAGGCTGAGTCTTTGGAATATAAGGAGAAAACCCATAAGGCCTATCCCTCAAAGCAATATCAAAACCTACTTTAGCTAATTGTGTTAGCAGACTGGATGACTATTGATTTGCCTGTGTGGCATCCTATATAATCATCCTACATGATTGATACAACTATCTCTTACCTCTCCTTATATGGAACCATGGAAGGATCTTGCCAAACAGAATCAATAGCATGGAAATTATGAAAAAAATTTCGTTATTCTGTTTCAAGTTCATAGAGCAAAACTTTGAGGCTATTTGCTTCTAACTAGCTCTTAACCACAGATGACAAGGGAGTAAGTCATACTTACATGTTCCATCACATAAGACAAAATAAGATGATTTATTCAACATTTACTGAATATCTACAGTATGTTCTGAACACTAGGGAAACAACAGTTAAGAGATAAAATCCCTGCCTTAAAGATCTTACATTTTGAATTGAGAGGAAATGGGAGCAATAAACAAAATACAAACTCCAATTTGTAACTTAATGTGAGGAATTGATAAATATTATGGGGATGCTGCAGGGAAGTGGCATTTTAGATAGGACAGTAAGGGAATAACCAGCATAGACCTTAGGGGATGTTTCATACATGCTAGAAATGGCATGACCAGTGGAGTTGAAGTGCAGTGAGTAAATGGGAGGAAGCAAGGAAAATAAGAAATCAGGCATGAATTAGAGCCAGAGACCTGGTCATTTATATTTCTTTAGTAGGCCATGGTAAGTATTCTATAATTTACTAGGATTTTATATAGTTTTTAGCAGACAAATGTTATGACCATATTTATATTTAGAAAGTTTTCTGTTTTCTATGTATAGAATGAAGGGAAGTCAAGGGCAAAGCAAGAATATCAATTAGGAATGTATTTCAGTCATCTGTGGAGTGCAGTAGAAGCAGGAGAGATGCTCCATTAAGAAATGGTCAGCAACAAGGACCAACTGCATAGCACTGGGAACTCTGTTCAATATTATGTAACAACCCAAATGGGAAAAGAATATGAAAAAGAATAGATACATGTATATGTATAACTGAATCACTTTGTTGTACACCTGAAACTAACACAACATTGTTAACCAACTATACTCCAATATAAAATAAAAAGTTAAAAAAAGAAACAAGAAATGGTCAGATTTGGGACTGAATTTAAAAGATAGCTATGAGAGGTATACATGCTAATGGGTTGAATTTGGGGTAAAAGGACAAGATAAAGGGACAAATCAAATATTACTTCAGGTTTTTGACTCAAGCAATTGGAAGGATAAAATTGCCATCAATTGAATTAAGGAAGATGGTAGATAAAGCAGGTTTTGGGGGGAAGATCTGGATTTCAGTTTTTTGTTATGTTAGGATTTCAATGTCTATTAGTCATTCAAGTAGATATGTAAAGTGGGCAGTTAGATGTATGAATCTGGAGTTAATGAGAGAGGTCTGGGATGTTGAGTGATATTAAAATTTTCCCAGTAGTATTTAAAGCTATAATCCTCAATTAAAGAAGGAGTTAAAGTACTGGGTTGTGGGCATTTTACCATTTGGATAATAAGGAAAAATCTGAACAGGACACTTAAAAAGAAGCTCTCCTACGTTTCAGTGTATTGTTTGTTTCATGTATTCCAGTATCTCTGTCTTCTACTTAATATTCTAAGTCATTATGCTTGATCACATCTGTTCCATTTATTTTCTTTCTCAGAAACCCCACTTCAGAAACCCTCTTTTTTTCAACTAGAATTACTCTCTATTTCTGCTGCCCAATTATCATTCTGATATTTTTCTTCAATTCTTTCCTGTGGTGGATTCTGTTTCTAAAATTCCACATATTCCTCTTACTTGGTTTACCCTCTTGTTTTGCCATATCACCTGAGAAAGTCTGCATAAGAACTAAATGTTTTAAGAAATTTGATGTCTAAAAATTACTTCTTTCACCCTCAACTTGATTGGTAGTTTGTTTTAGTACAGAAGGAATATATATTTTAAAACATTTTAATACAGGATTTTAAAGGCTTTGTGCTACTATCACATATTACAATATTGCTAACAATGCCATTCTAAATCTTTATATCTTGTATATGACTTTTATTCTTTTCAGAAAATTTTAGAATTTTACTTTTATATTTTGATATTCTGAAATTTTATAGCATTGTGACTTGTTGGTCCTTTTTATCAACAGTGCTAAAGACTTAAAGAGACTTTAATCGGGAGACACATGCGCCTAAATTCTAATTTTTTTCTAACCTTATTTATTTGATAATTTTCCTCATATTTTTTCTCCTTTTTTAGTATAGCTAGAATTAGACATTGGTTTCTGCACTAATATGCTGATTTTCTTAATATTTATTTTCTGTTTTCTATAACATTTAATTTTGTTATACTTCAGTGGGATTTTCTGAACTCTATCATTAAAATGTTCTACTGGTTTTCTTTGCTGTTCTATGTTCATTTCCCAATAACTTTTTCTTATTATTTGATTGATCTTATTTTATACTATGATGTCATTTTTAAAACCTTTAATAATTGAAGTACAGCACACATTAAGTACACAGTGAACAGTTCAATAAATATTCACCATTTAAACACGTGTGTAACCACCCCACAAATCAAAAAATAGAGGATGACTAGCCCTGCAGAAGCCCCTCCCTCCTCCCACACACAGCAACCAGTCACTGACCACCCCATCCTCCTGCATCGCTGGAAACCACCACCTCGACTTCTAAGAAACCATCAACCTTTAGCGCTTTCATAATTTACGTAAGCAGAATCACATATATGTATTCTTTTGTGTTTGCCTTATTTTTTTCAGTAGTATTTGTGTCATTCATCTATGTTGTTGTGTGTAGCTATAGTTAATTCATTCTTGTTACTGTTATTTATCACCTGTTATGCCACAATTTACTGATCCATCTTAATATTAATGGACATTTGGTTTCTTTCCAGGTTTTAGCTATTTTAAGTAATGATGCAATGAATAGTCTTGTACATGCCCTTTCACGGACATATGTATGCATTTATTTTAGATATATACCTAAGAATGAAATCACTGGGTTATAAGATAAACCATAATAAATTCTGTCAGTTTTTCAGAGTGATTATTCTAATTTTTACTTCTACCAAGATTATGTAAAGAGTTCCAATTTCCCTATATTTTTGTCATAACTTAGTGTTGTCAGTAGTTTAATTTTAGCTATGTTGGTAGGTGGTTTCTCATTAATTTAATTTACTCTTTGGAAAAGCTTACAAAAAATTATCATTCCTTAGTTAAGGATGGGGCTTTTTCCTCTGCCTGTACTTCAAAATGCCATAAAAAAGAATATACTCTATGACTCTGATTTATAAAGTTTCATAAAGTGCAAACTAATCTATAGTAACAAAAAGCAGATCAGTGGTTTCCTGGAGATAGGTCGGGGAGAAGGATGGGAAGAAGAGATTATAAATGGTCATGAGGAAATTTGTTGAGGGTGTACTGATGAATCCTTTCTATTTTTATCTTCAATGTGTTTGGAAATTTTTTAAAGGACAATTTGCTGGGTATAGAAATCTAGGATGGCAGTTTTCTCTTTTTTTTCTTTCAGCATCGTAAATATTACATTCCATAGATCATGGTGCCATTATTTTTGTCTGTCAATCTGCCATCTTATTGTTGCTCCTCTAAAGATAATGTGTCTATTTTTCTTTAACTGCTTTTAAGGCTTTCTCTGTTTCTTTCACTTAAGCAATTTTACCATGATGCACCAGGTTTTTTGTGTGTTTTACCTGCTTGAGTTCATGATGGTTATTACATTTGTGGCACAAAAGTACAGTATTCATCAGTTTCAGAAAATTATCGGTAATTATGTCTTCAACAATTAAATCTGTTTATGATTATTTGATTGATGTATTTTAATATTCAATAAACTGCACATATTTTAAATGTACAATTAAAGACTCATAGTTATACACATAAACATACCTACATACATACCTGGAAAATGATCACCACAATTAAGATAAAGATTATATCTATTACTCCCTCAAGTTTCTTCATGCCTATTTGTAATCTCTCCCTCCCATCCTTCTTCACCACCCATACCTATGATCTCTTTTCTGTTACTGTATGTTAGTCTGCATTTTATGAAACTTTATGAACTGGAATCATAGAGTATGCATTTTTTTACCTGGATTTTTCTCTACAGCATAATTATTTTGAGATTCACCAATGTTGTTATGTGTAGTAATTACTTTTTCCTTTATATTGCTAGAAAGTATTCATTGTATGGATATATCACAATTAGTTTATTCACCTATTAATGGTCATTTGGGTTGATTTCAGATTTAGCTATTGCAAAAAAAATTAAAAATCCCACTGCTATGAATATACAAGTGTATGAGTTTTGTATGGAAAAATTAAAATTTTCCTTGAGTAAATATCTTACAGTATAATAGCCACATCATATAGTAAATATTTCTTAAACTTTTTAAGAAATTGCCAGTTTTGCAAAGTGGTTGTGCTCTTTAAAATTCTCACCAGCAGTGCATGACAGTCCCAGTTCATATTGGCACTAATAGTTGGTATGAATAGTCTTTTAACAGTGTCTACCTAATATGTTTATAGTTGTATCAGATTGTGGTTTTAATTTGGATTTTCCTAATGACTAACGATGTTGAACATCTTTTCATATGCATATTTGCCATTCATATGTCCACTTTCGTGAAGTTTCTTTTCAACTATATTGCCAGAATGAAGTTGTTTGTTTTCTTATCATTGAATCTTGAGAGCTCTTTATATATTCTAGACAAAAGTATTTTTATCAGGTATACAATTTGCAAATACATTCTATCATTATGTGACTTGTCTTTTAATTCTCTTGAGTGTCTTTAATGAGCAGAAATTATTTTTATGAAAACCAACACATCACTTTTCCTCCTTTATGCTTTTGGCATCATATGAAGAAATGTCTGACAACCCAATGTCACACAGATTTTCTCCTACGTGCTCTAGTAGAAGTTGTATAATTTTAGGTTTTATATTTGGGTCTATGATCATTTTTAAGTTAATTTTCATATACAAGGTGAAGTGTGAATTACAGTTCTCTCTTTTTTTGTTTGTTTTGTTTTACATATATATACATATGTGTGTGTATATATATATAAACACAGTTTTTTTCAGCATCATTTGCTGAAAAAACTAACTTTTCTCCCATGAATAATCTTTAAAAGTTTTTTGAAAATCAATTCTATTTTTAATGAATCTACTTTTAGACTCTGTTCTATTTCATTGATCCACAGTATTTGCCTGTCTTTCATACCAAGCTCACACTTTTATGACTATGATAGTTTCAGAATAAAACTTGAAATAATGGAACATTAATCTTCCAAATATGTTATTTTTTAAAGTTGTTTTGACTCAGGTTTTTCGTATATTTATGTGAATTTTAAAATCAGCTTGTCATTTTCTACAAAAAGAAATCCTGCTAGGATTTGACGGGGTTACATGAAATCTATAAATCCATTTGGAGAGACTTGACATCTTAATAGCACTGAGGTTTCTCACACTTCAGTGTAGTATACTGCTCTGTGTATTTAGGTCTTTATTTTTTTTCCCAGCTGTGTCTAATAGTGTTCAGTGTGCAGATCTTGTACATATGTTGTAACATTTATCTCTAAGTACTTCATGTTTTATCTAATGTTATTTAATTTTAATTTCCAGTGTTTTTTTGCTATTTATAGCAGTATGTGTGATTATTTTATATTGATTGATCTTATGTCCTGCAAACTTACCATGATCACTTTGTATAGTTCTGGTGTGTTATTTGGTTTTTTGGCATGTTCCATTGGATATTCTAGACCTTTGTTTGTTTCATTTACAAATAAAGATAGATTTATCTCTTCCAATCTGGATGCCTTGTACTTTCTTTCATCTTGTGTACTAGCTAGAACACCAAATATAATGATGAATAGAAGTTATGAGAGCAGGCATCATTTTCCCATATTCTCTATCTGAGAGGAAAAATGGTCTTTCTCCACGCAGTTGTTAGCTCTAGGGTTTTCATTGGTGCCCTTCACGGGATTGAGGAAATTGCCTTTTATTCCTCATTTTACTGGGAGATTTTATCAGGATTGGATTTAGTTTCTTAAGGTATAAATTAAGGTTATTGACTTGAAACAAATATTTTTTCAGATGTATAAAGATTTTTAGTGCTAAAATTTCCCTCTGTGTATTGCTTTAGCAGGATCCCAAATTTTTGATATGTGTGTTTTTATTTTCATTTGATTCAAAACGTTCCCTAATTTTCATCTTGATTTCAATCCATGAGTTATATAGAAGTGTTTTTTTTTTAATTTTAAAAAAATATTTATTTATTTATCTAGGCTGTGTTGGGTCTCATTTCTGTGCATGGGCTTTCCCTAGTTGCGGCGAGTGGGGGCTACTCTTCGTTGTGGTGAGCACCCACCTTTCAGTAGTTGTGGCACGCAGGCTCAGTAGTTGTGGCTCGCGGGCTCTAGAGTGCTGGCTCAGTAGTTGTGGCGCACGGGCTTAGATGCTCCGCGGCATGTGGGATCTTCCTGGACCAGGGCTCAAACCTGTGTCCCCTGCATTGGCAAGAGGGTTCTTAACCACTGTGCCACCAGGAAAGTCCCTAGAAGTGTTTATTTAAATAATTTTATGGCTATAGTTTTATTTAGGAATATTCTAGATTTTTGTTATTATTCTCATAGTTCATTCCACTGTCAAGGAACATACTGTTTATGACAAATTCTTATTTTGGCATCACATTCTACACATAGCCAAGTTGTAGCTTCCTTACCTTTGTTATATCAATAACCACACTTCCAATAATTTGATTTTTTTTTAATATGTTATAATCTCTCACCAGTTGTTCTTTCATTTGTCCTGGCGTATGTATGCATGTGTGTGTATGTATACACACACATACACATATATATTTAAATTACTTATTGACATTTTAATGTAGGAGTAGCACTAAGAGTAAATTGAATTTATCTTCTGTTTGTAACCAGAAATCCTTTGCCCAATACCAATTTAAGGCCGCAGATAATCAGGTCTTAACCGATCTTAAAACTTATTTTATATTTTAAAGAATTTTGCTTTTGTCCCTCTTTGATCATATCATATTCATATTCACTTTTGTGCCTTTTCCCACATTTTTTGTCATATCTACAATTAATACAGTTTCCTTGACCGTCTAAAGCCCGTATATTCTCTAAACCCTCCTAATTTCATGAATATTTTTTAAAATATAAAACTTCTTGTTGATATTCTTCTCATAAACTTTGTGACTCTTATGGCCATAGGAAGGGGCCAAAGAGGTTAGGGTAGTGGTAATGAATCTAGTCCAAGAATCGTGGTTCCCTTTGGGCACTACTATGTCACAAGAGACATTTTGAGAAATTTCCAGGTTTGTTTTTTTAAAATAATTTTACAGTAATGAGGGGGACTACTGTCACTTAATTGATGGGAGCCAGAGATGCTAGAGGTTAAGCAATGTGCAGGACAGTCCCCAACCACAAAGAATTGTTTCCTAGTCTATATAACAATCTGACAACCTAGAAGATATTCATGTAGTTGGTAATCAGTTTATAATTTCTTGAGCTTAATGCTAACTGTGTCTTATACTTTTTTGATGGATTTATAAACTGTAGTTTTCAGGAATGTAGAGAAGACTGAATTTTGCTTAGAATTTATTGAGTTTTTTCACTATTTCAGAAAATTGCATCATCAATGGCAACACAGTTTGCAGAATTCATGTGGTTAATCAACACAATTACACCAGTCTTTGTTTACAGCTCTTGCATGCAAATATGCAATGAAGGAGATTTGAAAAATCTTTTAATTATCTGGAAGCAAATAGTATTTAAAGTGGACAAATGTAAAATGTAGAGAACTCATTATATGTTTCATTTGCAAACGGTGTTTTATAATATTTCATATCGCCATACTAAATGTTTCTGTGTATTAGTACACTGATAAGAAATTTGTGCTGTGAAGATCCATAATAAAACACAGTTTTCTACTCTTAGACTGATACACTCCCTGGGTTTCTAACACACAATTTCTCTATTGAGAGAATTTATTTTCCCAAATTATTTTCTTTTCCCTATTGTCTATAAAGAATATGGTGTTTTAAGCACTAGAGATTAAATGTATGTTTCAGCTTGTGATATGTTTCAAGAGAGGAGATATATTTTTCATGATACTTAATTTCTGTCCCACTCCACGTCATATAAACAGATATTATCTTGTCATTACATTACAAGCACTATAGACTGAGAAAGGAAAGAAAATATGCGTTCAATTTATGTAATTAGAGATAACATTATTTTACAAAACTTTTTTTAAAAGTTCATATAACCACACGTACTCATGAAAATATATGTTCATGTCCTGGGTCATGATGTAATATGCATCTAACTGTAGTTCTCAGTAACAAATACATATATGTTTATAAACAGTCACAATAATATTGAAAGCTGTAGTGCACAGCATGTGGGATCTTAGTTCCCCAACCAGGGCTCAAACCTGCACCCCCTGCGCTGGAAACGTGGAGTCTTAACCAATGGACAACCAGGGAAGTCCATGAAAGCTGGAGTTTTACAGAAGGATTATACAGGAGTAACACTCCACTTATAATACAAGCAATATCCACATTGTTTTACAAAAAATTAGCTCCCACAGATTGAAAGTTTATGTAAAATCCTATTACTTGTTATGGCTTATGGTTCAACTTCATGTCTGCAATACCCAGTGTTCAGATTTCTGGTGGAGCTAGAGCAAAGAAACCATATGCTTTCAAATACATATTCTAGTTTTACACAGTTGCACAGAAAAACTGCTTATAGCTTTGAAATTGCAGTATTTTTATCTTCATTATTTTCCATAAACATTTCCAGATCTTAGGGATGTTTTTTGTCTTATCTCACACTTGAGATACCAATTTAGCCCTCCTGTGACAGAGGATCATATTCTCAAGGATAAGGCCCAGGAATGAGTTTTAAGATTTTTTGAAATTAGAAGTTTTACTTATCCCTTCCACATTATTGTACAAGAACACAGGTCTCTTCCTTATATATTCTTGCTTATCTGTACCTAATGACTCCTTCAGCTGTTAAACAAGTTATTATTAGGAAAAACAAAAATGAATATATCCAGAGCCTGTGTCCTTATAATGTTCATAAGTTTAGGGAAGACAAGACTAGTATATAAAATTGAGGGGGATCAAAATGAAGTGTGTATTAAAATGTCTTATACAGGTAAAAGAAATAGATATTCAGAGCAGAGAGGGAGAAGGCAGAGGCTCTAGAGAGAAAATAGAGAGCAAGGCAAGCAGTCTGATTAAGAAAGAAAGGGCATATTGTTAAATCACGGAGAAAGAATTAGAGGGATGAAGAAAGAAGCAGACATGTTACAGAGTCTTTGGTCAATAATCAGCCTCATAAAAAGTACAATGTTAATCTGTGGTAAGAACAGATACTGCTACATGGCTAGATGAAAATCGCTTCTCTGATCTTAAACAGATGCTTACATAATTTCCTAATATCACTTCTAATGCACTGAAGATATTTTTCCTTTCTCTTGTATGAAATTCCCAGATGGAAAAATCAGTGTTGTTGAGACAGAAAACTCTAAGAATTCTTTAATATTTATTGTCTGTTACTTAATTATTGGAATGTTTTTGCCCTTGTGTTTTTTCCTATTATAGGAAACTTTTAATGTTCATGTTCTCTTTATTAATTATTCAATTTTTATACTTTCTATTTTCCAATTTCTCTAAAGGGTTGATATTAAAATTGTGCTTCTAACACTCATGGCACAAAATACAAAAAGACTAAGGTCTAAATAGGCAGTATTAAATTCAGTGAAAAGTGTGACAAATATATAACCATTACTATATTCGTAAAAAGCAAATACATCTCTCACTCATTCACTCCCTGCTACTTTAAATGGCTGCTCTTGACAACCATATGTTGTTTTTAATGTTTTACACGCTGAGTATTACTGGACGCTGAACAAGTTCTTTGCAGTTTAAAGCCTATAAATTGGTTGTATGTTACACAGAAGTAATCTTTAAAATATATCTCTTGTGGGTACCTGTTCATTGATCCAATACCTTACCTTATGGTTATGCCCACATTCAATAGCCATTATTATGGAAATAACAACACTTGCCTGTTTCAACTAGTAGTATCAGCAGATGGTAAGAGTACCAGAAATCTCACAGGCTTTTGTGCCTACTTTTTGGACTGACTGGCTGCTTTTGACTGGGGAATATATTTATGAGTGTATTTTCATTTTTCTCCCCCACCTATTTTAAATCTTCAAAGAGCTCAAACTCCTGTTCCATAATTTTAGTGCTTCAACGTGGTCTTTCTTATTGTCCTTTTCATTTATCTACTGCTCAGAAGAACTTGCCAAAAATTTTAGGAGACATGGCAAAGAGCTGTAAAAGCTATGAAATGCTCTGGGATGATACCATTCAAGAACTATTGAGTTAGAAAACATTTCTGAAAAAAAACTTCTTGCCAGATGACCTGACTTTTAGAGTTTTGATGATATTAGCTGAATAAACTTTTAAGTCTTAATTGTATCTGCAGTTATTCAGATGCATGTGTTTACATATTTAAGATTTTGGAGGGAAGAGAAGTACTAAACAGCTACCAACCTTTGAGCAAATATTATACATCATCCTTTCTCTCTAAAGATTAGTTTGCATTTAAGATAATTTATATAAATGGAATCATACAGATGTATTTTTTTGGCCTGGATGCTGTCACTTAGCATAATTATTTTGAGATTATGCATCCACTTTGATTGTGTATCAATAGTTTATTTGTGTTTTTTACCAACTGGAAATAAATTGCATTGAATATATCATAATTTGTGTATCTATTCACTTGTTGATGAACATCTGGGTTTTTTCCAGTTTTGAGCCATTACAAATAAAGCTGCTGTGAATGTTCATATGTATGGATGTTCATATGTATGTGAATGTCCATGTGTATGGATATATGCTTACCTGCCTCTCAAGTAAGTACTTAGGAGTGGAATGGCTATTATGGTAGCAGTAGGTTTATCTTTAGAAAAAGTTAACTGCTTTTAAACTTCTTAAAACTTAACTGCCATCTGTTTTCCAAAATGGTTGTACCATTTTACATTTTCATAAGCAGTGTATGAAATTTCTAAATGTTCCATGGTTTCACCAACACTTGACATAGTCATTCTTTTTAAATTTAGCCATTCTATTAGGTCTTTAGTGGTATATCAATGTGATCTGAATTTGCATTTACCTAAATGACTGATAATGTAGAGTATCATTTCATGGGCTCCTTGGGTAAAGTGTTCAAATTATTTCACCCTTTAAAAAATTTAGGTTCTGTTTTCTTATTATATTTTGAGAGTTCCTTAAATATTCATACATGAAAAACATCTTTTATGTATTATATGACTTCTAAATATTTTGTTCCCATCTATGGTTTATGTTTTCATTTCTTTAATAGGGTCTTTCAAAAAACAAATTTTTTAACTTTGGTGAACTCGAACTTAACAATTTTTCTCTTTGTATCATGTTTTTAGAATCATATCTAAGTAATTTTTACCTAAACCAAGATCACAAATATTTTCTCCTATGTTTTCTTCAAGATGTTTCATAGTTTTAGGTTTTACATTTGGATCAATGATACATTTTGAGTTAATTTTTGCATTTGTTGCAAAGTATAAAGATTTGGAAGAGGGGTGGACACCCAATTGTCCTAGCACTATTTATTGAAAAGCCTATCTTTTCCTCAAAAACTGTCTTTGTACTTTTGTCAAAAATCAGTAGTCCATATATGTGTAGGTCTATTTCTAGACACTCCATTCTTCTCCAATGATATATTTGTGTATATTTTGGCCAATACAAGTTTCCTAATAACTGCAGCATTACAGTAAGTATTGAAATCAGGTAATTTTAGTTCACTAAATTTCTTCTCTTTTGAAATTTTTCACTACTCTGGGTCCTTTGCATTTCCACATGAATTTTAGAATTAACTTGTCAATTTCTCTGAAAGAACACCTAAGGGATTTTGATTATAATTTTGTTGAATTTACAAACAAATGTTTGGTGCCAATTTGTGATCTGAGGTGCTAAATCTAAAGTGAAAGGAGGGGTTTCATTCACCTTGGGTAGACAGACTATTAAAAAAGTGAATGCTATATAAATAGCCATTTCTCTGAAGAAGATATACTAATAGCCAATAAACACCTGACAAGTCACTGAACACCATTTTCTATCAGAGAAATTCTAATCAAAACCACAGTGAGATATTATATCACACTCACAAGGATAGCTATAACCAAAAACACAGTAACAAGTGTTGACAGGGATACGGAAAAATGAGAACCTTCATTGACTGCTGATGAGAATGTAAAATGCCACAGTCACTTGGAAAATAGCCAGGTAGTTCCTCAAAATATTAAAATAGTGTTACCATTTGACCCAATAAGTCTACACCCAGGTATACACCCAAGAGAAATTAAAATATATTTCATGCAAAAATCTATATATAAATGTTTATAGCAGCATTATTCATAATGGCTAAAATGTATAAATACCCCAAATATCTATCGTCTGATGAATGGATAGAAGTAATATATATTTTATATATTTTATAATATATATATATTTATATTATAATATATATATAAAGAACACTTACAACTCAAAAATAAAAAGATAGATAATCCAATTAAATTATGGGCAAAGGATTTGAATAGATGCATCTCCAAAGAAGATCTAACAATAGCCAATAAGACATGAAAAGATGCTCAACATCACTAGCTATCAGGGAAATGCAAGTCAAAACCACAATGCAATACCTCTTCCCACCCACTAGGACAGCTAAACCAAAAGGACAGGCAATAACAAAAAGGAGAGACAATAACAAGCGTTGATGAGAATGTGGAAAAACAGGAACCCTCACACACTTGGTGGTATTGTAAAATGATGCAACCAGTTTGGAAAACAGTTTGGTAGCTCCTCCAAATGTTAAATATCTGGTTACCACATGATCTAACAATTCCAATCCTAGGTATATGGTTAAGAGAAAAAAATGAAAATATATGTTTAAAAAAACTTACATATATTCACAGCAGCATTATTCATATAGCCCAAAATGGGAAAGAACCTAAACATCCATCAGCTGAGTGGATAGAAAACAACTGCAGTATATCCACACAATGGGACATTACTCAGCCGTAAAAATTGGAGTACTGTAACATGCTATAATGTGACTAAACCTTGAAAACATTACTCTAAATTTAAGAAGTCAGTCACAAAAGACTACATTTTACGTAATTCAATACATATGAAATTTCTTGAATAGGCAAACCTATGAAACGAAAGGAAACTGGTGGTTGCCTAGAGTTGGTGGTGATTAGGGGAATTAGGGTGTGATAGCTAAAGGGTATGAGGTTTCTTTTTATGGTGATGAAAATGTTTTAAAATTCACTGTGGTGATGGTTGCATGACTCCTTGAATATACTAAAAACCAATGAGTTGTACACTTTATATGGGTGAATTGTATGGCATGTGAATTATATCTCAATAAAGCTGTTAAAAATATTTTTTTAAAGTGAGTGTCATAGAACACATTCTATAATGTGAGACATAGGCAGTGCTACTATTTCTGTACTAATTAGCAGGCTTCCTAGGGGAGCTGACATCTAAGTAGTGACATAAATGTTAGTTGAAATAGATAGGTGAGGGTAGGGCATGGGTAGATTTTTGTAAGAAGGGAAGAAAAGAGAAACAAAAAATATTCCAGGTAGAAAACAGCAGGTTCTAGTACCCAGGAGTGATAACAAGTTTGGAGGATGAAGGAAATTGAAGAAACTCAGTATCTAGGGTGTATTAAGTTGGTGGATGGAAGTAAGAGAAGTGAAAAACGAGGCTGGAGAAGATCATGGGGAGCCCTACAAGCCAGATTAAGATATCTAGACTTTTTCTTAGATTTGTTGAAATACTATTAAAAACCCTATTAGGGGTCGAATTTATCAAACATGCCTGATCACACATTGGCTTGTTTTAAAATAAAATATATATTGCTCTCAAGACAGAAAACTCTTTATAATAAAAACATTTAGATTTTTTACTATCTATAACTGATTTTGGTCTTGATGTATTAAATTGAGAACATACTACTTTTTTACATCTATACCTATTATTTAAAATCCTAAGAATTTCCATGGTAGATAGCTTCCTAGTTTACAGGAAGACATCTAACCAGCTGAAAACCCTATGTAGTTTTCTCAATTAGTTTGAGCATCTAAAACATAAAGGCAGAAGACAACACTGGAATTTAGAAAGATGTCGATTTGATTTTTATTTGTTCTGTAATATCTCTGACATAGTTTTATCAGCAAAATTAGACACAAATGTCTACCTTTAATTTTGTTTGAACTTGGGAATATTGTTTTTTAAAATACTGGTTCATAGACTATCAGGTGACTGACAACCAATAAATGGTAGCCATTATCAAGTACGATACAAATGTAGCATGGTAATATTTTGAGGTGTTGATCTGGCTTTTAACTTTCCCAATTCATCCTGGGCCTTTATTTATTAAGTTAGTCATAACAAAAAGTAAAGAAAACTCCTTTCATTTCAAAAGCCAAAACGTTTTAGTTTCAAAATCCTAAATCCTAAAAGATGTAGAAATTAAAAATTATGCCATAGTGATTTGGAAAACTAAACAAACATTCAGAACTACTTGTCTTTTATTACCTTCTGCTACCTCACTTCCACCATCACCCGAGACTGGATTAAGTTGGTCCAGAAAAGTTAAAGAGAAAGAAATGAAACAAGAATTTAAATGCTGGTGATTCCCTAAAAGGAATCTTGTCTCCCCTGGACAAATCCTGGGGTGAGTATGGGAGCTATACTGATAGATGTTAGTTTGGGGAACTCAAGAGCAGATAGCAGCCTGAACCACCTTTTTCAGTTTAGGACTAGGAAAAATCAAGAATCAGAGTTCTGATCCCAGCCTGGTGTGAGAGCATCAGAAATATCTGCACGGGCTCTCTTGTCAGTCAGCTCTGAGACACCTTAACAGAATCCCTGTTTGAATCTGTATG
Source organism: Monodon monoceros (assembly GCF_005190385.1). Taxonomy (NCBI): domain Eukaryota; kingdom Metazoa; phylum Chordata; class Mammalia; order Artiodactyla; family Monodontidae; genus Monodon; species Monodon monoceros. The sequence goes on from NW_021703777.1 coordinate 10,878,427, forward strand.
TATCAGGGAGCCACAAAATGTTTTCCCTCTGCTTCCATAAGCAGACTAATGAGGCGTCTCAATCTGGTAGACCCGGAAAGCTACTACGGCAACATGAAGCAATGATCTGTGTGGACCTACCACCAATGAGCAGAAGTGAGTGAGGAAATAATGGTAGAAAACATCATAAATACATGACCATGACTCCTGTTAGACATACCTTGCCTCCCAAGCATAGGACTTGCCCTTAATAAAGTCCCCAAAAGAAACAACCCGATGAACTGATGTAAAGACTACATTGATAAATTTATTATTTGGTACTTGGTAGAATGGAGGCTCAAAATTAAAATTAAATTTAATCATAGGAAAAAAATCATAATCCTTATGGCCTGAGAACTGTAGCCATAAAACCAATAAAAATCATTACTTTTTACAGAGTGCTTACAAGGTTGCAAGTATTAAATTAGCTACTTTACATAGGTGATCTCAATTTTATTAACAGTAAGTCATATTCTAAAAGTGCTCCTCCTTGAGCAGATGTTTTTCATGACAGATTTTCACTCTGATGGTAGATCTGGTTCTGGTACACCCTCTTATAGTTGCTTAACACCATACATCTTAGCTAAATAGTGGATTAATAGGTCTTATACCCAGCAGTTTTAGATCTAGCAATTCAAGGTTCTTGTTCAAACCATAATTAACTTAATATTCATGCCCCCTGTCTTTTAAAGCCACTTCTCATTAGCAAGACCTTTATGACTTCCCAGCACAGTTGGCAACAACTTTATTTCTATCAAGCAAAAGACAGTATGTTACAGGTATTCACTATAAAATAAATAATACTGTCAAAGGCTTTATCCTGTCTTGGGGCTATCCTTAGCCTTCAAAAAAATTAATTGGTCCCACAGGCTTAGATGGATTTTAAATTTTGAAGAGGGAATTAGGGAGGAGGAACGTTAAAATTATCATTTTCGCTTTCCCTAAGGCACCTGGTCAAAGGCCACTCAGAATGGGAAATGTCCGCTTGAGGCCTTGCCCAGCAAGAACTAACAGAATCCATACCACATTCAGCTGCAACCTTTATTATATTTCTAAAAAGTGAATTCAGTTTCCAGCCCTGCCAAAATATACAACTAAGTTTTACAGTTTTGACCTTAGGTAACTGGGGAGCAACCACATAGCTGACATCAAAGAATATTTGCTTTTATTTTTAAAATATTTATTTCATGCTTGTAAAATCTAAAGGTGGCCTGAGTGTGAATGGGGATGAGACAGCAGAAACGTGAACTGGGTAGGTAAAGGGTGGTTTCTTTTCTCTTAATAAGCTGGTAAAACTGCTAAGGAAAAAAAATCACATATCCGAAAAAAGGAAAACAATTGTTTCTATTGATCTCACCATTGTGTACACTTTTCCGTCTCGTGTGTGTGGGTGTTTAAATCATTGCAATAAGGCTAAGATTACAAAGATATGAAAACAATCCCTAGGTATTTTTCTTGACCCTCCAAAAGTAAAAAAGCACGAAATAGTTTTGCCAAGAGGAACAGATGTTTCTGTTGTATATTTCTTACTCCCCGGGCATGCTTGAGAATTCTAAATATAAATGTTCAAACAGACAGGGTGCAAACACACAGGAAATTTGGGGGGGGTGTGAGGATTCATCTCGGCGATTCAATCTGATTCACAATTTTACACATGAATCAAAAATCAGGAAAATTGGAAAAAGGACCATTTAGACATATTGACATGTGTGGCATGCAGCTTAAAAAGAAAGCCAATTCAGAGAGGTAGCTAATCTCATGACTAACTTAAACTACATAAAGAATAAATAGAAACAAGTTTCAAAGACATACATACTAACTTAATTTTGCATGATTATCTCAATGTCCTTATATGACAGACTGAATGGGGTCGGTCACATTCGTAAATTCCCAAATTTCAATCATAGTCAGTACAGTTTTATATATTAAATTAAAAAATGAAGATCTCTCTCTCAGAAGAAACAGTAGAGGGGTCAGAATGAATATTCTAACTAACTACCCAACACATTACTTGACACAGAGTTATCTAATATTTAATATAGGATAATAATCTAAACTTGCTGCTCAGGATGCTATAACAAACTAAGCTCTTTGCCTCTAATGGATAGTGACTACAATTTCCATTTCCACATGCAATGGCAATTTCATTTATTTCATGGCAATATAGTTTTTTGAAACTATAGTTTGAAAACTATAAATTTCAAACTATATTTGAAAATACAGCTTTTTGAAACATTATTTTCTGAAAAGAATGTTACTGGGTAACATTATCAGGATGCGACATAGATTGTTCCTGACTTCAATTCCCCTCATAAGAAGACCAACTAGCAACTATCTATAGACAAGACACTGTTGAGAACATCCCAGTACCCAGGGATGAGGCTGAAGCACTCACCTGGACCATAGAGGTGGAGAAGGACAACATTAGAAGGGTAAGAGAAGTGGCTACGCTCTGCATTTTCCTATCCCAGGCTGCCATAGCACCACACTAAGACAGCCCCTCTGGGCCTAGTTTCTAAAGTGGGAAAAAGTAAGCCCAAGGTTGAGTTTCTTCTCCCCCAGCATTGCACTATGCTTCCCTAGAGGCCCACTCAGATCTTCTCTCCCAGGGATCACTAGGGGACCCTTCAGGGCTTGACCTCTGGAGAACAGAAACAGATGGAGAAGGGAGTGGGGTTTACAGCAAACAGTGCTCAGATCTCACACTGCATTCCTCCCCACAGTGGTGCTTTAGCAGAGATCCCAGCAAGTGGCTCTGCCCATCTGCAGAGCAGAGCCAGTGCCTGCCCTCAGTTGACAGTTCTGCCTGATTCAGGAGCCCAGCACAAGCCTCACTGGATCTGGAGCCCATTTTACTTCCCACCTAGGCAGGAAAGCAAATCTGAAGCACTGCCCAACTGCTGAGTATAGCCTCCAGTCCCACCCAACAAGGAAACCTGACCTGAGAATCCAGGCAGCCATGCAGTCTATTCTACAGCCGCCCTCGGGCAGGGAGCCAGGTCAGCAGTACTACACAACTGCTAGATAACCAGACAGTCTGCTAGACAACCCCAGATAACCAGACAGTCTAAACAGTGACCCTGCACAACCAAATAACCCAAACTCTCCCAGCTTATGGCGGAGTCCAACCCATAGCTTTGCTAGACTGCTGAATACAACCCACGGCCTGGCCAAGAGAGGGGGCCCAGCCAGTGACCCGCTCAATCATGGAGCATAATAACCCACAGCCCCACTTGACTAGGAATTGTAGACAATGATCCCTCCTGACCTCAGAGCCCAGTCTCTAGCACATCCAACTGCAGGATACCCTTGGAGGCACCTCCCAACCAAAGAGCCAGCCAGTGATCTTGCCAAACAGCAGAGCACAGCCAGACGTCTATCTGGCCACGAAGCCTGTCCTGAAGCCCCATTTAACTCTGGGGCACAGTCTGCATCCCTGTCTGATCACAGAGCACTGCCTGAGGACTTATTTTACCATAAAGCCCTGCCTGTGGCCCTGCCTGGACACAGAGTTCAGCCAGTGGCACCATCTGGCCGGGGAGCGCAACCTGAGACCCCCACCTCACCAGCAACTGCAGAGCCCAGCTCACGGCCCTGACCAAAAGCGGAGTTCAAGTGTCACCACCCTGTAAGAGAACGTAGCCTGCGACCTTGCCTCACCATAGGTGACTGCACAGCCCAGCTAGTGCTTCCACCTGATCAAGGAGTGCAGCCAGTGGCCCAGCCTGATCAGGGAGGCCACCCAACCACCCCTCCTGACTGCAGAGCCCAGCCAGCAGGCCCACCCAAACATGGAACCCAGCCAGCGGTAAACCCCTGACCTCAGAACACAGGCAGCAATTGATCTGGCAAATGCCACCGCCCACCCCCACCCAAATTGACTTAAGAAAGGAGGAACAGGGCTTCCCTGGTGGTGCGTTGGTTAAGAATCTGCCTGCCAATGTAGGGGACACGGGTTCGAGCCCTGGTCCGGGAAGATCCTACATGCCGCGGAGCAACTAAGCCCGTGCACCACAACTACTGAGCCTGTGCTCTAGAGCCGGCGACCCACAAATACTGAGCCCACGTGCTGCAACCACTGAAGCCGGTGTGCCTAGAGCCCGTGCTCTGCAACAAGAGAAGCCACTGCGGTGAGAAGCCCATGCACCACAAGGAAGGGTAGCCCCCACTAGCCGCAACTAGAGAAAAGCCACGCACAGCAACAAAGACCCAGTGCAGCCAAAAATAAATTTAAAAAAATAAATAAATTTATTTAAAAAAAAAGGAGGAACAGAAGCAGGTCATATTCACAAAAGGTGCACATGGCTATGCATTTACTGCCATGGGCTAGGACTGTGTTCATTCTCCTGTTTCTGTTCTTTTTGGACATTCTCTTTTTTATGATTAGTGTTTACCTAAAATTTTATTTCCATATAATTATTTAAAATCTATTTATACCTTTTTATTTAAAGCTCACCTCTTGTAAACAGAATATATTTTGATCTTGCATTTTGACCAGTCCGACAAGTATGCATTCTATTAGAGTGTCAGCAGTTCATTTATTTTTCAATATAATTATTTAAATAATTGTGTTTAATGCTATCATTTTGCTTTTTTTCCTATAACTTCCATTTACCTTTTCCTCTAGTACTTCTGTCCTACCCACTTTTGTGTTAATAAAATTAGTTAGGTAATATATTTTATTTTCTGTATTATTGTCTCTTCAGTTATAGCTTTTTGTATTATTTTAAATGTTTGCTCTGGTGATTACCATTTATATTTTAATAGATCACAGTTGATTTAAGATTAGCATTATACCCTATCAAATAAAATATAGAAACTTGCAAGAGTATAACTTCATTTACCAACCCCACTATGTTACTATTCATTCCAGTCTGATGATTTTCCCTTTAGCATGTTTGGAAGCACAGTTCTACTCAAAAATTTTTCTTAGCTTTTGATTCGGCGAAGGATGCTTTTTATTTTACCTTAACTTTTGAAAAATATTTTTACTGTATATTGATTTCTGCATTGGCAATTTTCTTCTTTCAGGTCTCTAACAATGCTTTACCACTGTCACCTGGACCCCATTTTTTATGATGGGAAGTTAGCTGTAATTTTCACCTTATATATAATGTATCACTTTTCTATGCTGTTTTCAAAATTTTATTCTTATCTTTGGTTTTTAATAGTTTGACTATGATGTGCCTAGATATCATTTTCTTTTTATTCACCCTACTTCAGAATTTTCAAGCTTCCTGAATCTGTGAGTTCACATTTGTTACCATATTTAGGAAAATTTTGTCATTATTTACTCCATTTTCTAAAAATTTATTTTCTTTTCTCAACTTCTGAAATTTCAATTATCCCTTGATATTGTCCCAGTTGTCACTGATATTATGTTTTCTTTCTTTTTTAAAATTCTTTCTTCTCTGTAATATTCAGGTTGAACAATTTCTATTGATATATTATCAACTTCACTATTTCCTACACAGTGTACAATGCAATTTTAATTCCATCAATTGAAATTTTTTCAAGTTTTGTACTTTTGAACTCTACATTTTGCTTTATTTCCTTAGTTTTCATGTCTCTGCCTAAATTGCACATATATATAATAATTACAACAATATTTTCTGTTAAGTCCAAGAACATATTTATAATAAGTGCTTTAAAATCCTTGCCTGCTGATTCTAAAATCTAGATTATCTCAGGGTTGGTTTATATTGATTACTTTTTCTTCCAACTTTGGGTCATATTTTCCTGTTTCTACTTATCTCAAGTAATTTAATTTTAATGGACATTACGGATGACATATCATACAGACTGTTGTTCATTTATCTTCTTTTTAAGAGCAAAAATTTAAGAGTTGTAGCAAAGAGTTGACTTGGCTGGAACAATATCCAAACCCTATCTCCCCTATATGGGCAGACTGACATCTCTGCTCAGTTCTCTTAACCTTCTATCTGTCCCTTACTTTGAGCTCCTTAGAATCTTGGAATTCTGGGGCCATCCAAAAACCTGCCTGCAATTCACACACATTTTGGGGGGCTTCTCTATTTAAGGGGTATGTTCCCTAACATTGCTACTGTTCTGGATGGCCCAAATTCTATCTTCTAATTTCTCAAGCCAAAAAGGCAAAAATTTTATAGTTCAGATTCAGCTGTTTTGCTCCCCAAGAAGTAGTGTTTGTCTCAAGCTATATGGATGAAATATAAATATAAAATTAGTATATAAACATAAATCTCATTCAGCTTTTGCCTTTTAATGACTGGCTCTTCAGTGTTCTTTCAAAATTTTTGCAACTCTCTAGTACCACTTTCAAATACTTAAAGAAAAAAATTCTTTCCAGAGTTTATAGTTAACATCTCTGTATTACTCCAATACAGCCTAAAAATATATACTAGTTAACTTCAAAAGTAATGTGAAATAAAGACATTACTAGATTTTTTTTTTTAAATGATGAGATGATATGACACCTGTAGATCTGGACTAAAAGTAATACTAAAGGATATTCCTCAGAGAGAAAGAAAATTGCCACATACAGAAAACACAGAAATGTGGGAAGCAATGAAGAACAATGAAATGGAGAAATATGAAAATAAAACAACTGTGTAAAACAATTATTAAAGTCTAGGGATCATAAAATATGTGCAAAATTAAAAAGTATGATAATCATACAACAGATGGGAGAGATTTAAATGGGGTTAGTGTTTCATGGTCCTATAATTTATAGAGAGTCTTGAAAAATCTAAATGCTAAGTATATTTGGAAGTACTAATAAATCAAGAATGCATGTAGTAATATTTAATGCAGCTAATAAAATGATATTAAAATGATTTATAAAACAAACTAGTGGAAAAAGAAAAGAAATGCTTAGTCATTTTATTTATCCAAAATAAATCATTCCACTCCAAGCTGCCCTGGGCCACGAAGAGCCACACAGGTAGATAAGACACAACAGTCTTTAAAACAAAGACTGTTAACAAGAGACAAAGAAGGACATTACATAATGATAAAGAGGTCAATCCAATAAAATATAACAATTATAAATATATGAAAACCCAACACAGGAGCATATAATTACATAAAGCAAATATTATTAAACATAAAGGGAGAAATTGACAGTAATACAATAATAGTAGGGGACTTTAAAACCCCACTTATATCAATGGACAGATCATTCAGACAGAAAATAAATAAGGAAACACTAGCCTTAAATGACATGTTAGATGAGATGTATTTGATAAGTATATACAGAACATTTCATCCAAAAGAAGAATACACATTCTTTTCAAGTACATATGGAATATTCTCTAAGATAGACTGATCACATGTTTGGCCACAAAACAAATCCCAATAAATATAAGGCTGAAATCATAACAAGAATCTTTTCTGATCACAATGATATGAGACTAGAAATAAACTACAGGAAAAAAAATGCAAAAACTACAAACAATTGAAGTCTAAACAACATGCTACTAACCAAACAGTGGGTCACTGGAGAAATTAAAGAGAAAATCAAAAAATGCCTTAAGACAATGTAAATGGAAACACGATGATCCAAATCTACAGCATGCAGCAAAAATAATTCTGAGAGAAATACAGCAATCCAAGCCTACCTCAAGAGACAAGAAAAATCTCAAATAAACAGGTTAATTTTACACCTAAAGGAACTAAAACAGAGAAAACAAACAAAACCAAATCTAGTAGAAGGAAAGAAATAAGAAAAATCAGAGCAGAAATAAATAAAATAGAAACTAAAAAAAAAAAGATCAATGAAACTAAGGCCTGGTATTTTGAAAAGATAAAATTGATAAACCTTTATCCAGACTCATCAAGAAAAAAAGAGAGACAGCCCAAATAAATAAAACCAGAAAAGAAAGAGAAGTTACAAGCAGGACCACAGAAATAGAAATGATCTTAAGAGATTACTAAGAACAATTATACTACCATAAAATGGACAACCTAGAAGAAATGGATAAATTCCTAGAAACATACATTTCCTAAGACTGAATCAGGAAGAAATACACAGTATGAACAGACCAATTACCAGTAATGAAATTAAATCAGTAATCAAAAAGCTCCCAACAGAAAAATGTCCGAGGCCAGTCAGCTTCACAGGTAATGTTTCTACAAAACATTTTAAAAACAGTTAACACTTATCCTTCTCAAAGTATTCCAAAAAACTGCAGAGGAAGGAACACTTTCAAACTCATTCTCTGAGGCTAGCATTACCCTGATATCAAAACCAAACAAAGACATACACACAGAAGAAAAGAAAAAAAAAACAAGAAAGAAAAGAAAAAGATAAGAAAATTACAGGCCAAATCACTGACGAACATAGATGCAAAAACTCTCAACAAAATCCTAGCAAACCAAATTCAACAATACATTAAAAGGATCACACACCATGATCAAGTGGGGTTTACCCTAGGGATGTAAGGATGGTTTAATATCCATATATCAATCAACATGATACGCCATATTAACAAAATGAAGGATAAAAATTATATGATCATCTCAATGGATGAGGAGAAAAGCATTTGACAAAATTCAACATCCATTTATGATAAAAAATTTCTCAAGAAAGTGGGTATAGAGGAAATGTACCTCAGTGTCTTAAAGGTCAAACATGCATACCCACACCTAACACCATACTTAACAGCAAAAATTTGAAAACTTTTCCTCTACAGTCCTGAAGAAGACATGGATGTCCACTCTAGCCACTTTTATTCAACCTAATATTGGAAGTCCCATTCACAGTCATTAGGCAAGAAGAAGGAATAAAATGCAGCCAGATAAAAAAGCAAGTATTAAAACTGTCATTATATGCAGATGACAAAACAGTATAAAGAGAAGCCCTACCGATTCCAATAAACAAGTGTTAAAACTAATAAATTCATTCAGTAAAGTCACAAGATAGAAAATCAAATACAGAAATCTGTTGCATTTGTATACACTAATAACAAACTATCAGAATGAAAAATTGAGAAAACAATCCCATTTATGGTTGCCTCAGACAGAATAAAATATCTAGTAATAAATCTAAACAAAGAAGTAAAAGACTTGTATTCTGAAAACTTTAAGACATTGATGAAAGAAATTGAAGATAACACAAACAAATGGAAAGATACACTGTTCTCATGGATTGGAAGAGTTAATATTGTTAAAATAACCGTACTACCCAAGGTAATCTACAGATTCAGTGCAATCTCTATCAAAATACCAATGGCATTCTAGAACAAACAATTTTAAAATTTGTATGGAAACACAGAAGGCCCCAATAACCAAAGCAATATTGAGACAGAAGAGCAAAGCTGGAGGTATCATGCTCTGTGATTTCAAACTATACTACAAAGATACAATAATCAAAAACAGACTGGCACAAAAAACAGATGCATGGATCAATGGAAAAGAATAGAGAGCCCAGAAAGAATCCCACATTAATATGGTTAATTAATCTATGACAAAGGAGACAAAAATATACAGTAGGGAAAAGACAGCCTCTTCAATAAATGGTGTTGGGAAAACTGGACAGCTACATGCATAGAATCAAACTGGACACCTTTCTCACAAAATATATAAAAATAAATGCAAAATGAATTAAAGGTTTATATGTAAAAACTGAAACCATAAAACTCCTAGAAGAAAGCATAGGCAGTATTCTCTTTGACATCAGTCTTAGCAATATTTTTTTGGATCTGTCTTCACAGGCAAGGGAAACTGAAGCAAAAATAAACAAATGAGACTACATCAAACTAAAAAGCTTCTTTACAGCAATAGAAACTATCACTAAAACAAAAATGCAGCCTACTGAATGGGAGAAGATATTTGCAAAAAATATATCAGATAACTGGTCAATACCCAAAATACACAAAGAACTCATAGAACTCAACATCAAAAAACAAACAACTCAATTAGGAAATGGGCAGAGAACCTGAATAGACATTTTTCCAAAGAAGACATTCATACAGTCAACAGACACATGAAAAGATGTTCATCATCACTAATCATCAAGTAAATGCAAATCAAAACCACAATGAGATATCACCTTACGCCTGTCAGATGGCTATCATCAAAAAGAACACAAGTAAAAAATATTGACAATGTAAAGAAAAGGGAATCCTCAAACACCATTGGTGAGAATGTTAATTGGTGCAGCCACTGTGGAAAACAATATGGAGATTCCTCAAAATACTTAGAACTACCATATGATCCAGCAATTCCACTCCTGGATATATATCCAAAGAAATGAAAATACTAATTTGAAAAGATACATGCACACCAATATTCATTGCATCATTATTTACAACAGCCAAGATATGGAAGCAACCAAAGTGTCCATCAATAGATGGACAGATAAAGAAGATGTGGTATATACACAATAGAATATTACTCAGCCATAACATAGAATGAAATCTTGCCATTTGTGATAACATGGATGAATCTAGAGGGTGTTATGCTAAGTGAAATAAGTCAAACAAAGAAATACAAATACCATATGGTCTCACTTATATGTGTAATCTAAAAAAAAACAAAAACAAATGATCAAAATAACAAAAATGGACTCACAGATACAGAGAACAAATGGGGTTGACAGAGCAAAGTGGGGTAGGTCAGAGTGAAATAGGTAAAGGGGATTAAGAGTTACAAGCCTCCAGTTATAAAATAAATAAGTCACAGAGATATAATACACACCATAAAGATTATCATCAATAATATTGTAATAACTTTGTATAGGGACACATGGTTACTAGACTTATTGTGGTGATCATTTCATAATGTATGCAAATTTCAAATCACTATGTAAGATACATGAAATTAACATAACATTGCATATTAACTATACTTCAATTAAAAAATCTGGCTTTTCTATATTAATCTTCGGAAAAATAGGTATTAAGGCAAAAAACATTGCTAGAAAAGAAGAGGGACATTTCAGTATAATAAACTAATACACCAGGAAATGATAACAATTCTGGTTAGTATGCACCCAAATTAAATGGCTTCAAAATATATAAAACAAATGTTGACATAACTAAAAGGAGAAATTAACAGATTTATAATCAGAGTGGAAGCTTTAGCAAATTTCTTTCAGTGACTGACAAAATAAGCATAAGCAGACCAAAAAAACTATAGAAGTTTGCTCAAGGTGAATAATCCTGATCTAACTGACATATAAAGAACACTGTAATTAATAGTAACAGATAGATATTATTTTCACATGCCTATGAAGAACTTACCCAAATAGATCTCAAATTAGCCTCTAAATCATATCTCAAAAAGTTTTCAAGGAATGAAATTATATGAAATATGTAACACGACCATGGTGAAATTAAGCTAGAAACAACAACAAAAAATAATTAGGAAATACCTAAGTGTTTGGTAATTAAGTTTTCTTTTTTAAATCATAATGGAAATTAGATTAGAAAATATTTTAGCCCTGTAATAATGGAAATTCAATTATCAATATGTTGTGTATTTGTGATTAGAGGGAAATCAATAGCCTTTAGTGCATATATTAGGAAGAAGGAAGCCTAGAATTTAATGAGCTCACTAACCAGCTTATAAGTTAGAAAAATAAAAGCAATTATACCTAAAGGAAGTAGAAAGATGAAATTTATAAGTTAATAAAATAGAAAATAAACAATTTTTAAAAATCAGTAAGTCCATATTTGGAGACAATTCTTCTTGGTTCTCTTGTGGTTTATTTGGTTGGTTATCTCAAGACATGCAAGTGAGGGAACTGAGAGAGTGAGACAGGAAGGGGCAAAGCCAAAGATAAGGATGTATAACTGAGGCTGAGATTGTTTTATAACAATAGATGTTGTATTTTGCTGCAAACTTCCGTGAAGCTTACCAATATTTTACAAACTATACGTAAAAATTTTGTGTCTTAATGACGGAAGTCCAGAGCATTTATAAAACAGCACTTAACACCCCCTTGGTAAGGAATGCTCCTGGCACCTTAACCACTCTCTACGTTTGGACTCTGCTTACATGGAGGTGGAGTTCCCACAGCATTAGCTTAGGCTCTGGGGCAAAATGTAGTAAAATACAATGTGTGCTCAAGATGAGGTACTAGCAGCACATGTGGCCCAGTAGCAGTACAACATGGACTGCAACTGACTGAAGGTACTCTCTTGCCCTGGGCCCCTCTTAAAAACTAACAGTATTCTGAATCACACCATATACATCAGCAGTAGCAGTATTTTCAAGTACATTGATATGCTGCCTCGGAAACCGAGAGAAAACCTCATAGTTGAGTCATCTTTATAAGTGGTAAGAATAAAAAAGTGCAATACATTTTCTTATACTTTAGAGAGCTGTCCCCAAATGCCCCAGACTATTGATTCACTTTTGAGACAGGACTCTGAATCTTTAGATTATTTATCTCCCATTCTTTGTACATATGTGTTACCCTACAAAATCCAAAGTACTTCCTTCCCCTTGTTAACAAGATTATGTTAGGATGACTCACCAAAACAGTAAGCCAGCATTAGGAAAGAAAAGCAAGGTCCCTGTAGACTACAATGAGACCGAGAAGCATTAACATGATCTTGGGGCAAGAAGTTAATGTGTACTAGTCTTCTTCCCAGGTGAGTGTGAATACTTTTGATCCTCATTTCTGAAGTTGATGAAAATAAATTATTTCTCAAATCAGTAGTCACAATCCAAGAATTTTAGGCTATGTTGATCAGTTCCAGTAAAAGCACCACATCCAGCACAGCAGCTAAGATTGGGGCTCCACTTACTATTCTGTCATTCTCCACAGCTCATTTGCTTTTTCCCTCAGGAATGTACAGGTGAATTAAACTGGGATATGCTGGTAATCACTGCATCTTCATCCTTTGAGGATGACATTATTCACTGCAAATTATCCTAGGATCCGGTATTCCTTCTGACTTACATTTTAGGCCTGAAATAGGGGAAGTTTCTGGGGATTTCGTTTTGTCCTTCTTGACACAGTCTCTTAGTAGCTACAGTAGACTCCAGAGTAGCCAATCTGGCATTTGTTTAGTTTATCATTCCCAATATGCACTCTTGGAAACCAAGAAATAATGATGATATTTCTGTTCTTCCGATATCAGAATCAGTTAATGGTTAATATCTAATAGCACATGAAAGAATTCTGTATATTCTTTTTCTAAATATACAGTTACTCTACTAAATGCCAGCAGAGTTCTTTAGGGGAAGAGTTTACAATAAGGGACATTACAATGTCCTTTGCCAAAGAGATCTAGCCTCCACTTCAATCCAAATGTTCAGGGTTTGAACTTAGGTTTGAAAATCAGGTGAGTTATAACAATTTCCATTCGGGGATCCAACATCAGCCTTCTGCTTGTCAGCTATATATATTTTTTAAGTTACATATGTCCACATCCTATGCAGCAGCCATATTGTCAAAAAAGAACATGATCTATTAGCCACCACCACAGATCTCTGTGGGATAAGGCACCTAGAGTTCACTCTGGTAATGCTATCAGTTAAGATTAACTACACTTTTTAAAAAGGTAATTCCATAGAAAAACTTTGAGAAATGTTGTAAAAACATGCCTCCCTCAGCAGGAGCGAGACCTGGGTTTTTTATTCGGATTTCTTCAATCATGACATAGATATGCTCTCAAGGAGTGCATATCCTGATATTCAAATCTGTTACCTTTGCAAAGTAACTTCCAATTCTTCAGTAAAGACAAACAAACAAAATTTTAGGCAAAGAAATGCAAGTGCTGTCAGTTGGAAATGGTCTGGAACTCACTGATAGGATGTAGATGTGGCACCAGCATTTGCTACATTGCACCCCTTGTACTATGCAGATCCACTTACTGTCTGACGTATGGAGATATCCTTTGAGTTGTAAAGCTGTATACACAAGTCTTGTCTTTCCCAAGAAATATTTATTCAGATTCCAAAGTGTGAGGACCCAGGATCCTTCCCATTATATTCCCAAAAAGACTCTTAGAAGGAGAGGAAGGACAGCTAGCTCTTTCTTTTCTACAAATGCCAAAGTTATTTTCTGCGATACTTGCCTACAGTAGATCCTGTTACATGCAGGATTGTATCTGGTTCCTCTCACATCATCCCAGGGATAAAAATAAGGGCAAAGTGAGCCCTAAACAGTTAATAGTGTATATAAGTAATTATAATCTACCCTGTTCCAGAATTTTCATGCTGGCGTTCAAGACAATATTAATGAATGTAGACACTAAAGACTTAATAAACTCCTTTTTCCTGCCTGCTTATCTACTGTCAAGAGGAATCCAAAATGACAAAGCAGCAGCCATAATCCTGACTAAGGGTCAGGATTAGTGGACCCTTACTTGTGTTCCCTGATAGAAGCATACTTCCCCTCCCCCTTTTCCCCCAAGCCACCACTCCTCACACTTTAGTTTCTTTATTCCAATGGTGCTTAAAGTTGTGCACGTAGAAACACAAATTCCGAAACGGGTCATGGAAATAACAATGAGAGAAGCAAGTCTTATTTCCATGCAGTAGTTCTCAAAGCAGTGTATTCTACCTGTCAGGGATATAGTGCCACAAAATGGCCGTTGGTTCAAATTATATATTTTATCTTAAAATATAGCGGCCCAACTTCACCAGATGTCGTATCCAGCTTTGTACATTAGGTAAGCATTTACCTAATCATTACAATGTTTTCCCATTCAAGGTTTTGGGAATGATTTTTAGAAAAGTTTTCCCCACAGCCATAGGAGATGAGACTCTCTTTAATCCTCCCATAGAATCTTTCTACATTTCACTGTGTATCATCAGTTGGCAGTTAGCTGAAATGAGCCTGTCATTTTCTTCTTTCATAGCATTTCTTCTTTCACTGCACTGAATAGAAAATACCCAAATGCACAACCATTTTAATAGTCAGTATCATTATATCTCTCATGCAATGGCATAAACCAGTGTTTCCTGGAGTAGTCTGAAGGGGCTAAGCATAATCTTAACCCCTTAGCATAGATGGGTTCTTCACGCAAAGAAATGCAAGTGCTGTCAGTTGGAAATGGTCTGGAACTCACTGATAGGATGTAGATGTGGCACCAGCATTTGCTACCTTGCGCCCCTTGTACTATTCAGATCCACTTACTGTCTGACGTATGGAGATATCCTTTGAGTTCAGAAATGAGGCAGGCGGGTTCTTAACCACTGCGCCACCAGCAGATGTCCCAGCCATAGGAATAGATATATAAAGAGTCTGGGGTTTTTGAGAAGGAATCACACTCAAGAGAAAGCAAATATAAAAGATGGCTCCCACTGTTTTTTTGTTTTTTTATTGTGTACATCAGGGTATAAGACATGAAGCCAACAAACTAAAGAATATAAATGAGGGAATCACAATAAAATGGAACCTTCTAACTCAGCTGACTGTGGGACACATACTCCTCTGGGTTCCTAGTTGCAAGCTTAAAATGTCCTCGCTCATTAGGCCAGTTTAATCAGGTTTCCAATTTCTTCCAGTGGAAATCATCTTAATTGATATATGTGGTATGACAATGTTATCTGTCTAAAACTGAACAAATTTTATCTATCATAAGTAAATTCAAGGGGAAAAGAATACAATTGCACTTAAGATTAAACAGTAATTATTATTTTTGACATATTTTCAGTGAATTGAGATATAATCGATATATTGTGTAAGGTGTACAACATGACAATTTGACTCACATATATACTGTGAAATGATTACTACAATAGGCTTAGTTAACACCTCCATCATCACACATAATTACCTACTCTCTTAACAAGTTTTAAGTAAATAACACAGTACCATTAACTATATTCACCATGCTTTAAACTAGATCCCCAGGACTTATTCAATTTATAACTGGAAGTTTATACTCCTCGATCAACATCTCCCCATTTCCCCTATCCCAGACTCCTGGCAAGCACTATTTATGAGTTTCTTATGAGTTCAGCTTTTTCAGATTCCACATAAGGATGAGATCATACAGTATTTGTTTTTGTCTGTCTGACTTCTTTCAGTTACAACAATGCCCTCAAGCTTTATCCCTGTGTTGCAAAAGGCTGATTTTCTTCCTTCTTGTGGCTGAAATATATTCCAGTGTGTATGGGTGTGTATGTGTGTATTACATTTCATCGTTTTATCCATTATTGGGCACATACGCTTTTTCCATGTCATTACTTACTATTGTGAATAATGATGCAATGAACATGGCGGTGCATATACTTTAAGGTGATAATCACCAAATTCCCTGCTTCCAAACCAAATCCTGAAGTGAAGACAAATTTCATCCATTCTATGAATTGGAGTCTGATCTTTTAACTATTCTATGCATATATTAAGGTGGATCACACGAAGTTCCATTTTGCAAAGTCAAAAATGATCACATATTGGGACTTCCCTGGTGGCACAGTGGTTGAGAATCTGCCCGCAATGCAGGGACAAGGGTTCGATCCCTGGTCCAGGAGGATCCCACATGCCGCGGAGCAACTAGGCCCATGCGCCACAACTACTGCGCCTGCGCTCTAGAGCCGGCGAGCCTGCGTGCCACAGCTACTGAGGCCCGCATGCCTGGAGCCTGTGCTCCGCAGCAGGAGAAGCCACCACAATGGGATGCCTGCGCCCCGAAACGAGGAGTAGCCCCCGCTCACCGCAGCTAGAGAAAGTCCGCATGCAGCAACGAGAACCCAACACAGCCAAACATAAATAAATAAATAATCAAATATTAACAATTTCATATGGAACAACCAATTTGTAATCTCAAAAATAAGTATGTAATACTAAAATATTGCACTGTTTTATATTTTTATATCTGTTTTCCTATATAGCCAATGTGACAGAAATTAGGCAGACAAAAATGAATAAGACCTAGTCCCTTCCCTTAAAGAGCTTACAGCTGATACCTAATAGGTATAAAGTAAATAAATGAAGTTATGAATCAATGAATACATATAGAATGTAACTGGCTGATACAGGGCAGACAGAGGAGTAAATAAAACATTGAAAATGAAATCACAGGAAGTGGGTAAAACAGCCATTTATTACCTGTAAGTTACTAAGTAAATGCTTTGTAAATAACAATAGTGATAATAATACCTTCGATATATTATTCCCCACCTTATAATTAGCATCACGTAACTTCAGAGAGTAGATTTTTGTATCTTCCATGGTGAACCATGTTAGGGTTTTTCTCTTAATTTTGCACAAGCAAAAGATTTTTTAATGTGGCAAGCAGATATACATACATACATCTCAGTTACGAGGTATTGTAACAATTTTCTTTATGGGGGATATATAGGCTTTTTTTTTGGATGTAAGTTAAGTAGATAATGTTTAGATGCAGGCTTGTTTGTAAGCAGGAGCATCTGGAAGTTCTGAAACTTGATAGTTATACAGAGAAAATATATAATACACAATGCTGAGCATCAGTTTAAATACAGAATTTTGCTACAACGCTTGTTCACCATAGAGGACACATTATTCTTTTATTAAAGAAGGCAAAATCTAATCTGTTAAAAAACGTTCTGAACAAGTTCCAGATCTAGAAAGCAATTTATAGTAAAATTCAAATGAAAGGACATGCTGTACACTTTGTTTTCACATTATGTGATATACATTTTTTTCCAGAATGAAAAAACAAGTACGGACTCCTGTTAGACTGACAACCATAGTAAATTCACCCTTGAATTTAGTAAGCCAGGATAGTGGATATATTCAGTTTGGATTTCTTCCACTTTAGATATTTATTTACTTCAGAACCTGAGTACTAAGAATACTGAGGTGAAAATTAGACATGTAGACTGAAAATACATTTGGATAAGAAGCATTTCAGGAATGGCAGAGCAAGACCTCTGAAAAACTGCTCCTCCGTAAAAGCAATGATGATGATTGGCAAAATCAACTTTTTAGAACTCTAGAAATTAACCAAATGCTTGAAAAATACCTGAGAAAACATTATTCAATAAAAAAGTAAGATAAGTGAGGTTTGAAATGTTATAACAGGCCCTGTGCCCACGCCTTACTCCCTACTGTGCAGCAGTGTTGAAAAACAATAGCCTGGCTAGCAGCAACTGTGAAAACCAGCAGCCCTGCAGACACTGGAGGGAGCAGAATGGATTAAAAACAATCCCCTCACTAACCAAGACGGTCACAGTGCAGGCTGCTGCCTTCTAGGCAGACAGAAATGGACGCAGAAATCAAGGAAGGAACTCCTGTGCCTGAGGAATTCATTTCCTGAGTTGAAACACAGGTTCTAAAATGTGGGCCCTGGACTGAAGGCGTTAATACTCTAAGTGCCAACAGACCTAAGCTGCTTATTTTCTTTATTACGGGTAACACAGGTTTCTCTGCCTTTTATGTGCCATTTACAAAGGCTTTGTATTCTTCAACAAAAAGACGCTTTCCAGTTTGGGTTATCAGTCATGCTGGGCATGCCGTGGCCCCCAAGGACAAGAAGATTCTGACAACTTTTGGACGATCCAAATGCTCGAGAAATTAAGGACATCTATGGACTCTGTGGTCAAGCAGAATACAAACTAGCTTTCCTGAGAACTCATGTGCCAAAGGAAATGAAACTTGTGGTCACTGGTCATTCTCTAGGCTGCTCTTTTTCCCTTCAGATTCTGAAGCATATGCCCCTGAGCTCCCAATAACTCGCCGCTTTCTGCTCTCTCCAGCAATTGAGCGAATGACTGAGTCACCCAACAGCAAGCTCGCCAATCCACTTCTGTGCTGGCTTTGATGTTCTCTATGTTCCTGGCTACTTACTACTTAAATCGTGGCCCGAGAAAATCAGGTCCTCGATGATCAGAATGCTCCTTCGAATGATTAACGTAGAGAGTGAATGTTCCTTTCTGAATGCATTGGAACCATTCTGCCTCATTAGTGCTGCCTCCCTTGGAAGCCAAGAAATGATGGAGGTGGTGAAGACAGACAATGAAACCATAAAAGAACATGTACCTAAGTTCACATTTTACTATGATACTATAGATGGTTGGTGTCCAAAAGCGTACTATGAAGACATGAAGAAAGATTTTCCAGAAGGAGACATATGACTCTGTGAGAAAAAAAATACCTCATGCATTTATCCTCTATTTTTTACCAGGAGCCCAACATGGAAGCTGACTGGCTAAAGGATGATCTGTCTAAACTATAAATACTGACACAAGGAACAAGCACTGACATAGAGGCAGTAGGCGTACTGACTCTTAGTAGTAAGTAGTATACTTAGTAGGTAAATGTTAATTTTTAATGTTTGATATTAGAAGAGAAAAAAAGTGAGGCCCTCTTGGCCTAGAAACCATCATCTCCTAGCTCCCCATGCTATAGGTTGAAATAAACACAGTCGATCAATATTCCATAGGATTAACAACACATTTTCCAAGACTCCAGGAACACAGTGATCTAAACAAGGTCTCTTATGTTTGCACAAGATGCCCAGTGGCACCATACAGTTTTGGTAGGCAGAATCCTTGCCGACAAAAGGAAATCTACATTTAGTTGATTTTAATTGAGTTACAGTGTAGAATAGGCTCCACTAGAGAAAATTATGAAGACCTACTAGAAAATGTAAGAGACCTGTGAATGTTATGTGTCTAGTTGGATATGTGAAGTGTATGAGATCCTGAGAAGAATATACTCAAGTTCCAGTAGAGCAGGGAGTGATGAGCAGTGGATCTTGGCAGTGGACCAGCTCTCTCTTAAGGACAGAAACTGAAGATCATCCCAGACTAACTTTGCACAGGTCTTGGCTGAGATTATCAGAATCAGACTGGATCCCAGGATAGCCTGCACATCCTACCTGTCACCACCATGCAGCATGTCTCAAACCACCAAGTCAGCCTTCTGTCTGGCTGCCAGTGGAACAAACCCAAACAGAGCCAATGGCAGGAGAAGCGCTGCTTATTTCCTTCCCTGAGGAGTATGACTTCCTGATCTACCTGCAGTAGTCAGTGAATAAATTTCGTCAGATATTCTTCTGATAAACTAACAACTAATAAGAGTTATTGAAGGATCCTAATGAAACCTTCCTCCACAGACAGCCAGCAAGCTCTGGTTGTGAGCTCCCTGCTGGCTCCTCTTCTCCAGAGCCAGGATGGGGAGGCACTGGGCTGTCCCAAATCAACCCTGTACCTGCCCACATGCAACTGCCCCTTCTGTGATTTTCTTCAGTCAAATTCCATTGAGAACCAGCAATGAGCCAAGTACTATATAAGCAGTGAAGACAGATTGTTAGCTACATTATGATTCTTGTCTGCTGACAATCTTCCATAAGTAATTTTTGAAAGGGCATCTTTAAATTGCTGAATAGAGAATCACCATAAATAAGTTTTCCACTTCTGCATTAGCTTTGTTAGTCAGAAAGAAATTATTTCACTAATGAACCAAAAGAACTGATTAAATCATGTGAATTCACCCTCTCTGGACACCTTGGGGTTCAGTAAAGAAGAGGCTTGTTCTCTGACCTAGAGTAGGCTAATGATATGGCTTCCTACACTGACTGAATCCTGGGACCATAGAAGCCAATAAATCCCACTGACCGCAAAGATGGTTGATGATCGATAGAAACATTCTATTTTCTCCTAGAGGAAATTCCTCATGGTGTTATCATTCCTTAAGGACAATGGGATGTTGTCTTTCTTCTCAAAACCTAAAGCCCCCTTATGAAAGATTCAGCTCTGATATGCTCCCAACCCAGTGGTAAGTGTTGAATGAGTTACGATCCTCTGGCATGGCTTCCGCATCGGGACAAATGACTTCTCAGAGGGTAAGAGCCAAGCTCCAGGCAAGGAGGTCTCCTGGCCCCAGAGAGGAGCCAGTAGGTGCATAAGCCATTGGTGCAAGCCTGCATACAAAGTCCTTACTAGCAACTGTGTGGGGAGGCCTTCTGGAATTCTTACGTTAGTAGCTGGGTCTCATGGCTCTGAAGTGCCCTGCACACAGGAGATGCTCAACAGTACGAACCTAAAGCACTTAAGCAAGTACTGGGTAAATCATGCTACTGGAATAAAGAATAACATGCCCAGCTTTTCTTTTAGTGTTATTTTACAACATTACTTCATATTTCAGGAGTCCACACGTATGAAATTATATCTGATACACCAAAGTTTACCAGAGCTTAAAAAATGATAAGAAGTAAAACAATAAAGTAAAAGATACTGGCTCTTAATTCCTGTTTATCATCTAAGCACCAAATGAATTTTCAAAATAAATGTTTTACCCACACTTAATGACCTTGCCTGGCCTGATTTCTGTTTGTTGAGGGAGGAAGGGTAAAATCTTAGTGTCCTCCTGAGTTAGACTAGGGTCAAAGTCTCTCTCTTAAACTGAAAAGCCATTTTTTCAATGGTTCTTTTAGAGAAGGAAGAATCAGATTTCAGGAAATTGAAGTTCATTTTATTTCATTAGGAATTAAAAATGTTTCCATGCATATGTATGAGGTGACAAGGGATGTGAATTCTGGAGGCCTTACCATCTGTGTGATTTTAGACAACTTCATCTAATGTCTCCATGCCTCACTGTCCTCACTTATAAGATAGGATTAATAATAATACATACCTCATATTGTTAGAAGATTTCAATGCGATGATTAAATGAAAGCATTTAGCAAAATGCCTAGAGTATCTTCTTGATAAAGATTGGCTATATTAATAAATATTATTAAACAGTTTAATAATAAAAATAAACAAAAGACTAAAGTTGGTAAGCAGTGGATGAAATCCATTTCCCAGAAGCATTTCTGCCTGTATATACCGGTCGGTCACTTAGATTATTTAATAGCTTCATCTGGGGTTATCTAGTGCTAAGTGAAAGGCCTGAACAAAAAATCATGACCAGTTGTTCCCAGTCTGCTCTGGACCGTGGGGAAGAATCTCCAGAGGCAGCCCCTGTGGCTTTTTGTGGCCGGATGTCCAAGGCAGCAGCCCTCTCACCATTGGCCTCTCCTCCCAACCCTTGGAGAGCCAGTGACCTCCAAAGTCGTGATTTTTCTTTGTCCTTCGTTATATTAAAATTAAAGTTAATTCCAGACTTGAGGAGACACAACAACTTAATGTAATACCTGATTCTGGATTAGATGCTTTTGTTACTTAAAAAAAAAAAACAAAACAAAACACTCTTGGGACAGTTTGCAAAACTTCATTGAATGGGACCTGAAGATTAGCTGGGAATAGGAGATCAATATTAATTTTCTGATTTCAGTGGTTGTATTGTGGATAACTAGGAGAATCTCTTTACTTGTACTGAAGACACACTAAAATGTCTGGGAATCATGGAGCATTATGTCAATTTACTTTCAAATGGTTCAGAGGAAAAAATAGTTATCTGTACTTGCAACTTTTTTGTAAGTTTGAGATGATTTTGAACTGTATAGAAATAATTATTTAGAAAAATAAAAGAAATCCCCTTCAAGTTCCACCCCAGATTATTGTCACTATCTACCTGACTGTACAGTTCCCCAAAAGCTTAAATCTCAGAATCAGAGCTTGTTCATGGCAAACAGTCTATACCATGGGTATTTATCTAAAATAATCAGTGGCAATTGTTTAAAATCTCACCTGCCTGAGGTGACAATAGGAAGAGGATGACCAAAAACTTAAAAGTTAAAAATGGAGAGTGAGATTAATAGGGGACTTTTAAAGCTTTAACTTATTCCTAGAAATCAAGAAGATAATGCCCATGTGAAAGCGTGTGTTCATGCCAAAGAAAAAGGGAAGAAGACCTAATCCTCAGCTCTGTCTGACCTTGAAGCTCTGACAAGGAGGAAGTGAGTGAAAGCTAAGGCAGAGTTGTAAACTGCTTGCATGAGCAATGAAAGGAAACACCAAAACAAATATAGGGCTCTTCTGCTAAGACTGGGAGACTTAATGGCTCAAAGCATTTAAGAAAATCTCTTTCAAATCATTAGCTGAAATTGACACTAACGAAGCAGAGCCTTCAGTGGCCACACAAGTCAAAGAATATAGACCTTACAGAATTAGTCCAGGAAAGACATCAAACAAACAAATAGCAATAAGAACAACAAAAATAACTCAACAATCAGCAATAACACAAACTTTAGGGGAGGGGAGGATCTGAGTCACCAGATCCTACATTATACTACTTAAAATATATGTTTCAATAAAACATTTTGAGACACACAAAAAACAAAAAAGCATGACCCACGCACAAGGAAAAAGGCCAGTCAATAGAAATTACCCCTGAGAAGGTTCAGACATTGGACTTAATATTCAGAGCTGATATAACTATGTTCAAAGAGCTAAAGGAAACCATGTCTCAAGAATTAAGGAGACTGTGGGAATAATGTCTCAACAAACAGATATTAATCAAGATAGACACTATTAAAAAAGAAAGCAGAAATCAGTCTATAGTTGAAAAGTATAATAACTAAAATGAAATAAAATACTTACTAGATGGGATAAACAGCAGACTGGAATGGATAGAAAAAGAAAGAAATAGTGAACTTGAAGATAGGTCAATTAAGGTTATCCAATCTGAGAAACAGAAAGAAAAAAAGAATAAAGAAAAATAAATATAGTCTCAGAGTACTGTGACATACCATCAAGCTTACTAACATATGCATAATTGGAATCTCAAGAGAGGAGAATGGAGAAGAAAGAATATTTGAATAAATAACAGTAAAATTTTTTTTTAAAAAGAAAACTCTCCAAATTTGATGCAAAACATTTATCTGCCCATCCAAGAAGCTCAGTTAACTCCAAGAAGGATGAACTAGAGAGATCCACTTCTAGACACATCATAGTGCAACTGATAAAAGCCAAAGACAAAAAGGATGATGAAAGCAGGAAGAGAAAAGCAACTCATCACATATGAGGAATTCTCAATAAAATTAACAGCTGACTCTTCATAGGATAATGGATGCCAGATGGCAGTGGGATGACATATTCAAAGTGCTGAAAGAAAATGAATGTTAACTAAGAATTCTGCATTCAGCAAAACTATCTTTCAAAATTGAAGGAGAAGTTAACACATACCCTAATAAACAAAAAATGAGAGATTTCATCACTAGAAGACTTCCCTCATAAGAAATATTAAATGAGTCCTTCAGGAAAAGACACTATACAATAACTCAAATCAATGGGAAAAAATAAGAGCACTGGTAAAAGTAACTGCATAGGTAAATATAAAAGACATTGTGAATGTATTTTTCTTTGTAATCCTTCACTTCTATACAAAGAAAAAATTATAAAACTATGTGGATGAACTTATATAAAAGTTTACTTATATGAAAATAGGACAAAGAAGTGGAGAATGGAGCTATATTGGGGCAAAGTTTTTATACATTATATATATTCAATTTGCCTTAATATAAACTAGATTGCTTTACTTAGGATGTTAATTGTAATCCCTAGGAGATCTACCAAGAAAATAACTAAAAAATGTGATAGGGAAACAAAAGAGAGTTAAATACCCTAGAAAATATCTATTTAGCAAAAAAGAAGTAGTTAAAAACAAAAAAGGAATAACTACAAAAAAGACTTAAGATATATAGAAAAAAGTAGCAAAAATGTCAGACTTAAGTTTTACCTAATCAGTAATTGCATTAAATCTAAGTGGATTTAACACTCAAAAAAATTCTGACTGGCAGAAGGGATTAAAAAACAGGAACTGGGGCTTCCCTAGTGGTGCAGTGGTTAAGAATCTGTCTGCCAATGCAGGGGACACAGGTTCGAGCCCTGGTCCAGGAAGATCCCACATGCCATGGAGCAGCTAAGCCCATGAACCACAACTACTGAGCCTGCGCTCTAGAGCCTGCAAGCCACAACTACTGAGCTGCATGTCACAACTACTGAAGGCCGCAGGCCTAGAGCCCATGCTCCACAACAAGAGAAGCCACTGCAATGAGAAGCCCGCACACCACAAGAAAGAGTAGCCTCCACTTGCCACAACTAGAGAAGGCCCGCATGCAGCAATGAAGACACAACACAGCCAAAAATAAATAAATAAGTAAATTTAAAAAAAACATGAACTAATTGCTGTCTGCAAATTATGAACTTTAGATTCAAAGCCATAAATAGGTTGAAAGTAAAAGGAAGGAAAAAAATATACCATACAAAGAACTGCAGTTGCTATAATATTATCAGCCATAATAGACTTAAAGACAAAAATAACTAGATACAAAGTAGGATATTTTAGAATATAAAAGGTCAACCCACAAAAAGATATAATAATTATAATCATATATGTACTTAATGCCCTAAAATACATGAAGCAAAAGTTGACATAATTGAAGGGGAAAACAACTCAACAACAATCACTAGAGACTTCAGTATTCCACTTTAGATAGTGGATAGAAATACTAAGCAGAAGAAAAACACAGAAATAGAAGAATTAAGCAACATTTTAAAAATCAAGTAGACTTAGACATCTATAAAACAATCAATCCAACAATAGAGCATATATCAGAGTATTATTCTTAAGTGTATGTGGAATATTCACCAGGATAGACCATTTGATAGGTCTTAAAATAAACCTCAATGAATTCTAAAAGATTTAAATGATACAAAGCATAATCTCCAACCACAATGGAATTAAATGAGATATCAATAAAGGAAAGAAATTTGGAGATTAAACAAATATGTGGAAAACAAACAATATGCTCTTAGAAAACTAATGGCTCAAAAAACAAATACAAGAAAAATTTTAAAATACTTTGTGATGAATAAAAAGCACAAAATACCAAAAGTCAGGAGATTCAGTTAAAGCAGTGTATAGAGAGAAATTTACAGCTGTTATCACCTGTATTAAAAAAGAAAGATCTCAAATGAACACCCCAACTTTTCACCTGAAGAAACAAAAAGATCAATTAAAACCGAAAGCAAGCAGAAGGAAATAAATAATAAAGAATAGAGCAGAAGAAAAGGACACAGAAATAGAAAAACAAATAGAGAAAATCAACAAAAGTTGTTTCTCTGGAAAGGTTTAAACAAAATTAGCAAAACTTTAGCTAGAGTAACCAGGAAAGAAGAGACAAGACTCAAATTACTAAATGCAGAAAGGAAAAAGGGATATCACTATCTTCTTTACAGGATAAAAAAAAGGATATAAGATAATAACACTGGATAATATATTTCTATGCCAAAAAAATGCAATAACTTGGATGAAATGGACAAATTCCCAGGAAGAAACAAACTACTGAAATTAACTCAAAAAATAAAATTTTAAATCTGAAAAGATTTATAAAAATAGCGTTAATTATTAATCAAAAAAACACAGGGAATCCCAGATCACTTTGCTGGCTTATTCTAACAAAAATATTGAAGGAAGAAATAACACCAAATCTTCAGAAACCCTTCTAAAATATAGAGGAGTGAATATTTCCCAAATCATTCAATGAGGTCAGCAACACCCTACTACCAAAACCAGGCAAAGACAACACAAAAGAAAAATAATCAGACTAATATCCTTTATTAATATAGATTCAAAACTTCTCAACCAAATACTAACAAATCAAGTCCAGCAATAAACTTAAAAAAACTGTACACTATGTCAAGGCTGGATTTATCTCAGTAAGACAAGGTTGGTTCAAAATACAAAAGAAACTACATGCCTAATATAACAACGTATTACTTAGAAGATCAAAACCATGTGATCACCTTAACAGATGTAGAAAAAGCATTTGAAAAAAACCAATACCCTTTCATTATTAAAAACAAACAAACAAACAAACAAAGTAGTAGCAAAAGGGAACTTTCTCAAACAATAAAGCATATCTATGAAAAATCTCCAGTTAATATCATACTTAATTGTGAAAGCTTTACCTAAGATCAGGAATAAGACAAGGATATACACTCACTCCACGTCATTTCAACATTGGAATGAGGGTCCTAGCCTGGGCATTTAGGTAAGAAAAAGAACACGAAAGCACCAATATTGGAAAATTGTAAGTAAAACCACCTCTAGTTGTAGTTAACATAGTTTTGTCTATAGAAAAATCATAATGAATCCATTAAGAAAAACTATAGAGTGAATAAATGAGTTCAGCAAAGTAACTGGGTACAAAATCAAAGAACAAAAGTCAATTACATTTCTAAACACTAGCAATGGACAATCTGAAAATGAAATTAAAGAAACAATTCCATTTATAATAGCACCAACAAAAATAAAATAGGAATATATTCAACAAAAGTACAAGACTTGTAAACTTAAAACTATAAAACATGGTTGAAAGAAATTAAAGATGTCCTAAGTACATGGAAAACATCTCATATTCATGGATTGAAAACTTGTATGCTGAGGAAATACTCCCCAAATTGACCTGCAGATTCAATACAACTTTTATCATATATTCCAGGTGTCTTTCTAGTAGATACTGAGAAGCTGCTCCTAAAATTCATATGAAAATATAAGTGACACAGAATAACCAAAACAAACTTGGAGAAAAGAACAAAGTTGGAGGATTCACACTTCCTGTTTCCAAAAATTACTAGAAACCTACATTAATCAAGACATGAGATACTGACACAAAGAAAGACATGTAGATCAATAGGATAGAATTGAGAATACAGAAATAAATTCTTACAGTATGGTCAATTGGTTTGTCACAAGTTATCAAGAAAACTTAGTGGGAAAATAATAGCTGTTTCAATGAAAGGTGCTGGGCCACCTAGATATTCACATGCAAAAGAATGAATGAAATTGGACCCGCACTTCACACCATGTACAAAAACTAATTCAAAATGGATCACAGACATAAATTTAAAAGCTAAAAATATAAAAATAAAAAATAAATATAGGAGTGACTCTTTGTAACCTTGGGTTAGGCAATGGTTTCTTAGCATTACATTAAAAACACAGTATTAAAGAAAAAATAGTTAAACTTTATTAAAATGAAAAACATTCGTGACTCAAAGAAAACGATCAAGAAAATGAAATGATACTCACATGGGAGAAAATATTTGCAATAATTTATCTGATAATAACATTGATGCACAATATATAAAGGGCAACCCAATTAAAAATGTGCAAAATATTTGCATAGACATTTCTCCAAAGAAAATATACAAATGGCCAAAAGCACATGAAAAGATGCTCAACATAAGTAGTCATTAGGAAAATGCTAATCAAAACTACAATATGATGCCACTTTACATGTACGAGAATGGCTAAAATAAAAAAGACAGGAATAAGTATTGGCGAGGATGTGGTGAATTAGAACACTCAAAAATTGCTAGTGGGGATGTGAAAATGTGAAGCACTTTTGAAAACAATTTGGGAGTTTCTCAAAAAGTTAAACACAGAGTCACCATTTTACACAGCATTTCAATCCTAGGTAAAAGCCCAAGAGACTTGAAATATATTTACACAAAAGCTTGCATACAAATGTCCACAGCATCATTATCCCTGATGGCCAAAAAAGCATAAATCGTACAAATGTCTATCAACAGATGAATGAACAAAAGTAGTGTACTCATACAATGGAACATTATTTAAGCATAAAAATGAATAAAGTACTTATCCATGCTACAACATGAAAAAACCCTAAAAACACTATGCTAAATGAAGAAACCAATCACAAAAGATTGTAGATTATATAATGCCATTTATAGGAAATGTCCAGAATAGGCAAATCTACGTAGACAGAAAGTACAGTAGTGGTTTCCAGGAGCTGGAGGAAAGAAGGAAAAGGAAATGACTACAAATTGGTATGAGGTTTCTTTTGGGGGTGATGAAAAAGTTCAAAAATTAGGTAATGGTGATGGTTGTACAAGTCTGTGAATATACTGAAGACCACTGCATGGTATACTTTACCATGGTGAAGTCTATGGTATGTGAATTAAATCTTAATAAATCTGTTAGTATAAGAGTAAATATAATTGGAAACAAGAAATCTAAAGAACATTTTTATATTTGAAAAGACTGAAATTAGTGGTGAAGTACAGAGTCAAGAGTCTTAGTTTGTGTTCTCTATACGTACACATCGAAGAAAAGAAGAAGAAAAATGTATATAAATGTGCTTTATAGAGTATATGAAGATGTGATAGAGGGGCAACAGGGACTTCATTCTTTCTGGAAACATAAAAATTCCTCTCAAAATTGTTTACCTGGCTGCTACTCTCACCTTGTTGCCCTAGGGAATGTTAACTCCCCTATACATCCTAGCTATACTTATATATGGCCAAGCAGACAACCATGGAGAAAGTGGGAAGATATGCAAGGCCACATTATGACTGTGATTGGCCCCTTTCACCATAAAAAGAAATTAAATTCTCATTTTATGACTGCATTTGTATAAAGAAAAATATATTAACTATTATATATTAAAACATTTTTATAGACTTAAAGTTTGTTCCTTCTAATTATAAAAGAAATTTAAAACATTATTGTGGGCTCCTAAAAGCAGTATGGGCCAGGCACTATGCCTAATGTATCAGTCCTGAAGACAAAAGATCAGTGCATGTAATGGGAGCCTTAGCACAAGGTGAGTCTAAGTGCACAGAACTGTGGAATGGAGAGATGTAACATGCAGGCATCAGAGACATCTGCTATCATCAGTCATATGAATAAATATTTTTACTTAAGACAAATAGCATTATCTTCTTAGAACATCTTTCACATAAAATCATTTCTAAAATATTTGGCCTATGACTATAAATCACCAACTATATTTTATACTGGGACAATATGTAATGGGATAAGCTTATATTACAAGACAAAATGATGCCTGATATTATTTTCTGACATTGTTTATCTGCTAGTCCTTGAAAATTGCGTAGAAAGTAATTTTTTTTCTATCTAGCAACATGAATCAGTGCAATAAAAGAGACCACTGTAATAATGCTGATGTCAGAGGATAAGATAACACCCACTTTGTAGGCTCCTTATATATTATATAAAGAGAAATGCACAATGTACACAATGGTCATAGTTTGACCCAAGGTATAATCGAATCTGTGAAATAGTGAAGTGCCTTGTAATAGAGTTTTACTGTAATTGCTTTGTCAGGTTATCAATCTTATGCTCTACCCTAAAGAGAAAAAGGTTTTCCTGCTGCTTGCAGGTATAGAAAACTGTGGAAGACCAAGTTTATATCAGCTAAGGTGGCACTGACCCAAGGGAGGTTGGAATACTGAACAGAACAAGGAAGAATCCTGATTACAGGCTAGTGCAGGCAGAAAACGAAATGATCAAGTAAATGATGTTGATGAGGTATGGAAAGGGATTAAAAGGAGAACAGTGGTAAAGTAGCAGGATACAAAATTAATGCACTGCAGTCTCTTGCATTCCTATACACTAATGCTGAAAAATCTGAAAGAGAAATTAAGGAAACACTCCCATTTACGATTGCAACAAAAAGAATAAAATACCTAGAAATAAACCTACCTAGGGAGACAAAAGACCTGTATGCAGAAAACTATAAGACACTGATGAAAGAAATTAAAGATGATACAAATAGATGGAGAGATATACCATGTTCTTGGATTGGAAGAATCAACATTGTGAAAATGACTATACTACCCAAAGCAATCTACAGATTCCATGCAATCCCTATCAAACTACCAATGGCATTTTTCACAGAACTAGAACAAAAAATTTCACAATTTGTATGGAAACACAAAAGACCCCGAATAGCCAAAGCAATCTTGAGAAAGAAAAGTAGAGCTGAAGCAATCAGGCTCTCGGACTTCAGACTACACTACAAAGCTACAGTAATCAAGACAGTATGGTACTGGCACAAGAACAGAAAGATAGATCAATGGAACAGGATAGAAAGCCCAGAGATAAACTCAAGCACATACGGTCACCTTATTTTGATAAAGGAGGAAAGAATATACAATGGAGAAAAGACAGCCTCTTCAATAAGTGGTGCTGGGAAAACTGGACAGCGACATGTAAAAGAATGATATTAGAACACTCCCTAACACCATAAACAAAAATAAACTCAAAATGGATTAAAGACCTAAATGTAAGGCCAGACACTATCAAACTCTTAGAGGAAAATATAGGCAGAACACTCTATGACATTAATCACAGCAAGATCCTTTCTGACCTACCTCCTAGAGAAATGGAAACAAAAACAAAAATAAACAAATGGGACCTAATGAAACGTAAAAGCTTTTATTTATTTATTTATTTATTTTAAAAGCTTTTGAACAGCAAAGGAAACCACAAACAAGACAAAAAGACAACCCTCAGAATGGGAGAAAATATTTGCAAATGAAGCAACTGACAAAGGATTAATCTCCAAAATTACAAGCAGCTCATGTAGCTCAATATCAAAAAAACAAACAACCCAATCCAAAAATGGGCAGAAGACCTAAACAGACATTTCTCCTAAGAAGATATACAGATCGCCACAAACACATGAAAGGATGCTCAACGTCACTAATCATTAGAGAAATGCAAATCAAAACCACAATGAGGTATCACCTCACACCAGTCAGAATGGCCATCATCAAAAAATCTAGAAACAATAAATGCTGGAGAGGGTGTGGAGAAAAGGGAACCCTCTTGCACTGTTGGTAGGAATGTAAATTAATACAGTTACTATGGAGAACATTATGGAGGTTCCTTAAAAAACTAAAAATAGAACTACCATACGACCTAGCAATCCCACTACTGGGCATATACTCTGAGAAAACCATAATTCAAAAAGAGTCATGTACCACAATGTTCATTGCAGATCTATTTACAATAGCCAGGACATGGAAGCAACCTAAGTGTCCATCACCAGATGAATGGATAAAGATGTGGCATATATATACAATGGAATATTACTCAGCCATAAAAAGAAATGAAATTGAGTTATTGGTAGTGAGGTGGATGGACTCAGAGTCTGTCATACAGAGTGAAGTAAGACAGAAAGAGAAAAACGAATACTGTAATGCTAACACATATATATGGAATCTAAAAAAAAAGGTTCTAAAGAACCTAGGGCCAGGACAGGAATAAAGGACCCAGGCGCAGAGAATGGACTTGAGGACACAGGGAGGGGGACGTGTAAGCTGGGACGAAGTGAGAGAGTGGCATGGACATATATATACTACCAAAGGTAAAACCGATAGCTAGTGGAAAGCAGCCACATAGTACAGGGAGATCAGCTCAGTGCTTTGTGACCACCTAGAGGGGTGGGATAGGGAGGGTGGGAGGGAGGGAGATGCAAGAGGGAGGAGATATGGGGATATATGCATATGTCTAGCTGATTCACTTTGTTATACAGCAGCAACTAACACACCATTGTAGAGCAATTATACCCAAATAAAGACGTTAAAAAGAAAAAAAAGGAGAACAGTAACTTCATAAAACGTTCAGCCTGTGCTGAAAGTTTTAGACTGAAAAGAAATGAACTTAAGATGTTTTTGTTAACTTTTCCACCAGTTACTATAAACTCATGAGAAGCCTCTGAGAGTAAGGGAGGCAACCCCCAGAAATTATAGATTTATAAAGAGAATAAAGTTAAGTCTCCTTGGAGACCTAGTTCTTTTAGGTCAGATCTAACTTGGTCTGAAGTAACTTGAACATTAGGAAAATTAACTGAATATCATCTGGTTCTTTTTCCTAAATCAAGTGAAAATATTACAGATTCACAAATTTTAGATGAGAATGGGGCTTTTGAGAATAATGAGCACTGCCTCCACATTTTAGACATTATTTCCACTGAGACATATATTTTATGAAGATAATTATATGATGACTATAATTTACATTGTAAGATAAATAGTTAAAATATAATTTAACCTACCTTAGCAATAAAAGGTAGGTTTCCTTAAAATTTCATAGCTATTCACATTTAGAATCATTAAAATTACTGTGGGGAGATCCTTAATTGCTCCCTTAAACATGAAGAGAATCACGACTCTTAAGAATAATCTAGAAAATTATTCTTATAAAATTATCATTTTGCAGTTTATGCCAAAACCTTTGCCTTTCACATTTTTAATCTATTTTTAAGCTCTATAATAGTGTCCAAATCAGTTGTAGTAATTCTGTTAAATTTGATAAATAATATTAAATACGCAAGTGTATACTGATGTGCATGGGTTGGTATAGACACAACTAGGCTTTTGCTTCCAGAATCCATTACACATTAGGTTTTCATTCAAAACTTGAGACATATATTTTATTGAAATATAAAATAACTTGATTCTTCTTCTAGGGCAGTGATTCTTAAAATCTAGTATGAATGAGGGTATTTTTTTGTGCTTCTGAACAGTATAGATGCTTGATTCTATTGGGGAAATACTAGGAATCGCATTCTAACAAGCTCCCAGTCTCTCTTAATCTAAGAAAAGGGAAGATCATCACATATGATTATGGCTTAGGCAATATGGATAATGTCTGCTTGTATTCAGCAGTATATCTGTCTCTCTAACTTGTCTCCTGTATCTCTGAAGAAAGAAGCATAGAAAACTACATGTTTTAGACCAAATCCCTAGCTGAGTTCCAGCTTAGATTCTGCCCAAGAAAGTCGCTTTCACAAGATTTTAGAGATAGATGAGAAACAGAATTCATTTTAGTCCTAACAATAGTAGGCAAGCACACTGATTTGGGCTGAAAGCAAGGTTATGTTGTGTCTTCCAGATATTTGCCTATGAATCAATTAATTAGGTACTGCAGGTTGCTGAAATTAGCAGTGCTGTTTTTCTATAATTTCTGCAACTTAAAAATTTCCTGAGATTTCCATGAGCCTTCTCTGACATTTGTTTCCCCCACCCTTCCAAGGGTATTGATAGCACGCATTTAAACTCCTTGCCTGAAATATTTTCCTGGCAAGACTTTGACATCTATAGCCTGCGAATAAAATGAAAGTTAATGACATGCCTAATCCTGGTGACTTTTAACTTATACCTAAATGTATGCAAGACTTCGTCTCCATATCAAGTCCCCTGACTTTAGTTATGGGCATCCTTCTTAATATATTGTATTCCAAGAGTATTTCCCTGCCCCTGCTGATTATAAAACTTTATTCTCAGGTACAGAAGCTATTCTTGTCACCATATCAGAGCATTCTCTCTAAACCTAGGGAGGAGAGTCTATATACCTGGCCTTCTGAGTTAGAATACAGTAGACTTATTAGCTTATTATCACAATGTTATAAATGAGGGTGAAATAAAATTTAACCAGGACTATTACATCTTCTGTCACGTTATAGAAAAAGACAGAGGCTTCTGAGTGTTATAGAAGAACACACACATTTTTTTCATACAATGTGGTATCCCAATGTCTAATACACCAATGGTTCTCTAACATTACTAGGCCTAAGAATCACCCAAAGTTTGTATTAGAAATAAAGGCAGTGACACAGCAAAATGGAGAAATAGATGATTCCCGACTTCAATTCCCCTCACAGAAAGAACAACTGGCAATTATCCATAGACAAGACACTTTTGTGAAGATCCCACTTGGGAATAGGGTTAAAGCAACCTCTTGGATGACAAAGAGTTGTGAAAAACCACCTCCCCAAGGCTGGTCCAACACTACACCAAGGACCTACCATTTCTCCAGTGGAATAATGAAAGCCCAAGGTGGACATCCAGCTTCTCCAGCATTACAGGATGCTTTTAGGGAACCTACTAGGTATTGCCTCCTGGGAATCATTGGGGGAATCAGCTAGAGACATAGAAGGGTGACAGGGATCACAGCAACAAGCATGCAGATCTTGGCAGACTGCATTCCTGCTGGCAATAGTACCCAGGCAGAGAACCAGTGGCTCTCTTTATCTGCAGAGCCAAGCTAGTGGCCCCATCTGGCCAGTAAGCTCGGTCAGCAGTTCTTCTGAGTTTTACTCACCAACAGGTAGCCCATCCCAGTCTCAGAGCCCATTCTAGGACCCTGCCTGGGCAGGGAAGCAAGTCACCAGCCCACTCAAACAGGAAGCCTGGCCAGAGATTCTAGGCAACTAAAAAGCACATCCTACAGCCTGCCAGGGCAGAGAAGCAAGTCAGCAGTCCCTCCCAACTGCTGAGAAAGGCTACAAGAAGAGACTGTTTCCTCAAATGCACAGATACTAATGAAAGTAAATGAAATCCTGAAGAGGTATCTGCACCCCCGATGTTCACTGCAGCAGTATTCACAATAGCCAAGATAAGGAAATAACCTAAGTGTCCATCCATGAAAGAATGAAGGAAATATACATACATATATATGTATATATATGAAGTGGAATATTACTCATCCATAAAAAGAAGGAATCCTTTCCTTCTTCATTTGTGATAACAAGATGGACCTCGAGGGCATCATGCTGAGTGAAATAAGTCAGATAGAGAAAGACACATACTGAATGATCTCACTTATATGTGGAATCTAAACAAAGTTGAACTCAGAAACAAAGAATAGATTGGTAGTTTCCAGGGGCTGGTGGGGTCGGGGAGATGCAGAGCTGTTGGTCAAAGGGTACAAACTTTTAGTTATGAGTTCCGGAGATCTAAGGTACAGCATGATGATCATAGTTAACAATACTGTACTGTATACTTGAAAGTTGCTTGGAGAGTAAATCTTAAATGTTCTCACCACAACAAAGAAACAAAAGTGTAATCACGGAAGGTGAAGGTGTAACTAAACTTATTGTGGCAATCATTTTGCAAAATGTATGTGTATCAAGTCATCACATTTTACCCCTTAAATTTACACAACCTTATATGTCAATTATATCTTAATAAAGCTGGGGTGGGGGAAGAGAAGAAAAGATGCTTTGTTCTCACCTGCCAAAGACTGTCAGGTTGGGTTCAGGAACAGGTAAATTTTAAACTGACAGTGTACAACTGACTTTGAACAACAAGTAGGATATAGGTGCTGACCCCCGAGCACTCAAAAACTTCATGTATAATTTTACACTTAACCCTTCGTATCTTCAGTTTTGCATCACAGATTCAACCAACCGAAGACTGTGTAGTACTGTAATATGTATTTATTGAAAAACAAATCAACTTATAAGTGGACCTGATCAGTTCAAACCTGTGTAGTTCAAGGGTCAACTGTATTTCAACAAAGACACTATTAAAAAATTGTCCTAAATCATTGATGGACAAACAGAACTTTTTTTTTCCAGAAAGTCTAAGGTTTTCTCTTAAACTGAACAAAGAGCTTTGGGAAGAATTTGTTGACAGGAAAACATTCATTTTGCCCTTCAGAGAGTCCAAATTTAACCTGGTGAGCAGAAAGATGGAATAATGTAGGCTAAGGATATTCCCACCTTTAACCCAGATCAGTTATCCTATAAGAAGATAAATTGTATGTTTAATTAGTCAACAAGTGGTTTATCATCATGGTAATGTCCTCCAATGAATTAGAGTCCCTATATCAAGATTCCTCTGCAATATGGTATCATTACTCTTCTCATCAAAAGGTGAAGTCTATTTCTCCAACATCTTCAATGTGGGGTGCATTCCTCACTTGATTTGACCAATAATAGAATGTGCCCATTTTAGAGATGAGGAAGCAAAGGAGGTTAAGTATCTTGCCCAAGGCTATACAGCCAGGAAGCATTTAATCCCAGGCAGTCTAGGTCCAAATTTCATGCTCTAAATAAGCATATTATATTGATGTTAGTGTATTGAATCATCATATAAAGCATCCAAACTATATGATAAAAATTTCCCATTAGAAAAAAAAGAGAAAAGATGTACTAAAGGAAAAACAACGTGCCATTTTTCAAGTCTAATTCAAAGTTGTTAAAATATTATCACCACCATCAGGTGAGGATGAGATTTTCAAAGGATTTTATCATTGGTTTGCTATTATTCTCTATGGTAAGAAATTGTGGACTGTACAAATGGATTCCAATACTTATAATCAAATTGATAAAAATGAAGTGTTAGTGCAAGATAATCAAATGGATTGGAAGTCACCTAAGTACTACTGAGAAACCACTGGAAGAAATTTAATATCTGAGACCTGAAGCAAGGAGAACAGGGGAAGGATAATGTAATAACTGTAGAAAAATGAAGCAGAGTTTTTTGTTTTGTTTTGTTTTTCAGCGAAAGTGTGGTAAGAATAACAAGAAAAAAAGATTTACATTCGGAGAAATTATTAAAGCCAGAGAATTTTATCCTGAAAATGATTCTTAAAATGAATAGTTAAATTTTAAAGGCACATTATTATAAAATCACCACTTGATTTTATAATGATGGTTTGAAAATCATCTTTTTCAAATATAGTAGCTATATGCATCATGACCCTAAACAAGATGCAAAATAAGATCTCTGTTGCAGAATCTTCATGCTAAGTAGCACAAATATAAATACTTGGAAAAAACAAATCTCTATAATATGCTACCATCTCTTTAATATTTGTTGACAAATGACAGTGTGTTTGGCTGTATATAGTCTATGCAAGGGTTTACATAAAAGACATGATATCTGGTCCCTGTTTGTATTAGTTTACAATTTACAATGTGAAGAAAGATCAAGCTTACAAATGTCACAAATGTTTCGAGGGGGTCAGAGCATCCAGATACACTCATAAAGGATTTCTGAAGAATAGTTTCAACTGATAGTTCTAGAGATACCTTCTAGATTGCTTTTTCCCAACAATTATGTATGGTTTGAAAACAGCATCTTTGAATACGTTCGACTGGGTACCAAATTAAGAATGGAAAAAAAGAATGCTTTCCAACCTATATCTGGTATTTTTAACTTTCAACTCTTGAACTGTTAAAAATAAAAGTTGTAATAAAAAAAAAAATTACTAAAACAAAAATGGAAAGCACTGATTTCTTATTGACTGTCAGTAGTGTGAGCAGCTATGGCTGATGAAGACCTTGAGTACCCGAGTCCTTTGCTCTGCCAGGAATGTCATATTCTGATGCTCGATTAGCAATGAGGATTAGTATGACATGATTTAGATGAAAAAAGAGAAATCAAAAGAAAATGGAGGAAAACTCAGATGCCAGAGGCAATTTCTGATGAACAAACAAGTTCAATTCAATCACAGTGAAAAATCACAGTGAAGAGTAAAAATGGACTGCTAAATCACACTCTGGCCATTTCAGAATGTCTCCATCGATACTTGGAGTTCCCATCCATTATCTCCGTCTGCCCAGGGAATCTCTCTCTTCCTCCCCATTGACTTGGTACTACAATACAGTATTTTAAAGTGTCTAAAGTTTTATGGTTCATGTTCCTACATTAGACCTGTATATGCTCTAGAAAACTTCTAAAATATCCAGCTCTCCTCCCTTCTATCAAAAAAAAAAAGAAAAGTCCTCCAAGTTATTCCCAAATAACATCTGACTTCCTGGATTTATCTGAGCACTCAATTCTGAAATAAAAGTAGAATATTTTTACCTCTGAATTTAACCAGAGATTTGTAACCATTTTTTTTTTTTTTTGATCCATGGATCACTTTGGTAGTCTTGTAAAGCCTGGACTCCTTTTCAGAATAAAGTTTTTAAATGAACAAAGTGCATAGAACTAAAATATAAACCAAATATACTGAAATATAGTTTTAAAAATATTAAAAACAAACTTACATTATTGTTTCTTTATTAGTGCCTAAAGTAATAAGTTCTAATAGTATACTTAATAACTACAATAACCTTGAAGCGTTAATGAGCATGAACTGTATCAAAATATCTGCAATAAGTGCTTTGTGATATCTAAAATCTCTCATTTCTATTAGTGACAAAGTTGCATGTACTTCTGATACTACAGTGATACGGATATACACTTTTGCCTCTCATAAGGCATGGATTTTTGTGTTGGAACCCTGAATCCTATCCACAGACCCTTGGGAGTCCATGGGCCTCAGGTTAAGAAGCCCTCTCTTATAAGAGAAGCATAAACTGTCACCTTAAAGAGCCCCTTTGCATATTCTTTTCGGACCACTCACAGTGATTTGAGCATTATCTGTTATTACTCTACAAATTAGTATGCAAATACTTCTACAAGCTATCTCTTCTCTGTAAACATTAATGTCAGACTCTATTTATGGTATCTTTGAAAAAGTCTGGGAAAAGAGACTATCACTGCTGGGTTCCTGTTCTCACTTTGCTTGGAACATGGCCTAATATGCATTGTCTCATATGCTCAAGGTATGATTTTAATAGGAATAATTTGTTTGCTCACTTTTATTACCTCCCTCACAAGCCACTACCCACATATATAGAATTTGATTGGCACTATGTTTTTAGTAACAAGAAGGAGACTAGTGGTTCTTATGACCTACTACTTATTATGTAAAAGCATTACTATAATTGACACGCTGGTAATTTGTGCCTCTCTCTGCATCCTATAACTGTCTCTGTGGAAAAAATATCACTTAAAACATTTAAATTTGTGGAGTAAAGATGCTGCAAAATTTAGTTCTTTTCACTGCAACACACAACTGCCAGAAGTATAACAATGATAGAAACAGCTACATACGTGCTGCGTACACTCCTGTGTATACGCCTATTATTCATATAGAAATTGATTTTTGCAAAGTACTAAATAGAAACATATTAATGGAGCATAGTTATATGAAGCAGATAGATAGGGTTGGTTATATTAGAGGATGCTGGCTGCACTGGAAACAGAATGTGGACAATCAGGAAAGGCATCCTTGTTTACTCTTTAAAGGAGCTCTTCAGTCATTCCTTGATAAACATTGCATGATCACTTGATTTTGGAAAATAAAATGGAAGAATGCTTTAATGAAATCATTACAGTGAGAGTCCCATTACCAAATTGCCCTTCGTTTTTGTCTTTTTCTTCCTCTGGGATTCTTCTTGAAGGAGCACAAAGGAGTGAGTGATGGGAGAAGTACTTGCCATTTCTTCCCTCTCTGCTCCTTTCACCATGTTCTTTTAGGTGATAGAAGTAAATGAATTATATATTTTGCTATGGCTATTTTTAAACTTATTCCATTTTAAATAAATCCATGTCAGTCTCAAATTCAAGAAGTTTTATTAAAAAAAAGCAAAACCACAGTAGTTATATGTCCCATTCCTCCTTCATTTTCTGAGTTTATTAATCTCAGGAAATAATCATTTGCAATTCTTTAAGCTGATTCTTCTTCTTTTGCCTCTGCATTTGCTGCCATTTCCTGATGTTTGAGGTTTGAATATAACATTCCACAACTGGAGGATAAGGATTTAGATCTATCATACTATATATAGCAGATGGTATTCTCTACTCACACTTACACTTCCCTTCTTCATTACCTTCTAAAGTAGAAGCATTGGAATTTCAAGGATTGGTACTCAGGGCACATAATATTGTAACTTGTCATCACTGAGGATTAAATGTTCAATTCATAAATATCAATGGCTGTACGAATTTCAATTTTATTGGAACAATTAATTGTTTTTTGGTTTGCTTGATTTTCCACTTTTCCATTCATTGCCAATAGAAACATACATAATTTTCCTCCTGTTCCAATGTTTCAATCTCGCTGGTTCCTCCCTAGGTGTGCTGCTTAGCTGTCATCCTGGTATTTCTCTTGCTGTTTATCTGGAGTGTGACCTTTACCTCTGAGGTGTTTTTTAATCTTCTCTTTTCTGAATTCAATATTATCCTATTTCTTGGTTTAGTCATCATTTTATGGAACTTATCTTCTAGTAGCTCCTGGAGAAATGGTATATTGGATGAATATCAAAGATATTTCATGTCTGAAATATCATTATTTTCTCCCTCATACTCATTTTTACTGAGCATAGAATTCTAGACTAGAAATTTGGGACCAGAAATTTTGAAGACTAAATACCAGTGTCTAGTATTACTGTAGGGAAGTAATTCCAATCCCTTTTTTCTTTGATGTTTTTCCTCAGTGATTTTAAGAATCTCTTTATCTCTTCTGAAATTTCATGATGAATATAAATTTATAAGATTTTTTTTCATTAACTATACTAATCATTTCATTTCA
The DNA here is from genome assembly GCF_005190385.1 of Monodon monoceros. Lineage (NCBI taxonomy): Eukaryota > Metazoa > Chordata > Mammalia > Artiodactyla > Monodontidae > Monodon > Monodon monoceros. The sequence goes on from NW_021703777.1 coordinate 10,919,192, forward strand.
TGAGACCTTTAATTCTGGAAACTTATTTTCTTATTTATTTGATAAATTTTTTCAGCTCTTTCTTTGTATAACTACTTTTATAGGATTTCCCAAATGGATACTCTAATTTTATAACTTTTTCTCTTTTGTGGTATTTTTTGAGATATTTCTCAAAATATTTCCTCTGATCCTCCTGAAAATTTCAGTTAATTTTCATATATTAGAATTTTAAAGAAAACATGTTATTTATATGGTACCTTGGTATTTAGGTTCTGATGATTCTGAAGTGTCTATGATTTCATGTTTTTTTCTTAATGTTTACCAGTTTAATTAGAGTCTAGGTAATTTTTTATATAGGCTTACTATAAAATATACCCATACCTAATATTTGGCCATGTATATTTTTCACATAAACAACACCAAAAATATTGATTTTTCTCATGAATAAATTTTTAAAACATCAAATAGATGAGTTAATTTTACTGAAAGCAATTTATCACTTAAGTATATGTTCATCATTTTTATCAGAAATGATGTGTCTATAGATAGGGTCTAGAGACCCTGGAATAAACTATAAACCACATGACCACTGTTCTATATATTACTTTTCTGCTCCCCTTATGCTAATATCAAACCCAGGGAACCTCTTCAAGGTCCCCACCCTTACCCACACACACAGGTATACACGTGTGCAAATAGCATTTGATTTCCTGGCATAATACAAATTTTTAAGTTAATTTTCTTCTCTTTTTTAAAGAAAGTATGAAGAAGCACTTTTGTAATGGCAGAGTCAATGTCCATCAACTGATGAATGGATAAATAAAATGTGAAATATTACCAGACCATAATAAGGAATGAAGTACTGATGTACAAACTGCATGAATGACCTTGAGAACATTATTCTAAGTAAAAAAGACTGTCACAGAAATACCACATATTATATGAATCCGTTTATTTGAAATGTACAGAAGAGGCAAATCTATAGAAAGAGAGAGTCAGTTACTGCTTGGCTAGGTCTGTAGGGTAGAGAGGAGATAGCAACTGACCGCTAATGGGTACAGGATTTGTTTGAGGTGTAATGAAAATATTCTAAAATTATATTGTAATGATGGTTGTACAACTCTGTGAATATGCTAAAAACCATTGAATTGTAGGCTTTAAATAGGTGAATATTATGGTATGTGAAGTATATATTTATTTATTTCTCAATAAAACTTTTTAAAAGATATTTATTACAGAAAATGAAAATTATACAAAATTGAAGAAAAAGAGTCCATTACATATCCCCTTACACAAATATAGCACTCGTGTTTATTTATATCTTTCTTTTTACTCATATTCTGTTTGCATTCACTCTGTTAATTTTGTATTCTAATTTTATATTACAGGCTATACAGTATTTTTTCCACCTGAGGAAAGTTTGTTAATTTAATGTACTTTCTTAATGTTCATGGATTAAACATTTTGTAATTTGCCTAACCAATTAATTAATATTGGACATTTAGTGCTTGGCTCTTCATACTGATTATAGCAGATAACCTGGAACTTCGCAGCGTCTAAGAGATTCATGTATGAGGGTTCTATGGAAATTCATTACGCAAATTCAAGAATTATCTGACACTGAAGTTAATTTTGAATGAAATAGATTTGGCTGACTTTTTTCTCTTGTCAATTTCTCCATTTTTATAGAGTCCATCTTTTTACAGTTATTTCTAGAGGACAATTTGTTCTCATTCCACACTTCACAAGTTCCAATCAAGTTTACACAAATCTATTCTGTCACATACATATTATTCTTAGTTCTCTGGGCATTCTTCCTTTTTTAGTTATGAAATAAAAAAGACATTTAGTATGTAAACACAAATCAGTCAAGAAAAAAAGCTACAGCAATCAAAATAGCATAAAATTGGTGAAAGAATAGATAAATAGATCAATGGAACAGAATAGAGAACCAGAAATAGACCCAAACAAATATACTCAACTGATCCTTGATTTAAAAAAAAAAAAAGCAAAGACTATCAAATGCAGAAACAAAGTCTTTTTAACAAATGGAATAACTGACATTTAATTGAGACAACTGGATGTTTAGTTGCAAGAAAATAAGTCTAGACACTGACCTGACACTTCCACAAAAATTAACACAAAATGGATCATAGACCTAAAAAAAATGTAAAATTGTAAAACTTCTAGAAGATAACATAGGAGAAAATCTAGATTCCTTGGTTTTGGCAATGAGTTTTTAAAACACCAAGAGCATAATCCACAAAAGAAAAAATTGGTAAGTTGGACTTAATTGAAATTAAGAACTTCTTCTCTGAGGAAAGTACTGTGCAAAGAATGAAAAGACAAGCCTTAGCCCTGGAGAAAACATTTACATAACATATATCTGATAAAAGACTTGTCTCCTAAGTACACAAAAAACTCCTTAAACTCAACATTAAGAAATCAAGCAACTCACTGTAAAATGGGACAGAAGAGCCCAACAGACACCTCAACAAAGAAGATATGTGGATAGCAAACATGCATATAAAAATATGCTCAACATTATATGTCACTAAGAGAATTAATAATTAAAATAAAATAATATTCACTATATACCTAAAATCCAAAACATGGACAAGACCAAATGCTGGTGAGGATGTGGAGCAACAGGAATACTCATCACTGCTGGTGGGAATGCAACATGGTACAGCTGCTTGGAAACAGTTTCTAAGATTTTTACGAAACTAAGCATACTCTTACCATTTGATCCACATCCCATTCCTTGGTATTTACCCAAAGAAGTTGAAAACAAATTCACACAAAAAACCCGCACATGAACGTTTATAGCAGTTTTGCATAACTGATTAAAAACTGGAAGAGACCAAGATGTCCTTCAGTAAGTGAATAGATTAAAAACAGCAACGGTAACTGTGGCACATTTATCTGATGGAATGTTATTCAGAAATAAAAAGAAATGAGCTGCTGACAAGCCACAAAAAGACATGGAGGACACTTGAATGCACATTGTTTAGTGAACGAAGCTCGTCTAAATGACTACATACTGTATAATTCCAACAATATGACATTTTAGAAAAGGCAAAACTATAGAGATAGTAAAAAAAAAAAAAAAATCAGTGGTTGCCACAGGTTGGGGCTGGCAGGGAGTAGTGGAGAAAAGGAATGAATGGGTGAAGCACAGGCATTTTGTAGGACTGTGAAACTATACTGTATGACACGATAATGGTTGATACATGACATTATGCATTTGGCAAAACCTGTGGAACTGTACAACACAAAGAGTGAAACAATGCAAACTATGGATGTTAGTCAACAATTATGTATCACTATTGGTTCATCAATTGTAACATCACACCAGTGAAAATGTTAATTATAGGAGAAACAGAGGTGGGGAAAGGGAATATATGAGAACTCCATACATTCTGCTCAATTTTTCTGTAACTCTGAAACTGCTCTAAAAAATAGTCTATTACTTTAAAAAATTGAATCATAAGTGACCTTTTCCACTTAAAATTACCTGTGTGATTTCCCAAAGGACTCCTGGAAAATCACAAAGGACTTGTGCTTTCATTTTGTAAAAACAGGTGTGCCAGAAATAATTAGGGTTATTTGATATGTTTTACTATTGATGAGTTGCACGGAAAGAGGTGTCAAATCTGAATATATACATAGATTTCCTTGGGTTAAATTTGCATTGATCAAGTATTATCAATATATTTATTACAGAAAATATATGCTGTATGGGAAGTCACTGTCCTTGCTGTCCATGACATGTTCCTATTTATTAGCACCTTGCAGCTGCTTTGCCCCATATTAGGCACGGTATTTTCAGTCATAAATTCAATTAATTTTAAAACATTAACTTGGCTGTAATTTACTTCTTTAATTTAAAATAGCCTCTTCTAGAATACTGGTTTTCAATTGAAGATTTATATCACTTAACTGTGGAGTTTTTATTAATATACAGATGTTTAGGACCTCTTTAAACCTAAAGAATTTCTTTACTTTATAGCCTTCATATATTCTTATTTATTCTAATGATATGCTTGGTATACTCATGGTCCACTATGTCAATTTATTTATATGTTATATCTGAAGCTTTTTTACTCTGTAAATATGTGTTTTCATTTGTACTATTAATTTTAATATGTACTATTAATGAAAATAGGTGTAATTATTACGTTTATAAATATTTTGTCCAAAAAAATTTGGAGTTTTTTTTTTTTTTTGCGGTGCGCAGGCCTCTCACTACGGTGGCCTTTCCCGTTGTGGAGCACAGGCTCCGGACACACAGTCTCAGCAGCCATGGCTCACGGGCCCAGCCGCTCCGTGGCATGTGGGATCCTCCCAGACCAGTGCATGAACCCGTGTCCCCTGCATGGGCAGGCGGACTCTCAACCACTGCGCCACCTGGGAAGCCCCTTTTGTCTTGTTTTGCATTCCACAGAAACAACCAAAATCTTTTTTCAGCTGCATTATTCTTGTTATGAATTCTCTTCTGATCTTTCCGTTTTGCAAATTATCGGTATTAAGTTAACTACAGCCTTTTTAAGTCCTTTGTCATTCACAGGTAGTTTTTGTTTTATTCTGACGTTGCCCTGAAAGCACCTGCAATCAGCTACAAGCCAGAATCCTTTATCTTTAAAAAGGACTGTGTCAGAGATCCCTGGAAAAGTACTATGCAAGGTACTTTTTTGGTATAGGCTCCTGATAGCAGTGTTATGAAGGTTTAGGTCCATTCCATTGGACTGTGTCAGAATTTCTAGAACTCTAAGAAAGAAACAGGTGAGTTCATGAGATGCTAACCCAAGATAGATCATAGAAAGGATTGATTACATAAGACTGAGTTGATGAAGGATGACTGTGGATTATTTTGAAACATTTTTGATGTTTTTATATGCTAGTTTTTGGACATTTAAAGAATATCTTTTTTCTTAAGCTATCTATAATTCATAACAATTTAGTAAATTACACTTTTGTAAACTGAAATGAAACATTTGTAAACGATATCCTTTGCTCCCTGCCTGACCCTCCAGAATTCAAAAAATCTTACTGAATATTCTTATTTTTGTGGAAATATGATTATTTGAATGGATTCAATAAGAATATGTCTTTCTTGTTAGAACATAATTGGAAACATGCGACCAAGCCCTTGCCTAGGATATCATATTTGATACGCTCAATTTATCAGATGTGACCAAACAATGTTAAGGAACAAAGGCTGACTTTATGGAGCCAATGATCACAAAGCCCTCTTGGGAAAACTGCCCAAGTGTCTGGCTTACAGGATTTCCAGCCATAAAGGTGACTAAGGAAGGTCACTTCCTGTCAAGCCCAGGAAATATAGTATATTTCGGGGACTATAAGAAGAGAGGCATTCACCCACATTTATAGGTATTTCATGTGACGGTCAGTTAGTGTGAGTTTTTATTGCTACTGTAACAAATTATTATGAATTTGGGGGTTTAATACGCTGTAGATTTATTACCTTACAGTTCTGTAGTTCAAAAACCTAAAATGGGTTTTCTAAGCTAAAATCGAGGTATCAAGAGGACTACATTCCTTTCTGAAGGTTCTAGAGGAAAATCCATTTCCTTACCCTTTTGAGATTCTGGAAGCCGTCCACATTCCTTCATTCCTTGGCTGGTGACCACCTTCCTCCATCCACAAAGTCAGCAAGTGCGGGTCAATTTTTTTCTTTCTTTCTTTAGTAAATTAAAAAAAAACAATTAATTGTAGTAAAATATGCATAAAATATAAAATTTACCAAATTACCATTGTAGTGTATAATTCAGTAGTGTTAAGTATGTTCACATTATTATTCAACCAATCTCCAGAACAATTCAAGGTTTTAAAGCCAAAAGGGTATGAAAACTTTATTATAAGTATGATTTTATCCTAGAATTCTAACAGTATTTTAGTATTCTAAGTTTTCCCATTGTTTTGATAAGTTTCTTCTAATTCATAGCTTGTGGGAGTTTCTGTTTTTGTTTTCATTTGTCCAGGTTTATTGAGGTATAACTGACAAACTGCTTATATTTAAAGTGTACACTGTGATGATGTGATATGCATATACACCGTGAAGTGATAACCACAATCAAGTTCATTAACATATCTATCACCTCACACAGTTACCTTTTGTGTGTGTGCATAGTAAGAAAGCTTAAGAGCTACTCTAGGCAAATTTGAAGTATACAATACAGTATTATTATCTATGGTCACTATCCTGTACATTAGGTGCTCAGAACTTATTTTTCTTATAACTGAAAGTTGTAATGTAAAGTGCTTACCATAATAAGGCTGCTTAACACAATCCTTCACTTCACACAATTACCATTTTGTTGTTGCTGTTGTTGTTATGGTATGATATTAAAGTTGTACTCTCGCAGCAAATTTCAGGTACATAATACAGTACTGTTAACTGTAGTCACCATGCGTACCTTAGATCCCGAGAACTCATGTTATAACAGGAAGTTTGTACCCTTTGACCAATGTCTCATCTCCCCTACCACCTAGCCCTTGGCAACTACCATTCTACTCTCTGTTTCTAGGAGTCCGACTTTGTTTGATTCAACATGTAATGAGATCATACCTATTTGTCTTTCCCTGTCTGACTTATTTCATTTAGCATAATGCCCTCAAGACTATATACATACATACATATATATTTATTTGCATACAGTATCACACTTGGCTGTGGGGTCCCATTGCAGGTGCCTCCTGGTGGCAGTGGTGAGCTGCACTGGTGAGGGCCGGGGCCAGCAGCAGGAACCAGGGCTAACTGGATAATCCAAGACAACCTCAGCATTTTATGGTTAGTTGACTAGTAGCCTTAATTCCATCTGAAATTGTAACTCCCTCTTCTCTCATGTAGCGGTCAAATCTCTGATTCCAGGTATTAGATGTAGATATTTTTCTGGGGGGTGGGAGGGCATTATTCTGCCTACTATACCAGTTTTTGGCTTGACTTCTAGGCTTATGAGGCTTTTAAAAGTTCAATCTGAGATTTTTTTTTTTTTAATGAAAACACCCAGTAAAGCAAATTTAAGAAGGCCAATATAGTAAATTACAGTTCTTGCTTCCTCTATGTAAACAATCAAACCAAATCTACTGAGGCCAGTCTTATTTTGTGATCAAGAATAATCTTTCCTTGAGATGACTTTTGATCAAAAGAGGGGTTACTTTAGAGAAAAATTTTGTGTTTCAATGGTAAACTATGCATCATCTATAGTATACCATTCTGGGTTATCAAATTCTCATCCTGTTCATTGTCTTTTGAGATATATTTTACTTCCTTCTAAATTACAGGTAACTAACAGATATGCAAATTGTCTTACCTTGTGGAGGTTCAATTGACTTCAATCAGTTTTGATACCTACTGGTAAATTGGACTGGATCTAATTCCATGTCCAAATTGTCAATCCTCAACAAATTTTTAATTTTACCAAGTTTCTCTAATATCTGTCTACAATCCTCCAAACTTCCTTTTCCAATCTTTCCCTCTACTGTCTGACTCAGTATCAAGAGAAGTAAAACATGACTGCCCAGCTCACTATCATGACTCTCGATTGCCTTGGAGCTGGCCCTTCTCCTCAGGATCTGCAAGCTGAAGCCCAGCTACTTGATATAAATATTCAAGGACTCACCACTGTAACAGACCATGCATGGGCCAGAATCTTTCCTGGACAAGTTGCTGTCTGGACCATAAAGAAGTCTGGCAAAACACTTGGGTAATGCATTCAAAAGGTCACCAAGACTTCAGCCAACAACACTGAGAACATCAATTTTCTAGCTAAAGAACATCAATTTTCTGAAAACTCAACTAGCAGTGCTTTGTAACTTTTAACAGCTTCTTGGAATCCACTAGACAGGTTAACCTCAAGGTTCAACGTTGGACTCTTTAATATAATCTTATATTAGTATTTCTCTTTTTCATTTTAGGCATTCCTCTTGTAAGCTGCCTTATCTCCAGGACAATAAACCATTGTCACCATAAAGATTCTCAACTTTAAGTGACCCAATAGATGGTTAAACTAGTTTTACAGAAAAAAATACCAAAAAGAATCCTCCTTTTTGGTATTTTTACAAGCTGCTTTGTCTCACTCAGGAAATTTATAATCAACTCAGAGTTGTTCATCAATGAGCAACATTTGCCTTAAACAAAAGAGAGAACTGACACGTTGAACTTTATCATGATCTCCATAAAGCTCCCAGATCCCTTTCATATGAGACATGTGTCACTAATGAACATTTCCCTAATATTGTACTATAGTCTGAATAAAATCATCTCCTTAACTGTCTGCTGCACTTTGTCTTTCACAATCTCAACTCTTTATTTAAAGTACACTTTTTCACCAATGGATTATTACGTAATAATATAAATATGATTTGACAACAATGAAAATGATGATAATGAGACGACAACGATGGTGATGGTGATGATGACAGTATCAAAAACCTATAATTGTGCTTATTCTTTTCCAGACACTATTCTCAGCATGTTATATATAGCAAAGATCTGATCTTCATGACAAGTCCATGAAATGGATACTATTAGTACCTCTCTTTAATCAATGAGGAAATCCAAGAACAAAGATGTTAAGTAACTAGCCCAAAGTCACAGAGCTAGTAAATTGCAGAGCCAGGTTTCAAACACAGGCTATCTGGTTCCCAGGTCTGTGCTCTTATGTGCACTTATGTGAACCATCTTACTGTTAAGCTTCTAAAGGTAATTTTTTTTTTTAATCCAGAAGCCTCCTCCCATATGGTTCTGCTTCTTTGAATTCCTGTTGTGATTACCTTTACTTTTCTTATAGTGGTGCTATACAATGGCCCTAAGTATTCTGCTTATTATGATTGTTTATAAGGGCACAAATGATATGTATTTTATGCTCCAAAGTCCTTCGTGATGTTATCTACTTTTTTTTTACTTTCATGATTTTTACTGCTATTATATACATACATATATATATATATATATATATATATAAAGTATAGTGATTATCAACATGTCTCTAGATCCCGACTACCTTAGTTTGAATACCTGCTCCAACACTTACCCCCTCAGTGACACCCTGGGCATATTACTTAATCGTTCTAAGCCTTGGCTCCATCCTCCGTAAACTGGGGATGACAATGGGGCCGAGCACCTGGGGTAGATGCTATACTGAGGAAGGCAATGCATGTAAAGCACTTAGTACAGTGCTTGGAACATAGAAAGCCCTTTGTCACTATCATTACTTTTTTAAACTCTATATCTCACTGTAAACTATTTGAGGTTAGTGAAGAGTTTACATTCCTCTTTATAACCCATTTTTAAGACACCAACTTGGATTTACTATATGTTCAGTATTTTTTATAAAAATCAAAATAATTTAGGCCCATTTTAGTCATAGCACACAGCCAATTTCTTTATAATTCCTACTAAACATTATATTGTTTCTACTATCATTCAGTATGCTCACATAACCTTGTGTAACATCCTGCTGTTCGCTACTCATTTAATTACTTGAAAGATCAGTTTTTCCTGAAAACTTTATTTCAATGTACACAGCTTTTTCTAGATTTTATATAAATAGCAAGTAGATATAGTATGTAGATATAGTATACTGCTTATATATATGTAATATATAAATTATATATAATAATTTAATACATATACATAATCCTAGTCCAGACATAGATCTCTGCTCTCCGGACTTCAGAGGATTATTAGCAAAATGAAATTTGATAATTCACATGAAGATACTTTATAAAATACTACACATAAAATTTAATATATTACTGATATTTAAATTATTAATATCTAAGGATGGGGGTGAGGATAAGGTAGTATGGAACAGATCTGCATGTGGATATCTTCACCTTAAGGCCTAACACCCCAAAAGTTTTTCAAAATTAGAACTATATTCTTTCCAAACTAAGCAATTCATGTACCTAGCTTAAAATATAAGGTGTGCAATGAAAAATAGGTATTTTCAATCTATCCTTACTTAACTCTAAGTCCTGTAGCTGATTTTAAACTTATTAGCTCTTTTTACTTTCTTAGTTCTAAAGATCATGTATTTACTACTATTTCTCAATTTTTAAATTTGAGTCACTATCTACTGTGGAAGAGTGTATAGTTCTCTCCCTGAACTTCCTCCAGTTCTAACTTAGTCACACAACCCATCTCCCAGTGAATCTTTATGGCACTTTTGTTATAGCAGCCTAAAGAGACTAAGACATATGTTATGTCTTGGAAGTCAAGTGAGGTTCCCAGATTTAGTGCCTGGGAGAAAGGAGGAATATAGGTATCTTTCAAAAAAAGAGAGAACAGTGATGAGGAAAAAGATTTCTTTTAACAGAGCATGAGTTTAGGCAAGGTGAATTTGAGGTCCTTTGGAACATCCAAGTGCGTATGTCTAAAAGTTGGATAAAAATAAAGAGAAAAAATGTGAACTAGAAACATCCAGTTTAGCCTCATTAGAATAGGGACAAGGATACCACCTCCTTCAGAAAATCATTTTGAGCCTCTTTAAGGAGATATAAATATTTTCTCTTGTCTTCTCCCATTAACTTATTTACACATCTATCAGTGAAGACATCACATGATATAATTATTTGTTTACACATGAATAAATTTAGGATTTCTCATGAAAGTATTTTTTCTGTAGTTGTTCCTATCACTTTTGTTTAAGTTTCTGAAATATACGTTTGAGTTGTCTCACATAATAGTGAATTGAATGAAAGACCAAAACTGCAAACAATTTTCCATAGGTTGTTTAATATGTAATTTATTTGAATAACATAAGCAATATTTCCTTAAGAAACTTCGAAGGTCTTTCCTTATTTCAGTGATCAAAACTGTTATTTAGTATAGTTTTATCTTAAAGACTGGCAAGTCTACTATTAGAAAAAAACAATAGTTATAAAATTACAATAAATATTGGTATTATTATAATATCCTAAAGTAAATAATAGTCTTGTTTGCACAGTTAAGGGTATTAACTAAGAATCATAAAAACACTTAGCAGTGTTTTGTTTTTTGGCCATGCTGCGTGGCTTGCAGGATCTTAGTTCCCTGACCAGGGATCGAACTGGTGCCCCCTGCAATGGAAGCATGGAGCCTTAACTACTGAACTGCCAGGGAATTCCCAAACACTTAGTGTTGATATCATAGACTATTTCTGTGGCAGTTTCCTACTGCTGCTATAACAAATTACCAAAGACTTAGTGGCTTAAAATAACTCATATTTATTATCTTACAGTTCTAGAGACGAAGATATCCCAAGCTAAACTTAAGAAGGTAAAATCAAAGTGTCGGTAAAGCTAGATTCCTTTTGGAAGCACCAGGGTGAAACCCATTTCCTTGCCTTTTCTGGATTGTAGAATTCCTGGGCTCATGGCCCCCTTACTCCATCTGCAAAGTGCATCATTCCAAACTCTGCTTCCTTCATCACTCCTTTCTCTGCTGTCTCCAAACTTCCTGCCTCCCTTTTACAAGGACCTTTGTGATTCATTTGGGCCCAGCTGGATAATCCAGGATAATCCCCCCCCCCCACTTAAAGATCTTTCATTTAATCACACCTGCAAAGTCCCTTCTGTCAACAATATTCAGAGGCTGGGATTAGAATGTGGATATCTTGGGAGGGGGCCATTATTCAACCTACCATAACTTATTTTTTAATTACGTTTACAGCCAATTTTGGTAGTTTTATACTTAACATAAGTTGTCTACTCTTTTTTTTTTTTTTTTTTTTTTTTGCAGTACACGGGCCTCTCACTGCTGTGGCCTCTCCCGTTGCGGAGCAGGCTCCGGACGCACAGCCTCAGCAGCCATGGCTCACGGGCCCAGCCTCTCTGTGGCATGTGGGATCTTCCCGGCTCGGGGCACGAACCCGTGTTCCCTGCATCGGCAGGCGGACTCTCAACCACTGCGCCACCAGGGGAGCCCAAGTTGTCTACTCTTTTACTTTCCTATCTCTAGAATTCTTAGAGGCTGACACCTAGAAACCCAGAACAGGCATAATGGGAAGTTTCAATGATGCAATTTTCCACTGCTCCCCCCTCTTAAATTTGTACCAACAATCTTATTTTAAAAATTAAGTGCAAAACAGCAATAGGCTGAGTACTTTTTCTTTAGTTTGTAGCATTATTCTATTATCTATTCCTTAAAACTATACCATTAAGTTACTGTATGTCAGACTCAGTGATAGGGTTGAGAATGCAAATATAAAAGATATATTATCACATTCAAGATACACATGATCAAATGAAGAATGTAGTTCTATAGACCAAAGTTGTGCTGCAGTGTAATTAATACTGTAAGTATGAACAAGGTCAGTTGTTAGCCTATGGGTCATGTTTTTGCTTCTTTCTTTTCATTCTGAATCTTTGTTTTTAGTAAGCTGTATATTCTCTTTTGATAGTAACGTTCCTTTAAATGTTTCCTATAGAAGATTTATCTTCCTTATATGAAAGCCATATGTGTTAACAGTAGGAACTGTTTACTTACCTTAGCATGAAACTTACTTTTGCCTCCTGTTTAAATATTCACTAGCTGCATGCTTGAGTTATTGCAACCAACTTCTATTGTGTGTCATCTATTGTGCTACCATTGAGATAACAGTGACATAGAGTCAAATATCTAGGATATATTAAGAAAGTAAAAGAACTCCTACAGGGAAATTTAACAGCTTATATGTACCTAACTTTCACAATCAATTCACATGATTATTGTGTTCCAACCAATTGTATATTTGGTTGAACTGTTCAACACCTGTCCCATTTTCAGTTACCCCTGCTAAGTGTGCCCATCCTTGAATCGCTTCACAGGTTACTGCAATTTTTTAATGTTTGTTTCCAAAAACAAGCTTTAAGAATAATGCAAACTTATACATATTCTAATGCTATGAAGTAACTAAAATATACAAACAAATCCATTGAAGAACTAAACTTTCACTTATAAACAAATAAGCCAGAAAGCAGCATCTTCTATTATGATTATCAGTTGGGATTGTTTGATTGCAAGCAGCAGAAACTCTAAACATCTAATCAAACCAAGCAAAATGGAATTTATTGGAAAGATATTTGAAACACAGAATCCAAGGGATGCTAGAAAATCAGACTTAAAATTGTAGAAACTAAGCTATCTCTAGAGTCCAGAAAACAGAAACAAAATAACATTACAGTAGCAGAATTATTATGGTCAAAGTTATAGCCTTGGGATGACTGGAAATGCAACTGTTTTCAGTTCCACTGTCCTTCTGCTCGTGATCCAAATTTTAGGAAGTATATATTAGTCTAGCATAGGAAACATGCCATTGGTTAGTGGACATAGGTGGAAAAGGAAATTTCTCTAAATAAAATGGGTGTGGCAAGAAGTGGATTCCAGACATTGAAAAAAATCTTAAATATTCACCACATACCATGTGTATTCTTATTTTCAGTATTAAACTCCAAATATTGTATTTGTCTGTAACAATAATTGATGCTTACTTAATATTTATAATGTTTTTAAATATCCTAATATGACTTTCAGTTTAAGCTTAGAGATGTAATGAACTAAAAAAGGAAAGTTTCTATCCTTAAAACAAGAAAAAAGCTGGACATGCAACAAATGGTTTTTTGTGAAACCATCAAATAACATGTCACGAGTCAAGGCCAACCCAAAGAAAGACACCTGCAGGGAGAGACAGAAGCTGAGCATTTGCTTACCTGAGAAGAAACCACTAGATACTATGTAATCTTATAGGAATATTAAACTAGAAGTTTTGGCAAATTTCTAAAACATGAGTGTGAGCTAGTAAGAAAGTGAAAATCTCTTGGGAGATGCAGTATTAGGGAAATTCCCACCCATTTAAAGGATTTTCCTCCAGGAACTCCATGAAAGATCAGTAGGAATCCTAAGAAAGCTCATATAGTGAGGATGAGGATGAAGAAAGATTGTTTTCCCTGATGGAGCAAACGTTCAATCTGCAGAGGGAAGAATAGAGCCTGAGGACACATGCAAAACTCATCTCAGAGGAGGGAACTCCACCCAGGCCCAGTCTCCCTATCTGTGTTGGCTTTCTAAGGCTACCATAACTAAATACCATAGACTGGGGGGCTTAAGCAATGTAAGTTTATTTTCTCATATTTCTGGAGGTTAAAAGTCCAAGATCAAGGTGTCAGAATGGATAGTTTCTTCTGAGGTCTCTCTCCTTGGCTTGTAGGTGGCTGTCTTACTGCACTGTCCTCACATGGTCTTTTCTCTATACATATGTATCCTGGTGTCTCTTTCTGTGTCCAAATTTCCTATACACAGACACCAGTCAGACTGGATTAAGGACCACCTTAAGAGCCTCATTTTAACTTAATCACTTCTTTGGGTTTTATTTCCTAATACAGTCACATTCTGAGGTACTAGAGTTTAGGGCTTTAACATATGAATTTGGGGGAGGAGGGCACAATTTAGCCCACAACACTATCTCACCTGAGGGAAAAAAAAAATAAAAGTCTCAATCTGCAAGGAAGAGCACCTCAAGGATATAGCTTTTGAACACTAGGGGACACTCACTACTGCTGAGAAAAGAAATAGGGAGAAGAAAAACTATATATATGGTGGAAGGACAGGCGCATTTGTGAAGGTCATACTTCAACTACACAGGCTTACTGCACACTCCAAGGACTAAGACTTACTCAGTACATTAGCATAAGCTTCTCTGTCCTACACCCTATCACCACACTACAAGCCTCCAATAATAATACCAGTGAATTACAGCCGGGAGATCAGCAAGAGACAGATTCTCTAGCATTTTAGAAAAGGGAGACCTGAAGCCAAGAGTGGGGAATAAAAGAATAAAAGGTCACTAGAGGAGCCCTCTGGTGCCCACAGCAACAGCATACTGCAAATACAGCATAACTATATTAACACAAATCCTCACTTTACATGCCTATTACCTCAGTGTCTATTGTCCTATATAACATACTCCACTTTCAACAAAATATTACAAGGGATGACAAAAGGCAAGGGGGAAAAAGTCTAAAAATGTAAAGCAACTATTAGAAGCAGACTCAGATATGATAACAGATAGTTATTTTCAGATATATTTTTAAATAACTATAATTAATATGTTGACAACTCTAATGGAAAGATAGTCAAACATGCTAGATCTAGATCGGGCAAATAATTTCAATACAGAGATGAAACTATCAGAAATAATCAAATAGTATGGCTGAGTTGCTTTGCAGTGCACATGAAACTATCACAACGTTGTTAATCAGCTATACTCCAATATAAAATAAAAAGTTACCAAATAAATAAATAAGAAATAATCAAACAGAAATACTAGAAATTAAAAACACAATAATAGAAATGAATATGCCTTTGATGGGCTAATCAGTAGATTCAAACAGCTGAGGAAAGTATGAGTGAACCTGAAAATATGGCAATAGAAATTACACAAATTATCTCAATTTGCAAAAAGAAAAAAGAGTAAAGAAAAAAAAGAGCACACATGAACTGTGGTAAAATATGAAATGATATATATAGCATATAGCATATGTGCAATTGGAATACCAGAAAAAAGAGGTGAGAGCAGAGCAGAAGAAATATTTGAAGAAATAATGGCTTTAAAATTTCCAAAATTAGTGGTAACAGACACCAGACCACAGTGAACACCGAAGAGAATAAATACTAAAACAGCAAAGAAACTAGGTATATCGTACTCAAACAAAACCAAAAAAAAAGGGAGAGAAAATCTTGATGGTAATCAAGAGTGAGCTGGGATTGGGGAGGACACCTTACATATAATGGAAAAGATAAGAATTACAGCAGACTTCTCATTAGAAACCATACAGGACAGTAGAAAATAGAGTGAGATCTTTAAAATTTTTAAAGAAAAAAAATGTCAACCCAGAATTCTATATCCAGAAAAATTATCCTTAAAGATGAAGAAGAAATAAAGATTTTATCAGGAAAAGAACTGTTAGAGTTTATTGCCAGCAAACTTATCCTATAAGACAGTTAATAAGAAATTGTTCAGGCAGAAGTAATAATAAGGTGATAAATTTACATTATACACCAAAAATAAAAAGCATCAAAAATTGAATGACTGAATATAAACATAACATTTTTCACTTATTGTAATTGCTCTAAAAGGTAGCTGATTATTTGAGGCAGTAATATATACTGTATTTTTTTTTTACAGTATATGTAAAAACATCACTAAGAGACACTTTTTGATTATGACATAAATTGATTCTGTGACTACCTACTGGTATCCCTAAAATACCAACAATGAGGATAGGTTTCCTTGACATGATTAGTTAATATAAATTTATAATTTGCCTTGGATTGATTTCAAAAGTTTTATTCTGTTAGTTTCTTCCCATAACAAGTTCCCATTCTAATAGATCTTTCACAATGTGTTTTTGCAAATGTGACTCTCCTGAAACAATACATTCACACTTGGATACAGTGAACATTTTTTGACATGCCGCAATTAAAAGAGGATTTCTAATACAGATAGCCAAAAAGCACATGAAAAGATGCTCAACATGGCTAATTATCAGAGAAATGCAAATCAAAACTACAATGAGGTATCACCTTGCATCCATCAAACTGGTCATTATCAGAAAGTCTACAAACAATAAATGCTAGAAAGGGTGTGGAGAAAAGAGAACCCTCCTACACTGTTGGTAGGAATGTAAATTGATACAGTCACTGTGAAGAACAGTATGGAGGTTCCTTAAAAAACTAAAAATAGAATTACCATACGACCCAGCAATCCCATTCCTGGGCATATATCTAGAGAAAACCATAATTCGAAAATACTGCACCCCAATATTCATTGCAGCACTATTTACAATAGCCAAGACATGGAAGCAACCTAACTGTCCATCAACAGATGAATGGATAAACAAAATGTGTTACATATATAAAATGGAATATTACTCAGCCATAAAAAAGAATGAAATAATGCCATTTGCAGCAACATGGATGGACCTAGAGATTATCATACTAAGTGAAGTAAGTCAGACAAAGGCAAGTATCATATGATATTGCTTATATGTGTAATTTTAAAAATGATACAAATGAACTTATTTACAAAACAGAAAGAGACTCACAGACTTAGAAAACAAATTTATGGTTACCAAAGGGGAAAGGTGTTGGGGGGAGAGGGATAAATTAGAAGTTTGGGATTAACATACACACACTACAATGTATAAAACAGATAATCAACAAGGACCTACTGTATAGCACAGGGAACTCTACTCAGTACTCTGTAATAACCTATATGGGAAAAGAATCTGAAAAAGAATATATATAGTTACATGCATAACTGAATCACTTTGCCATACACCTGAAACTAACACAACATTGTAAATCAACTATGCTCCAATATAAAATAAAAATTTTTTAAATTAAAAAAGTAGTTTCTTCCTAAAGAAGAAACTACCTGAGTTTCTAAATAATGCTTAGTAAGAGCAGTTTAGCCATCTCTTTTAATCAAATGAAGAGAGCGTTTTAGTTACAATATATTAAAATGCCTTGTTAAATAAAATTATAAAAAGAGGCATCATACAATACAGATTTTAAACATAGTTTGATTATTATATTGATCATTTAGATAATGGTTGCAGTCCCTTTCCATCCAATTAGCATACATCTTGATTAATCTGTGCCTTATTAAAAACATAATTATAAAGAAATTATGGAAACTTAAAATGTCATTAACTTCATCCTCTATGGATTTAGAAGTCTAATATGACTCATCTAAATTTTGGAACTTCCTGTTAAAATCAGCCAACACATAAAAGAAAATAAAACTTGTATATACAATCAGGATGCTTGTTCTTTTCTTAAAATTATTTTCCCAAAAGTATCTTGTTTATTAATTTGTCACTTTCTCATCTTTCTCTAATCTCCAGTGTCCTTTTAAAATTTATTAGGGTTCCATTAAATATCTGACCTGAATTTTTCTCTTTATATTTATGTATGTTTGCTATGTATAGGTATTTGTCACTATATTCCTATCATTTGCTGTGGAATTACTGTACTGAAGGGAATATAATATGCTTGTGATCACTGACAGAAAAATTAAATCACTGATATAAAAACCTGCAGAATATGCTTATTCCTCATAGATAATACTATTTGATCTGATTTCAAGTTTTGGGCTCTCGTGCTTTTTCCTCTGAATTTTTAAAAATTTATTTATCATCTATAGAAAGGAAAGAGAATCCTGAATGAAATCCTGAATGATGAGTATTACAGGCATTTTACTTTGATTCTATTCTCCAAAAATCACCAAAACTAGCCAAAAAATGAAAAAGGAAAAAAAAAGCTATCTTTGGGCTTCCCTGGTGGCGCAGTGGTTGAGAATCCGCCTGCTAATGCAGGGGACACGGGTTCGAGCCCTGGTCTGGGAGGATCCCACATGCCACGGAGCAACTAGGCCCGTGAGCCACAACTACTGAGCCTGCGCGTCTGGAGCCTGTGCTCCGCAACAAGAGAGGCCGCGATAGTAAGAGGCCCGCGCACCGCAATGAAGAGTGGCCCCCGTTTGCCACACCTAGAGAAAGCCCTTGCACAGAAACGAAAAAAAACCCAACACAGCAAAAATAAATAAATTAATAAACTCCTAACCCCAACATCTTAAAAAGAAAAAAAAAAGCTATCTTTGTTGAAACAGGTAAGTGATCATCATAATACCAAATAAGAATCTGATATTACCTGCCAAATCATTTAAATATGGTCAAAAGGAAGGGACCTACTGAGAAAACTCAAACTCTTCTTATGCAATGGTGGCAGATGGATGCTTTTTTCACAAAGGCAAAATCTTCTTATGCAATTGTACCAAATGGATGCTTTTTTTCCCACAAGTGTTGTAATTTTAAAAAGCTTAAAGTGACAAGATCAAATCTGGTAACATACTAGGTGCTTATAAACACATACCACACAAACAAAACATACACTACAACATTTATGCATAGTATTTGTATGTTTGTGACAAATTTTACAGAGGTATGGAAAAATAGAGAAGATTTACTTTTCAAAATACAAACATCTTTATATTATTTTTTATATATTCCTGGATGAAACAGCCTTTATTTACCTTTACAGCTTCATGCTCCCTCTCTGCTTTTCCCCAATCTCATTAATTGTTTCCTTAGGTAAATTTAGTACTATTCTTTGTTCCAGATTCGCCTGCTAATATGCAAATAATGTCCTTCAAACATGAACTATTTACTTCAGATCTCTTTCTATTCAGCCTCTCTTGATCGTCTCTGCAGTAACTGCAATAACTTGTAAAGAAATCAACTGTATATCATGTCATGGTAAAATGAGTACTAACATTTTGAATGCGTACTATATAAACTACAAATATGTTAATATTTTAATCCTCACAATAACCTTACAAGGTATATAATTTTCTCTCCAACTATAGAAATAAGTGAGAGGTCAGAGAACAACTTATCCAAGGTCACAAAGTCAGTAATTGGAGGAACCTGTTAAATCTATCTAAACATCAGCTCTGTATTTTTTCCATTACATTTATCTGCCATTATGAATCCAGGTCATCGAAGAATAGTTAGATTATACTCAGTACCTCTTGTTTAATAAGGCACTGAAGTATGTAATTCATTTAAGAATGATATCCATCAAAAATAGTTAAAACAGAAAATAATGGGAGCACTTAATGGGGTAAATGTCAATCATCTGAATATTTCCTCTAGGTGGAAGAACTCTTCCTCTGATAATACCAGATAAATTAGGTGTCTCTACATTTTAATTATTATCTGTTTTGCTTCTGCTTCTTTGCACATTTTTCATTTCCAACTAGCATTCCATTGTTTGATTCATTTTCAGTTACCAGTGAAGATTTCTGTCTATTTTCTAACTTCAAGCATTTAAAAATTTATGGTAATTTGATTCACACCAACGTATCCCCAGTTTTTCATTTTAAGATGGCATCATTAAAATTGCTAAGCATAGTATGTGCTTGCAGTGGCATTAACTTTGGCACAGGCTTAGAAACAGTTTCATTTCTGCTTGATCTTGAAAGGTACTTTTGTCCTTGCTTCATGAAGCCCCTCCTGGTATACCTTTTGTCTCCTTAATAACACTCATCTCAGCCAGGCTTTCAATATACTTAAACCATTCTCTGGGCAGTTTTAGTTTAAATTAACCCTCATTTCACCATTTAAAACTAAGATTTGAGATGCTTTGCAGTATTACATAAAAGGTATTTTTTTCTCATAAACTGCCTTTGTCTGTCAATATTTGAAACAGTCAATTTTTATCACAGGAGTTAAACACTGTATAATGACTTTGCTTTGCAATTCTAATATTTTCTTTCTCTCCGTTTCCCATTCTCCTTCTTTATACTTTTGCTTCAGAGCTGAGGTATACTGATTTAACCCACCAGTACCACAGATGATGATTATTGAACAAACAGCTCCTGACGGTCAAGACTGTAAAGTGCTAGATATTTTGAAAACAGGCTTTCAAGCTAAATAAATATATAGTTTCATTTCTACCAATTTTCTTCAACATTTTTCTGGACACATTTCATTACAACTTGACATTAGCCCCTAAAAATATTGTCAATGAAAACAATGATGATGATTCTGTGGCAGACATTTTCAGCAAATTTTATCTACTAAGGACATAAAATTCTAATTGGCGATGTTTGAGGGATATACTGATTTAATGCTTTATATGCAGATGTTATTAATTTTCTGGAGGTTTGCCATTTCTAGTTATAGTTAAATCTAAATAATAAACACCTGTCTATAATTTGGACCGTGTAAGGCATCAGAAAATAGTAAAATGCTCATGATCTTTTTTTTTAAACATCTTTATTGGAGTGTAATTGCCTTACAATGGTGTGTCAGTTTCTGCTTTATAAAAAAGTGAATCAGCTATACATATATATATATATGTATATATCCCCGTATCTCCTCCCTCTTGCGTCTCCCTCCCTCCCTCTCTATCCCACCCCTCTAGGTGGTCACAAAGCACTGAGCTAGATCCCTGAGCTATGGGGCTGCTTCCCACTAGCTAGCTATTTTACATTTGGTAATATATATTACTCCATGCCACTCTCTCACTTCATCCCAGCTTACCCTTCCCCCTCCCCGTGTCCTCAAGTCCATTCTCTACGTCTGCGTCTTTATTCCTGTCCTGCCCCTCGGTTCTTCACAGCCTTTTCTTTTTCTTTTTTTTTTAGATTCCATATATATGTGTTAGCATACGGTATTTGTTTTCCTCTTTCTGACTAACTTCACTCTGTGAGATGGACTCTAGGTCCATCCACGTCACTACAAATAGCTCAATTTCATTTATTTTTATGGATGAGTAATTGTTCATGATCTTTGAAGTCATAGTGCATGCAGTCTATGCTTCAAGCGTCCGTCTTTCACCTGAATGAAAATTAAAACCGACAACATGGCGGAGGCCAGACCAGGCCGCTGCCCTCCACGCGTTCAGGGACCGGGAGCCTCGGACCCGGCCCGGCCGCGGCGCCAGCCTCACTAGACTCAGGGCGGCCGCGCGCTCCTGCCCTGCACCCCAGCCGTCGGAGGCCAGGCAGCCACAGGCCCGGGACCGTCCGAACCTCCGCTGCCGTATAGTCTTTCCCAGTCATTAAGCGGGAGCACATTGTATCACACAGAATAAAGTAGAATACACCTGCTTCAACAAGTCAAAGTCCTAAAATGACATCAAGCCAGGGCCAAAGAAATTTCTCACATGTTAACATCATTGCTCAAAGAATATATAAAAGTACATGGTCAAGGCAACACAGTGTTGAGAATGACCTACCAAATCATCAGTAACTGTGAATAGATATTGCTACAGAATGTGGTAGTGACTGATGTGTGATTTAATACTGATTTGAGGGGTTTGAATTTTTAATCCCTTCAAGTATAGTGTCAAAAATATAACACATAAACTTTCCAACCCACATACTTAAAATTAAGAACTTTTGCAAATATGAACAGTGTTCCAGAGCAAGACCCTTTGCCACTTTCCAACAGGGGGCAGAAGTCCTAACAGAACAATTTAGCTACGTCCATTGTTCTGATTTTGTTTGTTCTTTTTTGTAGTTAGTGCTAATCTATTAATAGTAAACATCACACTTATGTTGAGCGCAAAATAATGAAAACACTGAAAGTGTCTACTAACATGATTTATAGATTATGATGGTAAGTAGAGATTAATATAAAAACACTATGTTTATCATTGAGTTCTTGAGAAACCTGCAACTGGTTCTGTCTAGTCCAACTTCAGTCTAGGGGCAAATCATTCCCTTTATGCCACCAATGCCCAAGATGCTCAAGTTTCCTGTTTTCTGTTAAATGGCTTATGCATGTCTAATTACTGTTATATTGTAGGTTATCTACAGGTGATGGGCTTTGAAGGGAAGGGTTTGACCAAGGTGGCCTTAACATTCCCCATTCCCATGATGGCCTAAACTTTATATTTTTTCTTCCTAAACATAGACTTCTAACCTTCCTTTTCTTAGAAAACCTGCAGTTGTAAATTTTTTCTCTGCTCCTTTGAGACATAAATCTTCTCCCAGCCACTTGCCAATTTTACAAACCAGGAATGTCTTTCCAGGACCTAGAAGCCATCCTTTTGAAATATAATTGTCAAGAAAGATTATGCCCCTACCTCTTAGTCTCTGTGCCAGCTAGGAGTCAACTTCAATAAGTGCCAATTAACAGTCTAATTACATTTACCAACCTCCCACCAATGTCCTCCAGTACTTTTCCAACAGCTCACTTCAGTGCCTAAAACTCTCCTCCCTTTCATTTCAGCAGAGTTGAGTTCTCTCTCCCCTATTGCAATAGTCTTGATCTCTATTGCAACACTTTTTAATAAAACCTCCCTTACCTGTTTAATTTGTCTGGTGCAATTTTTCTTAGGCAAGTTACCCAGTGTCTAACGTACTCGGTCCACACTTTAAATTCCATGTTTTATCAGTGTAATAGTTGGTAGTTGATGTTCTTTTCTGAACTGTAACCAGAGGCAGAGCCTAAAGCTGAGACATTCTCCACACTGCTGCCTATTATTTTTAACTAAAGGTCCTTCTTTCAAATCTGATGCATTCTGAGTTGGTTACTCAGCCTCTTCTTCTTTCATGCCCAACCAAAACCTGGTCCACATTCAGGAAACTGACCATAATCTTTTCAGGTATGCATCCCAATCTTCTCTCTGGTCCTTGGTAAGTAGCTTTTTCTTTTTTTGCTACTGCTTTCCAAGAAATTGAATTATCCCTACTGGAGTCAAATTGGAGATACAATACTACTTTGGAGATGTTGAGAGATGCAAACAGAGATAATACTTTCACAGTACTTTAACAGGGCTTTGAACAAGCCTCTAGTCCTCATTTCCTACGTTACTCAACCTTAAATCCCTGATCATCAGAATCATCACGCCCTTGAAATTACCATAAACCCTCTTACTTATCACTCTGTCTTCTCCTGATAAAATCAACTTCAATTGAAGCAACTCTTGCTACTCTTTTACCTGCACCACATAGGTGAACTGTTTGAATAAAATCTCATAACCACACTAATTTGTCTCATCTTAAACTCATGATCATTATCTTCAAGTAGGCCCTTCCTGTTTGCAAGCTATCCTACCCTATTTCCCTAATTCTTTAACTCTCTCACTCTTTTTTCTGGATCAGTACCTCTCAAACTTGAATCTGCATATAAATTACCTGAGGATCTTGATAAACATAGTTTCTGATTCAGTAGATCTAGAATGGGACCCAAAATTCTGCATTCCAGATGATGAATGGCTGCTGATTTGGGGTTCCTACCTTGAGAAGCTTTGCAGGATAGTTTTTCTCTTTCAGACCATTAACACTCTTCCTTCTTATCGTTTTAACTTGATGAACTCTTTCATATTTTAATGAGAATCAGAAAGAACTTCCACAAGCTTTTTTCTGTAAAACTACCTATCTACTTGCATCTGTACCCACATAGCCTATCTTCCCTCCTTTTGGAACTGAATCACATGCTACTATTTCTGAGGCCAAACCCATAATTTATTCCCTGGATTCAATTCCTTTTCATGTACTCTGGGCCACTGTTTCACTAACTCACCTCTTTCATCACTGTATCATAAATTTTTTTCACTATATATATATATATATATATATATACACACACACACATATATCGACATATATACACACACACACACACACACACACACACACACAGAATCTTTCTCAACTGTATATAAACACGTGGTACTTTATCCCATCTGAAAAATCCCTTTCTTAATTCCACAGCCTTACCAGTGACTACACATTCCTCTGCTCCCTCCTTTACAGAAAAACTCCTTAAAAGTGTTGTCTATATAATATTTTTCTAATTCTCCCACCTTCACTTTCTCTTGAACCCACAGAACCATCTTTTATAAATTTACACAGGATGGCCACATTGCTGTAGCCGATGACCAAGTATTTGTACTTATTTTACTTAGCCGATCAGTAGACATGACATAATTGGTAACAGCCTCCTCCTTCAATTTCTTCACCTGGCTGCGGGAACCACACTCCTCCTCCCTCTCCCTCTCTCAAAATTAATCAACGGAAACCTTAGTCCAACAGAGCTGGGAGATCAGAAGAGAAAACTCTCGCACCTGTGACAACAGCAGAGCCCAATAGGGAGAAGAAGGACCCCTCTTCTTCCCTGACAAGGACTCAGTCAACGAGAAGCCACGGACTCTTCGTTTACTATAGCCCTCCCAGCTTCCTTCTCCTCTATAAAAGTGTTCCCCCTCCCTTGCCATATGAGAACTTGCACATGACTCACCATGGCTGCAGATCCAGAATTTCAATTCTCTGCTGGTCCTGAACAAATTCATCTTTGCAGGTGAAATATCTGGCAGTCTATTTGCTTGAGGTAAACATTTGGTGGCCCATACTGGGACCAGAGAAGACTCCCGAAGGCTCTGAGGCTGCTGAGAAAACAGGTGCAGTATTCACAATCAAGCCCATTGTTGTTTACGGCTTTCTCCCTACCCTGGAGTTTGATGGTACTTCTTTCTCCTGAATCTGAGCTCCTACCCTCCTTGCACTTGAGGCTCTCCATGCTTTATTCAGGATCTATTTTAAGGTTTCCTCTTTCTCCTCAAGGCCTTGTTCTGTTTACAAGTACTCATTTGGCACTTTGGTCTGATCTTGAGATCAGACTGTTTCAACTGAAGCTGGCTGAAAATGCCTTCGGCCCAATTCCTTTAGAAGGAGTTGCTTCAAATGAAACCGCGCTGTGTGTTCAGGCTTCAGCCCGTTCCTCTGGAAGGGCTATTCCCTAGACATGGGCTGAAAAAGCCTTTGGCTTCGCTTCCCGGGGACCAAGCAGTTTCCTTTGAGTTGGCTGGGACTGGCTTGCCAGCTGTTTGAATTGAGCTGTTTGTGCTGTAAGTTGTTTGAGCTGTTTGAAAATTGTTCTTTACTCTGGAGGAAAAACCTCTAGGAAATGGGATCCCAGTTATCTAAGTATTTTGAGGACACCTCCCCCTCCCCCTCTCCAGGGTTCTGGCCAATTCTATATTTAAAAACCATAGTCCTTCCTCTTGCGAATTTCTAACGAAATGGACTCACCTGACCAAAGGCAATTTAGAATATCAATGACCATCATGAGGAATTTTCAAAATCCACAAACCTAATTTCCTTAAAACCAAATTGGGCTGCAATCACTAAATTTTCCAGACCTGAATGGAATGCTTATTTCATTCGGTATTTTGAGGCTTCCCAACCTTATCAAGAGCCTAAAATTGCCTCTTCGAAAACTATAATTTTAAGATTAACTGCGGCAAACAAACAATTAAAATAAGATAAAATGGCCCCCAAAACCCCAGGCTCTTCTTCCTTGGTTCCTCTGTCTCAGGCTTCACCTTCGGCGTGGTCATGTCTCTCTCTCTCTGCTCATCATGGCCAGGCTTCACCTCCTGCACCATCTTCTGCCTGTCCTTCTACGCTGACTGTGCCTCCACTCTACCCGCAATTATCTCATACTAATTCTCTCAGCAAACTCCCCCTTTTCTCTGAAACTCTCCTTACTCCCTTTTCCTCTGAACTTGTCAGAACCTGCCCCTTTAAAATTAAGAAACCAGAGACTAACCCCTTAATTTCTTATACTCCCTGGACTAAAAATGAACTGTGAACCATAGTCAAAGATTTTTTCCAAAGTAACTGAAGATCCTCACAAATTTGCTAAGGAATTTAATATTGTCATTCAAACTTATCAACCTGGTTTCTGACTTATATCGCCTGGTTCATGTTTGTCAGTGAAAGCCAGGCTCAGCATTGGATGAAAACTTGCTAAATGAGAATATCCTGAAAGGCCCCTAGAATTACAACTGGGCAACCAGCCCACTAACTTATTACAGCTGATTCTTGAACAGCACTGGTTTGAACTGCTCAGGTCCATTACACGCAGATTTTTTTCAACAGTGAACATTACAGTACTACACAATCCTTGGTTGTTGAAACTGAGGATGTAAAACTGCAGATGTAAGCAGATAGAGTAGGGAGTCTCCAGAGAAAGACAATCAGGCATGGGTTTCTTGACATAAGAGAAGCCATTTTGGGCATAAGCTGTTTTATGAGCTAAGCCTGGCCACAATGCTTGTCCTTAGACAGGTGTTAGTAATTAGTGTTCTTATGGGAACAAAAGAATGCAGAAACATTGCCTATTATTGGGAAAGAGAAGTAATAAGAGCAAAGACAATATGTCATTTGGAAAGACTCCTAGTTCTGTTTCAATGGTAAAGATTAGCCTCAAGCTAACACCAAGTCAACTGGAATCTAAGGGATGATGATGTTGACCTTTTCTATACCTCAGTCAACTAAAGCTTGGACTCTGTGGACTGCCCAAGCCCCTTCACAAATATGCAGGTACGTTTAGCTTAAAACTTCCCCAATTTTGCTGTTCTGGGAGACTGTGCTTTGGGAAATATCCCCCGTGTTCTCCTTACTTGCTGCAAGTAATAAATCTTTCCTTCCCCCAATCTTCGGCTTGGTTGTGTCTGTTGGCTTGATACCCACCAAGAAACGAACCCAGTTTTGGGTAACACAGATACAGAGGGAATGCAACCACATATACAAAGGGCCGACTATAAATTTTACATGGATATTCAGAGGGTTGTACCCCTAACCCTCTCATTGTTAAAGGGTCAACTGTATACGATCAGGCTCAGGCCTGATCACTAGGTAACTTTATCCAACAATTTTTAGGGCTTTTCCAATGCCTGTTTATTGGAACAAAATTCAGGCTTGCCCACAAAAATCTGAGGAACTGTTCTTAAATATTACAATCAACTTCACATTGTTTTTAAAGAGAATTCTGGTCTTCCTTCAGATGTTGATTCTTCCCAAGGAGTTTTTATCTGGCAAACCAGCTCTCTTGTACTCTAGATGAGTCACCTCCAAGGAAGACCATCAAAATTCTTATTCTAACTCAGGCAAACGAAGGCTCCTAAATGAAACCAAAGCCTCCTAGTCTCCACTATTATTGCAAAAAGTCAGGACGCTGGAAAAGAGATTGTTACAAATGTAAGCACTTTAGGCTCCTTCAGCCCTCTAACCAGGCTTTCCAAAGTCCTTTCAGTTCTCAATGATGGAGCTCCAAAGAACTACTTCCCAATTCTCCCTCTTAGTTGGCTTGGAAAAACATTTCTCCAGATTGGAGATGAATCTCTTCCAATCCTAAATGACATTGGAGCCATACTCTTGGTTCACAGCCCCTGCCTTGGAGTACAAAAACAGCTCCAATAATGGGGATCTCTAATGAATCTCAAGAGGTTCCTGTCTCTGAACTCTTGGGTTGCACCTCGCAGGCCTGCAAGGCCTGTGCTTGCCCAGCTTCAAGACTGAAGAAGGAGCCCAGAGTCAGCAAGAGAGACATCAATGGTTTCATGGGTTGGGGAACTTACACGTCTGAAGCAAGGTCCTGGAGCAACACCCCACTGCCTGCACAGCACAGCGAGCAGGCGACAATCTTCGCTCCCGGTTTTCGGGTGGGGGGAGGGGGCGGAGATTACCACTTATAGGGGAATTGACATCAGGTGGGCTCATTAGTTACCAGAGAAACCAGTGGAGGGGCACACCCCTCACTGCCCCTTTGATAAGAACAATCACTAGCTGGGGTCTGGAGCGAGTACAAGGGAAAGTCAGTCACGTGAGTAGGGTGTAGGTAAAGCAGGCACTGGTTGGCAGGGGATGTACAGAGAGCAAGAGAGCAACCATCTTGAGTGGCCTGACCATACAGAACCCATTCCCTTTTGTTTAGGCCCTTTGAGAGATACACACCTTTTTTTCCCTTAGTTTCTCCACCCTTATCCATTTACTAGGCTGAGACTTCTTAGAGAGGTATCATGCCAGAATTTCTTTCTCCCAAAAGGGGGAAATAATTCTAGAAATTGACAGTAGTCATCAAAGTAACCCACCAGGTGAATTAAATGACCCTTTGACATCTTTTATTTGTTCCATCTCTGACAGTACTTATAGCTGATTCTGGAAACATTGAAAATTTGTCCCTCTTGAATCAGCTACGACTTTCCTTTGGACAGAATCTCCAACTGATGGCAAAATTTACAGCATACCTCCCAACAAAATTCAAACAGACACCTCAAAACCTCTTCCCAGAATTAATATTCTGTAAGTAAAGAAGCCCTTCAATGCGTGAAGACCATAACAGAAGATTACAAGGCTCAAGGCCTCTTTATCCCTTGTACTAGCACATGTAACTCTTCCATTTTACCAGTGAGAAAACCTAAGGGCCAAGAGTGGAGGTTTGTCCAGGATCTACAAGCAATAAACAACACTGTTATCTCTAACCCTCATACATTACTAACATCCATTCTACCAGAAGTAAATTCTTTAGTGTAATTGATTTATGCAGTACATTATTTAGTTGATGAAACTGTTCAATACATTTTTGCCTTCACTTGGGAAGAAAAACAATTTACCTGGACAGTAGCACCTCAGGGTTATACTGAGATTCCTTATTTCTTGCAAATCCTGAAGGCTGATCTGGAGGACATAAAGTTCCCTAGAAGTTCTACTTTGTTGCAACATGTGGATGATTTGCTTCTTTGCTCTCCTTTTCAAGCCTCCTCACAGGAAGACAGCGTCCACTTAATAAAGCGTTTAGCCTTAAAGGGACATAAATTTGCCAAATAAAAACTGCAGTTTGCCCAAATATAGGTTCAATATTTAGGGTATCTGATATTAGAACAAGGGCTACACCTACATCCGGATAGACTTCATGGAGTCCTAAGTTTCCCCAAACCCAAAACTAAGCACCAGTGAGGTTTTCTCAGGCTAGTTGGTTCTTGCTGAAATTAAACTCCAAATTTCTCTCTATGGCCAAACTGTATATGTTTTACTCAACAGTAACAACCCCAACCCAATTTTATGGGTGGGGCGGGACAACATAGCCTTCAAGGGCTTAAAGAGCATTTGATAAACCTACCTGCCTTTGGGCATCCCCATTATCAGATCTCCCTTTT
This sequence comes from Monodon monoceros, assembly GCF_005190385.1. Taxonomy (NCBI): domain Eukaryota; kingdom Metazoa; phylum Chordata; class Mammalia; order Artiodactyla; family Monodontidae; genus Monodon; species Monodon monoceros. The sequence goes on from NW_021703777.1 coordinate 10,948,677, forward strand.
TCTTTTTGTATATGAAAAGGAAGGAAATACCCTGGGCGTTCTCACCCAAAAACACTGACTGCCATTGACCCATGGGGTCTTACAGCCAGCAACTGAACCCTGTGGCATGGGGATACCCCTCTTTGCCTTAGAGCCATTATGGCCACACCCCTTTTGGTTAAGGCCACCCAAAAAATCATTGTGGGATCCCCTTTGACCATTTTTGTACCTCATGCTCTAGAGGCTTTCCTGAATTTCCATTAAACTCAGCACTTCTCAGGCAGCCGCCTCACCTCCTTTGAGGTCTTTTTGTTAACTGCTCCACATAACTCTTTCACATGGTAATAAACTTATCCCTGCTGCTCTTCTCCCCTCCATCCTCAATGAAGTCCCTCATGACTGCTTGAGGCTGACAGACCACCTCCTAGCTCCCTGTGATGATCTACAGGAAATTCCACTGGGTAATGCTGACTGCTCATGTTCACTGATGGTTCTTATTTAAAAGGTGACAATGGCAGATACTGTGCCGGGTGGGCTCTTACAACTCCTTTTGATGCTGTTGAGGCAGCATCTTTACTATGGCCTCTTCAGTCCAACAGGCTGAATTATACACTCTTACGGGGCATGTACTTTAGTCAAGGACAAAACTGCCAATATTCATACTGCCAGTAGATAAGCTTTCAGAGTAGCTCATGATTTTGGAATATTGTGGAAGCAATGTGACTTCCTTACTTCCAGTGGAAATACAATTTAAAATGGCCCCTATGTTCAGGAATTATTGAATGCAATACTTTTACCTGCTGCTTTAGCTATTATTAAGATTCTAGGGCATCCTAAACTTGACTCTCTGGAAGCTAAGGGAAATCACCTTGCTGATATTTCTGCAAGGAATACTTCCCTTAAAGGGACCAACAACAGCCAAACCTCTGTCATGGTCCAAAGGGATATTTCCCCAAAGATAATTTAGAAAAGCTGGCTAGAGAAGCCCAGTAATTGATCTCAGAAAAGAAAAAAGCAAGATTGGAAATTCAACAATTGTTGTTTTATAAAAAGAGAAAGCTCTGATTTGAACCAAATAACAACCCAGTCCTACTGGAGACTCCAAAATTCCCAATCCTCACCACTGTAGATGCATTAAACCATTAGTCTACTGACAAAATGATAGCCTTCCTGAATCAATATCAGGGGAGAAATATTAACAAAGCTGCAAAAAGTGCGGTCTTGTCACACTCGTCCAAAGTACAACCCAGGGAAGCCTGTTGATACTGCTCCCAGACATTTTACTGCCTTAATGGACAATTTGAGCTGTGGCAAGTAGATTTTATACAAACTCCTCCAACAAATGGATAAAAATATGTTTTAGTTATGGTATGTACATTTCCACACTGAACTGAAGCCTTCTCTTGCAGACAGACTACTGCCTCTTCTCTGGCTAAAGTTGTTTTGGAAAAGATAATCCCTACCTGGGGAACTCCTCTCAAACTTCATAGTGATCAAGGAACTCATTTCACTGGCCAGGTGCTTAAACAAGTCTGTGCTGTTTGGTCAGTTTTAACAACACATACTCTTTCTTACCACCCTCAATCCTCTGGTTTAGTTGAACACACTAACAGTGTTACTAAGACTCAATTTGCAAAATTTATAGAGGCTTTCCAACTACCTTGTCCAAAGGCATTGCTGTTGGTCCTTCTAAATCCCAGATCCAGACCTTTAAGAACTCATAAACTCTCACCCTTTGAGATAATCACGGGACGCCTAATGCACCTAGCTCCTTCTTTTGACTCACAGCTGATAAAAAGAGAGATACTCCAATATTGCTTCTATTAAAAATACCCATGCTTTGATAGAGCAGTCTTTTCACAGGACCCCTTCAGAAGATGAAGACCTTAAGCATCACACCTTGCAATCTGGAGATTTTGTCTATCAGAAAAGACACCTCCAGAAGAACTCTTTTCAACCTCTTGGGAAAGGCCCCATCAAGTACTGCTAAGTAACTCTTGTGCTGCTGAACTCCAAGGAATAGACTTGAATTCCTGTGACACACCTAAAGAAAGTGCCAAACCCTGACTGGACCTGCACATCATCTGGTGACCTGAAAGTAAAGATTTCCCAAAACTGAAGCAGATGACATCTGATGAGACATCCTTCCCAGGATATCTGGACCAGGCTTATTGGAAGTTTGTTGCCAAAATTTAGATGATGACATAACACTTCAGATTATGAACAGACACCCCTAATGTCTATGATCCTGATAACATATGGACTTTAGATTAAAAGTGCCTGAGCGTTCTCTCTCCTACCCCTCCTTGTTACTTGAATGTGACCTTAAAAGATTTCCATGGTGCACTTTCCTTTCAGTGTGAGACACTACACCCAGAAAAGTTCCTTCCTGACACTGAGGGACAAAAAGCCCCTGAAACTAGAAAATCTGACTCTAGATCAGTTATGCTTTCGGAGAGAGATATTGATCAAAAGGGAGAAATATTTAAAACGAATAAACAAAAACCTCAATTAAACAGAGTTGGGAGACCAGAAGGGAAACTCTCATGCCCTGATATAGCAGAGCCCAACAGAAAGAAGATACACTTTTTTTTCCTGATAAGGACTCATCGAGTGTAAAGCCATGGACTCTTCATTTACTATAGCCCTCCCAACTTCCTTTTTCTCTCTAAAAGTGTTCTCCTTCCCTTACTGTTTAGGGACTTGCATGTGGCCCACCATGGTTGCAGACCCCGAATTGCAATTCTCTCCTGATTCAGAATAAGTCCATCTTTGCAGGAGAAATATCTGGCAGTCTATTTGTTTCAGGCCAACACTCTGTTCTCTCTCTCTCTCTCTCTCGTCCTCTCATCTCTCACTAGCTATTCCTTCCTGGTCCTCATTTTTGGTTTCTACAGATCAATGATTCACAGCACTGGCTATACACTAGAATTACCTAAGGATTTTTAAAAACAGATACTGGAACCTTACCTCCAAGGAATCTAATGTAATTTGTTTGGCACAGGACCTGGACAATGATAGATTTTCCATCTCCCCAGGCATTTCTAACATCTAGCCAGGATTGAGAATCACTGTCCAGCATCAGTTTGTACCTTGTCTCTATCTGGATTCATTCCTAGGAGATAGCATTTTGCAAAAGAAAAACTTTTCTATTCAAGTGTGGAAGGGAGTCAGATGTCAGGAGTACTGATCTACCAAATAAAAATCACAACACATATTTGAATGGGGGAAAAACCCCACAAACTTCTCAAGGGTAGTAGTTTGCATTAGTCTGTTCATGACAGGAAGATAACTTTCTAAAGTAAAATGCCTAATCTGTACCTCCTACATAAACAACCCTAAAGTTTTGACTTGTATGTCCTCTTGCCAACTCAGCATCAATTACTGAATGCCTAATTGCTATTTCAGATTTCAAAAAACATGTATGTCTCCAACCAATTGTTCTGAGGTCATCCCTAGCTTAACAGATGCAACTCCATCTTTTCAAGCTAAAAATGTTGGGGTTGTCTTTAACAACTCTTCTCATACCCCAAATCTAAACCATCATAAAAATCTTCTTGGTTTCACTTTTCAAATATGAGCAAAATTCCATAACTTCTCATCACTTTCACTGCCACCACTCTTAACACTGCATCATCTCTCACCTGAATTAAAATTCCACTTGCCTCCTAATGTTTCTACTTATTTCTGTTCCTGCTACCTACATGTTATTTTCAATAGAATAACACAGCAAACCTTTTAACATGTAAGTCAGCTCATAGTTTTCTTCTGCTTGTATAACTTCTGCTTAAATATATTATTTCACAGCAAGCATGGTGGTTATTTCAGACACAACTTCCCCATCCTTACCATTACTCACTTCAGTGATGTGCCCCTTTCCTGTTCCTCAGTCACTCTGAGCACATTGCAAAGTTTAAGCCTTATACTTCCATACGCACTGTTCTCTCCACCTGAATACTCAAGATATACGCATGTTTTGCCCTCTCAACGCCTTCAAATCTTTGTTCCAATGTCACCTCCTCGGCAAAGCCTTCCTTAAGAAGTATATTTAAAAATCACAACCCATTTCCCCTATCCTTGCTCTCCTCATCCTTCCTTCCTCCTTACTCTGCCCCAAAGCATGCATCACCATTTGACAAACCATTAGTAAATGTTTATTTTCTGTCTCCTCCTTCTACTGCCCACCCTGCAATGGATACTCCATTGAAGGCAGGGACTTTGATTTGTTCATTGCAAAATAACATTATTCTAGATCAGTGCCTGGCACACTGTAGGGTCTCAATAAATATTTATTGAAAGAGCAGATACATTATTCTGTGGAGAGAAGATTAGTCCCATCTTCAAATGCTATGAGCCCTGTATTGATTCACAAAAAGACTTTTATTGGTTTTGATTTGTTTGACTGAATTGAATGCCATGTGCAAGGAAATATGAGGAATACTTAAATCAGTGATCTTCTCCCCCCAGATATCAATCTTTAGCTTTAATACTACAGGTAGATTATACCTTTTGCAAATCATATGAACACTCAACCCCCCTTCTTCTTGCCCTATCCCCACCACACTATACAACATAGAGCCCTCAATATTTTTGGCAGAGACCTGCAATGAATAATGAGGTAGAGAAGAGAATACTGTAGAGAAGAGCAAACATCAGTGTCTGGGGTTTTCCTTCCTTTTAAAGTTCTTTATTTACTAACCTCCAATATGCTAATTCTGAAGGGCACCATATTCTACCCCCTTTAACACTGCCCTAAAAACTCTTTAATTATGCATTGAAAAATGTTCCTGGAGCACAAAAGGGTTGGGAAATACTGTGGTACACGCTATCTGATTCTCTTTACCATTTCCAGGACTCCTGTTTTAGAGGTATGCTGCAGCTGCTCTTGGTGTGCAGGAGCTAAATTGTGAAACTCCTGTGTTTGATGGAATGTTTGCCTGGCCATATAGCTAAGGGAAGCATAGTTCTGCTGTTGAAGGAGCAAAGGAAAAACCATGGAGAAATATTGGGGTTTATGTTGAGGCCAAGAATCCCTGTTATCTGCCTACCAAATTTAAACTTGTCTCAACAGAGCTGGGGCAGCACTGACACCACCTTACATGCTTGGGGTACTGTGACTCAAAGAAGGATTTTTTTCTGCTTGGCAAAAAAATTTTCCCAGGGAGTGTGACAGCAGCTGGCTCCATTGGTGGTAGAATTTCCAACTGTGAAGCTACAGATCTGTACAGGGAGAGTGAGTTGACTCTTGCTTATTTGGTGCTCTGGGTGGGAGGAAGGGGGCAAAGGTGGACCACTTTCTTCCCAAGAAGGCAATTCCTTTTGGTGTATAGCAGCCTGCTTCACTTCCCTAAGGTGAGGAAGATCAAGCTCATTGATATTCCTGCCCACAGTACCTTCTGTTATGCCCATGTGGTTAGCTGGCATCAACCTGCCTCCTAGAGAAAACAAAAGACTCAAGTGGCTCTTCTGTTAAAACTATCTGGTTTTTTCTCTATTTTATTCGACTGTGAGGCTCTTTGTTTCATCCTTGTTTCACATATATGTGGATATATTTCAATTTATCTAAGAGAGATTTCAAGGTCATTAAAATTAATCTTTTGAAGGTCACAAACGTGCACTGTCAAATTTGTAGTTTTGAAAGAGTCAGCCTTTAACCTTTCTAATAGATATTCCATATAATCTATAATGGCATGTAGTAGAGAAGAAAGGCTTTATTCAACTATATCTTTGAAAAGCAATAATCACTGCAAGCACTGATGAGTTGTATCATGAGAGATATTTTTCTAAGAGTGAATAATTCTATCTAGTAATTTAAGTAAGGCTCATATTCAGAATGACTGATAAAGATTAAGTAAATGCTAGGTAATATTTTGTAAAATATTTATTTTTTGTTCTAATAACAATCTCAGTGTACATTTACCAAAAAAAAAAAAAAAGCATATTGCCATTCTCAGGTGTGGCATCTATATTTCCACAAGCATTTTAAAACAGAAATTTTATATATATATATATATATATATATATATATATATATATATATATAT
>NW_021703777.1:10954709-11168605 GCF_005190385.1 Monodon monoceros
TATATATATATATATATATATATATATATATATATATATATATATATAAAATGCAACTGAACACCTAGCATCATTCTGGCAACCAAAAAAGCCATATGCAGGTACTATTGAAATTAGAAAGTTAGATTTTAACCTCTAATATATTTTTAACATAGCTAACACATAAGAAACCAGCTGGGCTTATTACGGGTCCCGAACTTTCCAAATCAAACGTGCTAAACAAAGAATCTAATCATGCAGAGACCGTTTTTTTTTTTCTTTATCTTATTCACTAATATTTAATTTCCAGCAAATACAGATTGTAAGCTGTTAACTTCCTCTTACTGCAAAATGAGGATAAGATATTTAATGCCAGTGGCTTTGTATTTATGACTGTTGCCCATAAATTACACAGTTTTGGTTGAGTATTTGTTTGCATTTTTCTCTCACTTGAAATTTATTTCAAATATGACAAACTGTCTAATTCCCTGTGAAACAACGTTAGTTGTTACCTTGAGAAACTACTTAGTTTGTTCAAACATCCTTTGGAATCTCTATAAGTAACTAAGTAAAACTAGAATTGGGACATTAGGATAGTAAAGGATCTATAACTCTTCAAACATACCATCTTATTTCATTCCGGTCAAATCTAAACCAGAAAATATTGAGATAGAAACAGGTAGGTATTTTTTTAGGTTAATTATCAGAGTTCTAGTGTATTTTGTATGATTTAAATAAAAAGATTGCTATTATTAATTAATTTGAGACAGCAGTTTAAAACAAGAACTGATGTGGTTGGGGAAAAAAGTAATAGTCACCTTAGACTAAATCAAAGATGTAAGTTATTAGCACTAAATTTCTTAAATGCCAGAAATCTGTTATATTTTCTGTGGCATTCCCTAATGAATAATGTTAAGTACAATTTCACATGTTATAAGATTTATCACTCTAATTAAAATAAACAGTTGAGCCAGTAGCAACAAGTGCCTACTTTTCTTAAGAACAGAAAAAAATGGATGTGAGATAATTCTGATGTCTCATTTAGTCTTAGAAAAAATGGAACAATGCAGAACTGAGTTTGATCTGAAAAAAGATGTAGAGAATTGTTAGATGGTGAAGGCATTACTGAATTTCTGTATAAACCATTTTTATTATTTTTTGATGAAGATTCTAAAAATCTTAAGTAAATTCATCTTAATAAGGAAACTTTAGCAGTATAATTGTAAAATACATCATGATAGTTTAAAAGAATGGATCTTAATATATACCAGACTTTGAATATATCAAAGCATTTAGAGAAAAAGGTCCATATCAGTCAACATTCATTCAGAGCCACTAGAAAATAATGTAGAATAAGAGATGTGTAACGTGAAGCAAACTTACACGATTGTAGGAGCTGGTAGGACAGTCTCAGTGTCACTGTTTCTTCTTTGCTGGTGTTGAGTGTGAAGTCCCTGGACAATCAGAAGGGAATGTGGGGATGAGCAGTGACACATGAAGACCTCAAGGAACAAGATGGGGCTTGTGTCTGTCTTTCATTAGAATCCACGATGTCTCCAGTGTGCTCTGGCCTCACTCACACCAGGATATGGAGAAGTGCAAGGGAAAAAAATCTCTTGGGATCTGGCAGTGAGGAACCCAACTGTTGCCCAATCAGCAAGGTGAGCAAGCAGATTCAGAAAGACATACATGATTTACTTCAACCTTCCAAGAATAAACATTGCCACTGCTTCCGAATCTCTCATATATTGTATCCTGACCAATCTTAGCCAGAAACACTCTAGGAAGAGGATTCCAGGAAACATAGTTTAGCTTAGCCAAAATGACACATTAGAAGCCAACCATACTGACAAAATAGAAATATCAACAAGAGTTACAACTCCCTAAACAAACCTTCACCTTATAATCCTTACGCCCTATCCTGCCTGATTCCTTTCCTGGAGAATTGGAACCTCTTATGAGGTTCAGATCACAATTCTGGGATCAAATAGCCCTTAGGGTCATGAGTAGCTTTGATTATAGAGTTCAAAGGCTTTTATTGGCCCTTGGGGGTTCAGAATCACCAGGTGAGAAGGTTCAATATTTCTTTACCTATTAACTGCTGTCTTTAATGAAAGAAATCTCTTGTTTTCTGTCTTTTTTCTTGGTGAATCAAGATTCACATGTGTGGTTTTCCTGGTGTTTTTATAAGAAAAAAATTTAAAAGCAGAGAAGCCCATTTATTACATGGCAAATATATTATGCTTAGCCTTTTGCTTTTCCTTTGGATATTATCTAAGGACCACTAGCTTCTTTTTGTTTTCTTCTGTTTTCCTATTGGTGCCTAATTTTTTATTTCTTACCACAAAGAAAAGGAAAAGATAAAACTACAGGATTTTTCTACTACATAGTCTTTATTAATCTGGTCTAACTGTATCATACTTTTCTCCTACAAGGATTCAAATTTATCTCCATTCCTAAGGAGACCAACATCTTTCAGCAAATGCATTCTCATCCCTTCCCAATTTCCAGTAAGGTCTCCACTGCAGGTCTGCTATTTTAGCAAAACTCTAGTTTAGATTGCTTCACTGATTGAACTTGTATCTTGAACCTGTATAGACTTCTAAACAAATGAAAAAAAAGACAGATTTGCTCAGAGAGAATCAGCATAGGGAGAGAGAGTGATTTCTTCTTTCCTTCTCGCCTTGTAGCAGCCAACATTCAGGGCTACAAATGCGGATGGTTTCACTGAGCAGCATGTGCCCGATATAGCATGTCCCTGCCAACTGGGCAGGGTGAGCTGACCCACTGCTCCCATTAGGGCCAAATGGCTTTCTACCAAGATACCGTTATGGGTGAGCCAAGATCCTCTCCAAGGTCACTTCATACTATTGACACACTTGGAAAAGAGATTTGGAATACTTAAATTTGTTCAGTTTACTCTCTCATTAAAAACACAAGGCAGGCAGTGAAGATGAATTCACATCAAGGTTACTAACTAAAGTTAGCTCATAATAAGACATGAAAATACCACTTCCTTTCTCTGATAAGCAAGCTGAGCCAAAAGAACTCTGCAATCAATATTAAGTGAAAAATATTATAGACCCTATAAAAATTTTCCAAGGGGCAAACCTATAATCTTCTGTCTCAAGAAATTCCTGCCAGTGTTATCCTAGATACCCACAAATGCAGAGACACACTGCAGAGGCTAAATAAGGTTAAAATAACAAGGGAAGTTTCATGGAATTTTTGTTTTGAATGCATAGAAAAACCTGTGCTGGTATACAGTATAATTCAGAAATTAATGTCCTCCCTGCACTAATAATTGATTCAAATAAAATAAGACAGTTTTACGGTAACTTCTGAAAAAATAGCAAGAGTTATATAGTAACTTTATAAGAATATATTCTGGAAATGATTGATTTTTATGTCATTTTATGTGTGCTATAAAGGAAGGTATTTTTTCTAGAATCTCATTATTTTCTGTTGCATCTTTCATTGAACATTTTTTTATTCTCAATATTTTCTTCCGTTGGACATTTTCCCCCTCTCTTTTATGTATCAACATTTCTTCATCCCATTTTGATAGCACTTTGAATGAATTTTACCTCTTAGAATATATTTTTTTCTTTTTGTGCCAATACAGAAGGCCTTCTCTATTTTAGTACACTTCAAGGTCTGCTATTATGTGACAATTTCCTTTCTCTCCTGTTCCCTATTTCCAATATATAAGATAGCCATTCTGGCACAGATATAAAATTACTTTTGCTCAATGGATTTCTTGTCATGCATGTGCACAAAGCTTCATTTACCTTCAATTTAGATTTTTGTTTTCCTCTGGTGACTCATTTTGCTGCATCTGTGTTTATTCCATAACCTGTGGATAAGGCATGTTTCTCTGACTGGGAGCTGGCTGAGCATTTGCTGCTGGCTGCCATGTGTTAGCAATTCATTTCCTGAAGGAAGTTCAGGGGTGCTCTATCTACTGCATCAGATATTACTGCTTTTTATACATTTCCTATGTGGCATTCAGCTTAGAACCCGTTTGTTTATCTCTGGGATTTGTTGTTGCTGTTGTTATTTATTTAGTATATCACAAATGCTTTTGTTGTATTTCCTGATGGTAAATAAATACAAGTCGTACTGATTTTGGTGATCTATGTCAGATATTTATTATACTTACAATTGATGCTTTGCCCCATTCAAAGGCTAAATGTGATCACAATGCTTTGTTCTCTATCCTTTCTAAAATTTCCTCTGTACATCTTTCTCGCGTAACAATGCAAACTCATTTCAGCCACAAGCTTTTTCACAGACAGTTCATAGGCTACTGTTTACAAACATGTTTGTCATTCATGGATTAGTACTCAGATGTGTTTGGGATTTTTTTTTCCTTCTAAATGACTGAATTATTTAACCTATTTTATAATTAGTGCTTTTTTAATACTTCCTGAGACACGGGTCTTGCTTTCTGAGTGTACTTGGTTAAGGAGTCGGCTAAGTAGCAGTAGGGAAATAAGCTTACGCATGCAATAAAAGTTTGCACAGGGAAAAGTTATTTGAAGTTTGCTTAAATCTTATGTTTCGGAGAGCAAAGAGATTTCAAATTAATTAGATTTAGATTTCATTTTTATATTTAAGCATAGATGGTTACTAAACAGACTTTTCGCATACATGGATGGAGATTTGTTATCCATTCATGTGGACTGTTTAACAAATAACTCCCTTTTTGGCAAAGCTACTTGGTTCTGGAATAAAACACCTAGCCACAAATTATCCATTCCTTGAAAATACCTAAAACCACAACTCTAAGGAAGTAGAATTGCTCCAACTGTGAAACTGGGGAATTGATCTAGTCCTGTCATATGAATAATATATTTTTAAAATCCTACTGTATCAGAACCACGGTCATTTTTTCTGTATTAGGTGATGCTAACCACAAAAGTCCACAATGACTTCAATATTTTATCAGTTTCCTAGGGCTACTTTAGCAAAGGGCCACAAACTGAGTGGTTTTAAACAAAGAAATTTATTCTCTCAAAGTTCTAGAGGCTAAAATTTCAAAATCCAGATGTTGGCAGGACCATGCTTCCTCCAAAGCTTCTAGGAGAGGATCCTTCCTTGACTCTTCCAGCTTCTGGTAGCCCCAGGTACTCCTTAGTTGGTAGCAGCTTAACTCCAGTCTCTGCTTCCATATTCACATGGCCACCTTCCCTCTGTGTTTGTCTGTCTCTGTCTTCACATGAGGTCTGTGTCTGTGCCCAAATTTCCCACTTCTTATAAGGATACCAGTCATATTGGATTAAGGTCCACCATACTCCAGTATAAGTTCATCTTAACTAATTATATGTGTAACGACTCTACTTCTAAATAGGTCACATTCTGAGCTACTGGAAGTTAGAATTTAAACATGCTTTAGAGGAACACAACTCAACTCATAACAAGCACTGAGAAGTTTATTTCTTCCTAAGGTAATATGCTGGATAGGTAAGAAGATTGGCAGAGTCATCTTGCATGCAGTCATTCAAGATCCAGGTTGACAAAAGCTCTACCATCTTCAAAACATGGTTTCCAAAGTCATCCTAAAAGTTATGGCCATGTCAGACATCCAGAAGGGATAAAGGACACAGAGGAGCAAGAGTGGGAGGTTTTGATAGGCTAGATGTGGAAACGGCACCACATCTAGTGCCACAGTCCGTTGACTACAATGATAAAGAAGCAAGGAAAATGTGGTCTAGCTGTGTGTCTAAGAAGAGAAGAATATGGATTTTTCTGAGCAGAAAGGAATCTCTGCCACTCTTCTATACAATGGGACTCTAGGGCATTGTATGAGAGACTGTAGATGTTATCTGATGTGATTAGAGTAACCATACTTTCTAAATTCCCTAGGACTACATCAATTGATGCTTATTGGGACTCTAGGGCATTGTATACAATGGGACTCTAGGGCATTGTATGAGAGACTGTAGATGTTATCTGATGTGATTGGAGTAACCATACTTTCTAAATTCCCTAGGACTACATCAATTGATGCTTATTGTCTGAGAAAAAATTATCAGTTGCATTTTCTCTCCCTCGCAAAAGTAACCTGAATTAGATAATAATTTATATGGTCATCCTACCAATGAGGAAAAAATCTCAAAGATAAGGTAAAGGGGGTAATCCCCACATCCCCACAAACCGTTCTGTAAAAGAATATATCAAATGTGCCAATTGAAAACAAGATTTCAGGGACTTCCCTGGTTGTCCAGTGGTTAAGACTCAGCACTTCCAATGCAAGGGGAGCAGGTTCAATCCCTGGTAGGGGAAATAAGACCCCACATGCCATGCAGTGCAACCAAAAGATTTAAAAAAAAATTCTTTTAATATGTTTTTAATCATACAAGAATGGTATCTGGCAAGATTGTGGACCATATGTCTTTAGCATTCTCTAAACCAGAATGATTGAAAAGGTGTTTAAGACACTTTAATAAAGTGTAATTGTATACCTGTCTAAAAATCATGTCCTTTAAAAATGTAATTTCTAACTGATCTGAGAAAAGTAGATTTTGAGGCATCCATAGGCATCTATATAATAGTCTTATTTGCATCAAAAATAAATATATCTTAGGCACTTTCCAAATGAAAGTTTTAGATGGGTGATCATTGTAATGAATATTAATTAGGAAAAAGATTGCCTAATGAAGAACTGATACTAAGCCCCTAAGTGATCGTGAGTCTGCTTAACTGAGTTGAATGTGGCTTTACTTTGCTTGTAAAAGCACATGTTGAAATATTTTTAAGATTGTCCTTGAGATTTCTTTACACTTCTTGGAATTCCTCATCATAATGAAATGTTCCATTCACTGTATGTACTATATTTAAGAAACAAAGTACCCTCTCATTTTTTTAATTAGTCAAAATATATAGAAAACTTGAACTCAAAAGAACATTTATCTTTTGCTACACCTCTGCAGAGTGCTTCCATAGCTCTGTTGCCAGCCCCCTGTAAAAGAACTCACAAACTCTGAAATTTGAGCTTCAGTTTTCCTGTAGAGACTTTAGGGAGCCCCGGGTAAGAAGATATAACAGCTTTTATAGAAGAGTTTGTTAAAGTAATCAAGGTTATACACATGCCTTTTATAAGTAGTTACTTTTATAAGTAATTCACATAAGAATTCAAGCATATGTGTGAAAGGCATGATTGAGAATATGTTTCCCATTAAACACTTTACTGAGGTCAATGCATTTTATTACATCATGATCTTCTTTCTCAAGGGTTACATGTGAAAGTTTATAATCATCCCACATTCTTGCCAATATCTGTCAGCTCACAGTGAAACACAGCTGAAAGGGCTTTGCACTATTCGCTGACCACAAACAGATTTTCTGAATGTCCTGAGTTTTTTATAAGTCTCCTGTGGCATTATGCTGGGAAAAAAATCTTACTCCAATTCTATTACTACTACTTGAAAATCCAGAATAGTTTGACTATCCTTAATAGCTAGCTAAGAAGATAGAGATGCTATTCTGCATAGTAATATTACCAGTGGTTTCAAATGTAACACACTCAAAAATAACCCTTCAATTACAATCATAGATATGTTACCCATTTAATAGACTATAAATTCGGATCATAAAATTATGCTCAATGTACATGCCAAAATATTTCATTTAGAAAGTATTTAGACTAATTCCCAATTACAAAAAAATGAAAGGAAGAAAGGGAAGAGAGAGAGAGAACATGATTAGGTGACATAAAGCTTTTATACTTTTGCTCTTAGCACTATGAATAAAGCTAGAATATTCCACCATAAAAAAATGAATTTATATCAACAGTTTGGCTGATATGTGCTTCATAACTACTGTAACAGCAATTAACATTTCTTCCAGTGATATAATTTTCAAGAGTTTTTGAGTCATTAAGATAGATAATTAGCACTTGATATTAATAGAGATATTTGTAATCCAGGTATTAATACTTGCAACACTTATTTAATAATCACTTCATTCTGCACAAGTGTCCAGATTTTCTGAGCACATACTTTGGAAGAGCACTTTAGAAAATAAATTTCTCATTTTTAGCAGCCTAATAAGTAACTCTCACTGAGGTGTAATTTTTTTTAAGGGTGTAAATAAAATCAATTAAGATGTGCAGAAAGAGTAGTGTGTATGATTTGAGTTCCAATGAAGCATGAAAATAAAGCAATGTTGGACATTTCTTTGACAAATGTCTTACAAATGGATTTTAGATGACATATTTTAAAAGAAAACATTATTAAGTGAAGAGTAAAAAAGCTGTTTACAAGCCTCTAAAAAGGAGAGTGTCACCTTCAAAATCTTATTTTTGGATTTTCAGTGTATGAATCACTATTGAATTTTGGACTCTAAGGTCTCATGAGCAAAAATGGTTAAAATTTTCATCTTGTTTTTATTGTCTTTCAATTATCTTACAGAAAATATTTTCAAACTCCATTCCAGCTATTCCTGCCTAAATCCACCATTCCCCTGTACATATTCTTCCTAAAAAAAAAATTATATAGATGGCAAATAATGGCATCCATTTTTAACGCAGCCCTAGTTAGTCTGGAAATTGTGCTGTCATCATTTATTAGGAAGCTGTTTTTTAGTATTATGACGATAGCAACACAGCTAATATTTATTAAGCACCACTGTGGTCAAGGCACGGTGCTGGGTGCACAGGTGTGTGGAGGCAGGATCCTGGGATTTTTAGTCAGATAGATTTGGATTTCAAATTCAACTCCTTTCTTTACTGGTGTGTGCTCCGAGTAAGTCACTGAGTTTTTCTGAGATTGTTTTCTCTGAATCTCAGTTTCCTCATCTTTAACATACTTAATATTCCATATAGAATGAAACTTCTGAGGTAGAAATAAAATGTCATTCTTAAAATGCTGTGCAGAGAGTAAACACTCAAATATTAGTTCCAGTCCATTCCTGCATTGTGCTTTTGTCTCTTTTATTCACTTATTTTCTTTTTATGATTACATTACAGAACTTTATAGATTTTCTCACTATTACTCATTATATTTTTGTAAAAATTCAAGAAAAGCCAGAGGATGTTCATTCTATTTCAAGAACTTTACTATCAAAGACATTTGTACATTTTCTTCTGAATTGCTGCTACTGTCCTTCTGTGGTCTACATTCAATGTATTTCCTTTTTTAAAAATACTTTCACTCTCCACATTCCATTTGCTGCCTTGTAGTATGAATTGTACTCATAGTCACTATTTGTCTGTGCTCTGGATTCACTCTGAGTAGGGCACTTTGTTGGTGCTCATCCTCTACTTATTCATATTTTTTAGGTCATCTAAAGCCCAGGTTTCCTGGTCCATCTCTCATGTAATTGTTCATACGTTCTATGGATTTCCCTGACCACACAGGAAACTGTTTGACCACACAGTCAAATGTTTTGACTTTTTCCTAGCCCCTTCTGTGGGATTCAAATTGTAGTTACTTTTTAAAACATTTTTGTTTCATGGAACAATACATTAAGGATTTGTAAAGGTTGTAAAATATTCTTCTCTAATGTTCCTAATAGCTACATATATAAGATGTGTCATATAATCAGGACCATCTTGTTACATATGGTTTTCTCCTATTTGCTATCACAAACAATACTAAAGTAAACTAAATTTTTGTACATATTTAGGAATGTTGTTTGTCAGATGTCAAAGTTCTCTTTTACTCAGGATGCCTACTTTATTTAATATATTTTTCAAATATATTTTCTCCAGTTTGTCCTATTTCTCCTTGGTTTATTTTGCTTTCATTGTTTTAGGTTTTGTTTTAAATAGTGTGCTGAAGTTGAAAATGTATTTATTCAAGTCTATCAATATTTTCTGTTTTTTTAACCTTAGAATATTGGAAATATTTTCCTCACTTATGGATATGTAAGTATTCATCATAAATATAATTCCCCAAGTAATATCATAATTCCATGTTTTAAAATTGTTTAAATGCTTCATCTACCCAGGACTTATTTTGGTGTATAGAATTAAATGGAATCCTAGGTTCCTATGTATCAGCAAAACCATTTTCACACTGATTTCAAATTCAGCTTTTAACAAATGCATGCGTATGCCTGCGCACATGTGTTGTGTTCATATAAATATATATATGTCTGCTTTCAGAATTTCTGTTCTGCTTATTCATTTCTTCTTGTGCCAATTTTATATCATTTAATTATTATAGCTTCATAATAATTTGTGTGTACAAACATATGAACACACTCATTAGTATTAATTAGTATTAATTTTCAAACTCATCTTCCCTGTATTCTTAATCTTTGAGATGAATGTGTAAATGAAAAAAATTGAGAAGTTTTTCATTTAGCTATTATATTTGAGAAAATTGATATTTTTACAATATAAGACTATACCGTCTTTCGATTTCTTAAAATTCTCAGATTTGTAATTTTTTTCATATACTGACACTGTAAGTTAATTTTATTTCTTTTATGATTTTTTAAAAATTCTATCATCTTAGTGTTTAGTTGTTATTATATGCTAACTATGGACTTCTGAACATATGGAAGTGTTTCACAGGTGTTAGGAGGCTGAATCCAGAGTCAAACTCTTAACAGCTATGACAAATATATTATGTTGCCTTTCTTCACACATATATCACTATAGCACTACAGACCAGGATTCTCTGAACAGTAATAACCTAACCAGTAACAACTTCTAAGTTTTCACTACAGTTTCAAATTTAAAACACAAAAAGTAAAACAAACAAACATATTTACTAGCTGTATGAATTTGAGCAAGTTACTTTCTTTTCTATGCCTCAGATGCTTCAACTAGAAAAGCACTTTTAAAAAAGTACCTTTTGTTTTTATTGCCATTACTCTAGTAGGTGGGTCAAAAAAGATCTTGCTGTGGTTTATGTCCAAAAGTGTTCTTCCTATGTTTTCCTCTAAGAGTTTTATAGTGTCCAGTCTTACATTTAGGTCTTTAATCCATTTTGAATTTATTTTTGTGTATGGTGTTAGGGAGTGTCCTAATTTCATTCTTTTACATGTAGCTGTCCAGTTTTCCCAGCACCACTTATTGAAGAGGTTGTCTTTTCTCCATTGCATATCCTTGCCTCCTTTGTCACAGATTACTTGAGCATAGGTGCGTGGGTTTATCTCTGGGCTTTCTATCCTGTTCCATTGATCTACATTTCTGTTTTTGTGCCAGTACCATACTGTCTAGATTACTGTTGCTTTATAGTATAGTCTAAAGCCAAGGAGTCTGATTCCTCCAGCTCCGTTATTTTTTTTTTTTCTCAAGATTGCTTTGGCTATTCAGGGTCTTTTGTGTTTGCACTGTTGGGGGGAATGTAAACTGA
The DNA here is from genome assembly GCF_005190385.1 of Monodon monoceros. NCBI lineage: Eukaryota > Metazoa > Chordata > Mammalia > Artiodactyla > Monodontidae > Monodon > Monodon monoceros. The sequence goes on from NW_021703777.1 coordinate 10,966,001, forward strand.
TACAACAACTATGGAGAACAGTATGGAGGTTCCTTAAAAAACTAAAAGTAGAATTACCATATGACCCAGCAATCCCACTACTGGGCATATACCCAGAGAAAACCATAATTCAAAAAGACACATGCACCCCAATGTTCATTGCAGCACTATTTACAATAGCCTGGTTATGGAAGCAACCTAAATGTCCATCGACAGACAAATGGATAAAGAAGATGTAGTACATATATACACTGGAATATTACTCAGCCATAAAATGGAATGAAATTGGGTCATTTGTAGAGACATGAATGGACCTAGAGACTGCTATACATAGTAAAGAAAGTCAGAAAGAGAAAAACAAATATTGTATATTAATGCATATTTGTGGAATCTAGAAAAATGGTAAACATGAACTGGTTTGCAAGGCAGAAATAGAGACACAGATGTAGAGAACAAATGTATGGACACCAAGGGGTGAAGGGGGATGGGATGAATTGAGAGATTGGGATTAACATATATACACTAATATATATAAAATAGATAACTAATGAGAACCTGCTGTATAGCACAGGGAACTCTACTTCACTCCGCTGTACAGTAGAAACTAACACAACATTGTAAAACAAATATACCCCAATAATAATAATAAAAAAGTGTCTCTTAGTTTTTTGTTGTGAAGATTAAAAGGACCATCAAGCAAAGCACATACACTGGTATGTCAATAATTATTGTTAGTTTTGTCATAGATACTTGTATTAATATTTTTAGGCAAGCCATAGACCATTTACATTGCCTATTGAATTGACCAGTTGAACTAGTTAAAACTTTTGATTTCAAAAGGCAGAAACTCAACTCGCATGACCTCCGCTCCAAAATACTGGGGAACATGTTCAATAGCAGCATTGGTAAGATGCTCATCAATTATGTGCAGATGAGAAATCACAAATCAAGCCAGTAGCTGATATTAAAGCCATATTCTATTGGTTTTTAAAATTATATATATGCTATATATATATATATATAATTATATATGTATGCTATATATAAAAAATCATATATACATATTAACATGAATAATATACTTATTATTTTCAGATTTTCACTTTTTACATACTTTACTTATTTTATTTGGGTTTACAATGCACCTTTTTTCCTAGTCTACTGAGTTGAAAGCTTAATTTATTTTAATTATTTTTTACATTAAAACCATTTACAGCCACAATTTTTATTTTTCTTACTACAAGTATTTGGGCAACTCATATGTTTAGATATGAAGAATTCTCAAGAGTATCACATAAATAAACTGAACTTTCAGGGTTTATTTTTAATTTCAGTTTTAGTTTTCGTTTTGAAGGAAGAGATACATAGAAGCATTAACTCTTTTTAATTTTGTCATTTAAAAAATAAAAACTCTCCAGAAAATGGGCATAGAGAGAAGCAATCTCAACATAATAAAGGCCACATATGACAATCCCATGGCAAACATCATACTCAATGGTGAAACACTGAAAGCATTTCCACTAAGATCAGGAACAAGACAAGGATGTCCACTCTCACCACTCTCACTCAACATAGTTTTTGAAGTCCTAGCCATGGCAATCAGAGAAGAAAAAGAAATAAAAGGAACACAGATTGGAAAAGAAGAAGTTAAACTGTCACTGTTTGCAGATGGCATGATACTATACATAGGAAATCTTAAAGATGTCACCAGAAAACTATGAGAACTAATCAATGAATCTGGCAAGGTTGCAGGATACAAAATTATTGCACAGAAATCTCTAGCTTTCCTATACACTAACAATGAAAAATCAGAAAGAGAAATTAAGGAAACAATCCCATTTACCATTGCAACAAAAAGAAAAAATACCTAGGAATAAAGCTACCTAAGGAGGCAAAAGACTTGTACTCAGAAAACTATAAAATGCTGATGAAAGAAATCAAAGATGACATAAATCAAAGATGGAGAAGTATACCATGTTCTTGGATTGGAAGAATCAATATTGTGAAAATGACTATACTACCCAAAGCAATCTAAAGATTCAATGCAATCCCTATCAAATTACCAATGGCATTTTTCACAGAATTAGAACAAAAAATTTTACAATCTGTATAGGAATACAAAAGACCCCAAACAGCCAAAGCAATCTTGAGAAAAAAAGAACGGAGGTGGAGGAATCAGGCTCCCTGACTTCAGACTATACTACAAAGCTACAGTAATCAAGACAGTATGGTACTGGCACAAAAACAGAAATATAGCTCAACGGTACAGTATAGAAATCCCAGAGATAAACCTATGCACATATGGTCACCTAATTTATGACAAAGGAGGCAAGAACACACATGGAGAAAAGACAGCCTCTTCAATAAGTGGTGCTGGGAAAATTGGACAGCTACATGTAAAAGAATGAAATTAGAACACTCCCTAACACCATACACAAAAATAAACTCAAAATGGATTAAAGACCTAAATGTAAGGCCAGACGCTAAAAATCTCTTAGAGGAAAACATAGGAAAAACACTCTTTGACATAAACCACAGCAAGATCTTTTTTGAATCACCTCCTAGAGTAATGAAAGTAAAAACAAAATTAAACAAATGGGACCTAAATAAACTTAAAAGCTTTTGCACAGCAAAGGAAACCATAAACAAGACCAAAAGACAACCCTCAGAATGGGAGAAAATATTTGCAGATGAAGCAATGGACAAAGGATTAATCTCCAAAATATACAAACAGCTTATGAAGCTCAATATCAAAATAAAACAAACCACCCAATTAAAAAATGGGTAGAAGACCTAAATAGACATTTCACCAAAGAAGACATACAGATGGCCAAGAGGCACATGAAAAGGTGCTCAACATCACTCATTATTAGAGAAATGAAAATCAAAACTAAAATGAGATATCACCTCACACCAGTCAGAATGGCCATCATCAAAAATCTACAAACAATAAATGCTGGAGAGGGTGTGGAGAAAAGGGAACCCTCTTGCACTGTTGGTAGGAATGTAAATTGATACAGCCACTATGGAGAACAGTATGGAGGTTCCTTAAAAAACTAAAAATAGAACTACCATATGACCTAGCAATCCCACTACTGGGCATATACCCTGAGAAAACCATAATTCAAAAGGACACATGTACCTCAATGTTCTTTGCAGCACTATTTACAATAGCCAGGACATGGAAACAACCTAAATGTCCAATGATAGATGAATGGATAAAGAAGATGTTGTACATATATACAATGGAATATTACTCAGCCATTAAAAGGAACGAAATTGGGTCATTTGTAGAGATGTGGATGGACCTTGAGTCTGTCATACAGAGTGAAGTAAGTCAGAAAGAGAATAACAAATATCGTATATTAATGCATATATGTGGAATCTAGAAAAATGGAACAGATGAACCTATTTGTAGGGCAGGAATAGAGATGTAGACATAGAGAATGGACATGTGAACATGGGGGAGAAGGGGAGGGTGGGATGAACTGAGAGATTAGGTTTGACATAAATACACTACCATGTGTAAAATAGATAGCTAGTGGGAACCTGCTGTATAGCACAGGGAGCGCAGCTCGGTGCTCTATGACGACCTAGATGGGTGGGATGGGGGTGGGGGGTGGGAGGGAGGTCCAAGAGGGAGAGGATACAGTTATACATATAACTGATTCACCTCATTGTACAGCAGAAACTAACACAACATTGTAAAGCAATTTTACTCCAATAAAAAAATAAAACCTGACAATATCAAGTGCTGACGAGTACAGAGCAACCGGAACTCTCGTACATTATACATAAGGATGCACAATGGTACAGTCACTCTGGAAAACAGTCTGGCAGGTTCTTAAAAAGTTAATCATATTCTTGCCCTCTGATGCAGCTCTACTACTCCTGGCCATTTATCCCAGAGAACTGAAAACCTAGGTCCATGCAAAGACATGCATGTTCTTAGTCACAGAGGCATGAATGTTCATAGCAGCTTTATTTGTAAAAGCCCTGAAGTGAAAACAACCCAAATTCCTTCAGTTGGTGAATGGATAAAATGGTACATCCCGACCATGGACTATTATTATTCAGCAACTATTGATACACACATCACCTTGGATGGATCTCAAGGCCATTATGCTGAGTGAAAAAGGCCAATCTCAAAATATCACATACTGCACAACTCCATTTTCTAAGAGACAAATGATGGAGAAGAGATATGTGGTTACCACGGATTAAGAGAAAGGGGAGGACGTGACTATGAAAGTATAGCACAAGGGAGTTTTCTGGGGTGATAGAACTGTTTTGTTTCCCACTTGTGGTCGTGGATACACAAAGTTATACACATGATAAAATTCATAGATCTGTACTCTAAAAAGATGTCGGTAAAAATGCAATTGAAAAAAAGACTAAAAGAAAAATAATAATCACTTGTTATTTCATATTTTATTGGATACCTGTCAGATTTTGTCTACAGTATCAATTTTTGGAAATGTATTGAGGTATTGTAACATGAACAATTATTTTCCAAAGTTCCGTCTACAAACACGTATTTTAAAGTTCTAATTTTTTTTAAAACATTTTAAAATTTAAAAGTGTGTTCTGAAATCTAGTTCTTCAGTCATCTTTCTGAGAATCCTTTGAATCTGAGTATTAGACAATAGGACAAATCTAATAAACTTCCTTATCCTTGTATTGGGTGGGCCAAAAAGTGCCTTTGGTTTTTTAAGTAAAAATAAAAGACACATTTTTCATTTTCACCAAGAACTTTATTGAACAATGTATTCACCCTTTTGTTCCACTACCTTCTGCCATTTTTAAGGCAACTTCATAATTCCATCTTGCCAAAATATTTTATCTTTTTGAGCAAAGAACTGTTCCAGGTGCCTTTTATATCCTTCCAGGGAATGGAAATTTTTTCCATTAAGAGAATTTTGTAAAGACCAAAATAAATGTAAATCCGAAGGTGCAATGTCTGGTGAATACGGCAGATGAATCAGAACTTCCCAGCCAAGCTGTAACAGTTTTTGCCTGGTCATCAAAGAAACATGTGGTCTTGCATGATCCTGATGGAAGATTATGCATTTTCTGTTGACTAAATCTAGATGCTTATCATCGAGTGCCGCTTTCAGTTGGTCTAATTGGGAGCAGTACTTATTGGAATTAGTCGTTTACTTTCCATGAAGGAGCTCTTAATACAGGTCTCCCTTCCAATCCCACCATGTACACAGCATCACCTTCTTTGGATGAAGACCGGCCTTTGGAGTGGCTGGTGGTGGTTCATTTCATTTGCCCCACGATCTCTTCCGTTCCGCATTATTGTACAGTATCCACTTGTGATCACCCGTCACAATTTGTTTTAAAAACGGAACATTTTCATTACGTTTCAGTAGAGAATCGCATGCAGAAAAACGGTCAAGAAGGTGTTTTTAGCTTATCTTATGTGGAACCCAAACATCAAAGCGATTCACATAACCAAGCTGGTTCAAATGATTTTCAATGCTTGATCTGGATATTTTGAGTTATGTCGGCTATCTCCCACGTGGTATAATGTTGACTGTTCTCAATTATTGTTTCAATTTGATCACTATCAACTTCAACGGGTCTACCCGACTGTGGAGCATCATCCACCGAGAAATCTCCAGCACGAAACTTTGCAAACCACTTTTGACACGTTCAATCAGTCACAGCACCTTCTCCATACACTGCACATATCTTTTTGTTTGTTTCAGTTGTGCTTTTACCTTTCTTGAAATAATAAAGCATAAAATGCAGAAAATGTTGCTTTTTTTCTTCCATCTTCAATGTTAAAATGGCTACACAAAAATTCACCAATTTTGATAAGTCTACTTTTAAATGCTCACTGATATGACAGCTGTTACATACAATCTGACAAAATTGTTTCAAATGAAGTTAAAGATAACTAAGTGCTTCTAGAGCCATCTTATGGAAAAAAACGAACGAACATTTTGGCCCACCCAATATCATCTTCATTTGAAGGAAGTTTCACCATTTTTAATATGATCTTACCTGCTTTAAATGGACTTTTACAAACCTACACAGAAAATGGCCATTACAAACTGTATTACCTCCTTCTCATGACAACTAAACCTATAAGCTCTTCACACTTGTGTAAAAGATAAAAATAATAATAAATAGCTATAGGTTCTGTGCCTTGAAATTTTGTCAGACACTTTGCTAATCACCACACATTTTTCTCCTAACAACACTCTGAAATTCATATTATACAGTCACAATTTCACAAGCGGTGACTATATAATAGAAATCAAGTAATTAATTATAGAAATTAAGTAATTAATAAGTGAAAGATATTTTATTGGAACCTAAGTCTATCTGACAACAAATTCTATAATCTTATCCATAATAGAAATATAATTTAATATCAACAGGTAGAATAATGGAGTAAAACTAAGTGTCATGAGTAATAATGTGCACTAGTTTCATAATGTTAACTAGGATGTTTATAATCATCCCCAGTCTAGCAATACAAATTGTGGCTCAGAAAAAAAAAAAAAAGAAATATATATAGTAGCTGCTAATTTTATATTCTTCCTTTTTCAAATAAAACTCACCCTGAAAAAATGGTGTTGATATTGTAGGCTGACTACTTTTAGTATTTATTTTCGCCATAGGTTATTACTATAAATAGATATAAGTCTAAAATGATAAATCCTGGGGTGAAGACTTCAGCCTTCTGCTTGATTTTAATAATTCCTCAAAAATACTTCTGTTTTCCTTAAATAGTAATTTTTCCTTTAGGTGGTTTTTGAGAAACCACTTTAAATTATTTAATATTACATGATTTAATATTTTCATGATTTTGTGATTTAATATTTGAGTAGTTGGAAAGTTATGGATAGTAGTTAAGTGACTGTCAAAGTACTTTTAAAGAAATACTGGCACTCTAAAGCTCACGGCTCTGTTATAAATAATACTTGTCTAACTAACTCACTCTCTGTATACTTTTCTATTTCTTGTTTATGTCTCTACTTTATCTCCCTCACTCTCATTCTTTTTCTTTCACCTCTTCTCTTCCTTCTATTTTTCCTTAATTTAAATCCTAAGGAAGTGAAGTATATGTTTACACTTGGATGTCCTTACTGAGTAGACTGTTATGTCTTCTATTATTTATTTTTAAAAATAGGGAAGTGGAAGCTGATATTTCTCTTTACAAGTGGAGTAAAAAAGGAAGTAATAAATAGGTAACATTTTCTGTAAAACATTGGTTGTCTGTAACATTGAATCTAGCCCTCATCTCTAACAAGGAATAGGTCATTAGTATTCACTTTCTTATACCCCAGCTTTTTTGTATTTTAAGTCCATCTGATGCAAATTCATTCAAATTCAACTAAATTTTAACACAGTATTTTTGTCTCTCCAGGATTCTTCCAACTGTTTCTCATGTGCTCTAGATGAGAACCATATTTTTTTAAACATTGTTGTATTCATCAAATTCTTTTCCCCTATGTATAGATACTTTCCAACTCGACAGGTAACTGCTGTAAAGAAGTATAGCATACAAAATTCCTTTATATAAGTTTTGAATTGGTGATATGATTGCTTCCTTGTTTCAAGATCTTTTTAATTCCAGGTATACTCCTCCCTTTTTTCTATATCATTGAAAAGTATCTCTCTGTTTAAAAACTGTTTACAGTTAGCTTCAGGAGGTACTCTAATAATTTTTAATAATAAAGGTATTGCCTGTAGACATTGCTACACAGGTAACAATGTACAAGCTCAGCTTCCATTGTTATGTGAAAAATATTCCTTTTTACTCTCCCTCATCTTCTTTTTTTCCTCAAATGCACTGCAAATTTCCTTTATATCACATCATGATAAAGCAGTTTTTTTGATGCACTTGACAGAATGAAAATGAAGATCTTTTATGTTTAAAAATAGTTTTTGCCTAAATTCAGCTATGTTAGTACTTCTCTATTAAATACTTTAGAGATTTTAAGTTTAAAATATTATAGATAATATGTTTGTATTTTATTGCATAATTGTAACTACATTGGTCATTTCAGGAATCATAGTAAAATATTAAAATTACAGAGCTTTGAAAACCTTCTCTTATATATATAAGAATATGCCTTTATTGTAATGCTACATCTGCACAAAGAAATCCTGCCTCTTAGAAATGATCTTATATTTATAACCAAAGCTCAATCTAGGCATATTGGTTGAAATATACATCAATGTTATTAGGTATATCACTAAAATTCTAAGGTCAAGATATATTGACATAAGGTGATTTTTTTAACTTAATTACTTATTTTCAGTTTTTATCCAACTGAATTGTTTGTACTGGCTAATATGTCAAATTACTCAATAGAGTATAATATATAAGTATACAACATAAAGCTGAGGATCTTGTTTTTCCTTCTATGAGATATATTTTTATTTGTGACACATCTCCATGGGCTACTACATAAATAAGTTAAATTTCAGGTTAAGTACAATTACTTGTAGCTTAATCATTTTCTCCTAACTGAATTACAACAAACCAGCAATGTATGGTTATGCATGCCCAGTTCAGTTGTCCTAGGATATTTCATAAATCCTTTGAGGGTATCCTAAGCACTCAATTACTATTCTAAAGCTCCTTCAGAACTAAGTCCCTTTCCTACAACCACAGCAGGTATGTTGGACACTACTTGAAAATCCCTTATAAAATTGAACAAATTGAACTTATTTGTGGTTGTCTGCTGATACTCAAATTGACAGCAGTGGATGTCTTTCAGGAATTCATTGAGGTGGCAGTGTACCATGGCAGAAATAAATTGCTCATTTGCTTGATGGATGGGCAGAGGAAAGCAAGCAGTGTATGGAAGATTTCCCCAAAGGTCTCTGCTTCTTATGGCTATGGAGTATGAATTGAGGCATCACTTTGGCTGTTAAATGACTTGGCTGCTGAATTGGAAGCAATAACTGCTAATGTTGGACAGAAGATTAAGAGTTGCCATGCCCCCTCTGCTTTTGTTCTCTTAACCAAAAGAGACTTCACTACACCCAGAAGAAAATACATATTTACATTTCTGTAATGGCAATGTGGCATAAACTAAGTCACCAAAAGGGCAAAGTTTTCTATTAAATGTCTAGTAATAAATATCTCCATACATAATGATAGTTTGACGTCCTTCTGTTTAGTTTGGCTTCATGCTGAAGGCTTTCAAGTCATTATTTTAATGAACATTCTGGCACAAATCTATGATGATTCTGAGTTACTGACCTTAAGCAATCAATGCTCTTCATGAAGGCACTTTAATGTACTAAGCATAGTAGTGGTATCACTGGCTCAGGTATGTTTGCTTGGAATATATAGACTACATTTTGGATTCAAATGAACTGATTATAATATAGATTTGCTCTATCAGTTCCTAGTTACTCACGAACTGCAGCAGTGTGTGTTTTTTTGTTTTGTTTTTTTGCGGTACGCGGGCCTCTCACTGTTGTGGCCTCTCCCGTTGCGGAGCACAGGCTCCGGATGCGCAGGCTCAGCGGCCATGGCTCACGGGCCCAGCCGCTCCGCGGCATGTGGGGTCTTCCCGGACCGGAGCACGACCCGTGTCCCCTGCATCGGCAGGTAGACTCTCAACCACTGCGCCACCAGGGAAGCCCAGCAGTGTGTGTTTTATACCGCAAGCACAGAGTTATCAGTCTATCATTCCATCTGTTTCTTTTAAATTTGAAACATTAAAAAAATAAACTATCTCATCTCATCTACTTCTAGCCAACTTTTTATTTAGCAGTTTTAAATCTCTTGAGATGAAAAGCTTTGCAAGACTTTATTAAATGTACAAATAATTGATAAGCTTTTAACTATTTTAGATATGCTAATTTTCCCCAAAACATCTAAAAATTCTATCCTTATTACTTAGCCTCTTTTTTTCTACTGATGAGTTATTTAGTCAATCCATTTTTACCACCACCTCCTAAAAATGGATCATTGCTTAATATTTATGCTGCAGTAATTTGTGCGTACCTCAAAAATACCATATATTGAATCATGGTCCCTGGATTTCCTATTATTTAAATTATACACATGAATACTTTTTTTTTTTCTTTTTTTGTGGTACGCGGGTCTCTCACTGTTGTGGCCTATCCCATTGCGGAGCACAGGCTCCGGACGCGCAGGCTCAGCGGCCACGGCTCGCGGGCCTAGCCACTCCACGGCATGTGGGATCTTCCCGGACCCGGGCACAAACCCGTGTCCCCTGCATCGGCAGGCGGACTCTCAACCACTGCACCACCAGGGAAGCCCACACATGAATACTTTTTAGACCCTAAAGTACTGCCAATTTACAGGTGTGATTTTTAATTAGTTAGATCTTACACATGACAACTGTGTATATGAGAGTAGGGAACACATTGACAATTTATTTACAGTTAAGTTATTCGAATCGTTCTAGTAATGGAAGTCAGTAATACCTCACCTATACGTAACAACAAGAGATGATAATACTATATGTTATACTTTATTAAATAATAGACTAATAAAATAATGTCCTATAAAGAAGGAAGAAGCACTATTCTTTTCTTTAAAAATGTACTTTGTGAAAAACTTGATCTAAACTTGTCTCTGAATACCTATAAATTTCAAGAAAAAGTGTATCTGGTATAAGAAAACTAATGTCTTCTACTTTCGGGTGATGTGTGTGTGTGTGTGTGTGTGTGTGTGTGTCTGTGTTCAACCACACACACAGTTGCATCTGCACATATTATTTTTAAATTTAAAGTCCCCTTTTAAAAATACAAACAGACATACTTTTACTATTATAGATAAAAATATCCTGTAAACTGCAAACTGTAAAACTGTAATTCAATGTGTGAAACCAATACAGTCCATACTGACAGATAAAATTATATGCAGAGTGGAGGATTCAATTTAAATTAAGGTTAATTGATGCCATCTCTGTCAAAATTCCAATGATGGTTTTCACAGAAACAGAAAAAAAATATACTAAAATTTGTGTGGAACCACAAAAGACCCTAAATAGTCTAAATAATTTGAGAAAGAAAAAAGCTGGAGGCACCATGCTCCCTGATTTCAAACTACTTTACACAACTATAGTAATTAAAACAGTATGGTATTGGCATAAAAACAGACGAACAGATTAGAGAGCACAGATATAAATCCATGCATATATGGTCAACTAATTTACAACAAAGGAGGCAAGAATATTCCATGGGAAAAGGACAGTCTCTTTAATAAGTGGTTTTGGGGGACTTCCCTGGTGGCGCAGTGGTTAAGAATCCGCCTGCCAATGCAGGGAACACGGGTTCAATCCCTGGTCCGGGAAGATCACACAAGCTGCAGAGCAACTAAGCCCATGTGCCACAACTACTAAGCCTGTGCTCTAGAGCCCATGAGCCACAACTGTTGAGCTCATGTGCCACAACTACTGAAGTCTGATCACTGCAACAAAGAGTAGCTCCCGCTCTTCACAACTAGAGGAAGCCCGCGCACAGCAATGAAGACCCAATGCAGCCATAAATAAATAAATAAATAAATAAATAAATAAATATACAAAAAAAAAATGGTGTTCGGAAAGTTGGGCAGCCACATGCAAAGAAATGAAACTGGATGACTATCTTATACCATACATAGAAATCAAATCAAAATGGATTAAATATTTGAACATAAGACCTGAAACCATAACACTCTTAGAAGAAAACATAGGCAGTAAGCTCCCTGACATAGGTGTTGGTGATGATTTTTTGAACCTGGCACCAAAAGCAAAAGCAAAAAAGCAAAAAAAAACAAATGAGACTACATCAAACTAAAAGGTTTATACACAACAAAGGGAACCATCAACAAAATGAAAAGGCAGCTTACTGAATGGGAGAAAATATTTGCAAATTACATATGTGATAACAGGTTGATAAGCAAAATATATAAATAACTCATACAGCTCAATGGCAAAATCACCATCATCATCATCATCCCATTAAAAAATGGGCAAAAGATCTGAAGAGACATTTTTCCAAAGAAGACATACTGATGGGTAACAGGTTCATGAAAAGATGCTTAACATCACGAATCATCAGGGAAATGCAAATCAAAACCACAGTGAAAAATCACCTGACCCCTGTTAGAATGGCTATAATTAAAAAGGTAAGAAATAAAAAGTGTTGGCAAGGACACGGAGAAAAGGGAACACTTGTGCACTGTTGGTGAAAATGTAAATTAGTGCAGCCACTATGAAAAACAGTATGGAGTTTCATCAGAAAAGTAAAAATAGAACTACCATAGGATCAAGCAATTCCACTTCTAGGTATTTATCTGAAGGAAACGAAAACATTAACTCCAAAAGATATATGCACCCCCATGTTCATTGCAGCATTATTTCCAATAGACATGATAAGAAAACAACCTAAGTGTCCATTGATGGATTAATGAATAAAAAAATTGTGGTGTATATATACATAAAATGAAATCTTATTCGGCCATAAAAATAATGTAATCTCGCCATCTGAAATAACATAGCTAGACCTCCAGGGCTTATGCTAAGTGAAATAAGTCAGACAGAGAAAGCCAAATACCATATGATCTTTCTCATACATGGAATCTAAATTTTTAAAAAACGAAAATTAAAAAATAAGCTCATAGATGTGGAGAACAGATTGGTGGTTGCCAGGAGGAGGAGGATAGGGGAATGGGCGAAATGGGTGAAGGGGTCAAAAATAAAGAAATAAAAGATCACCTAGCCAAAAAAGATCCACTGGAAGTCCAAATGGAACAAAAAGATGCAAAAAGGGCAAATTCTCCCTCTTTCTTAATTCCCTAAAACAGATAAAATAGAAACTTGAATGGCGATGAAGATACCTTTAATATCCTTGTAGTCTTCTGTTCCTGAAATATTTATTATTGATATGTATCGCACATAATAAATGCCGAATAAATATTTCAGGATCAGATTGAATTTATGACAAAATTATGTGGTTTTTCTTCATAATAGACCATTCAATAGTAAAACTAAATAAGAAGGTTAAAACAATTAGCTGAATATGTGATAAAAACAAACTATATTTGAAGAAGAGATCTTGAGTAGCATTGGTATACATATTTCATACAGGAAAAGGGACTGCAGCTCTCTTCTTCAATTCATCTTCTCAAAGCAGGAAATAAGTCCATGTCCTCTTGGGCTTGTAAAGCCATCATTTACCAGCTATTATCCCAAATGTATATTTTCTCCTTCTTTTGGTCTTGGTGCATTATTGCATAGCATGATGATAAGCACTGATTTTAAAGAAGATACTTTCCCTAAGAAATAAAATATCTTAATTCCCTCTGTAAAATTCCAGTTACATCCAGATATCCACCTGTGTTATTTTTCAAATGCATGTGGGATGATGGGGAACTAATCAGATGAGATGCTGCTGAATATTTTAACCATATCAGAACTCAGGTCTATGAGTGATAGAAGGCCAGTTCCATTTAGTACCTAGAGCAAACTTTTCCAGAATCCTTTCAGCAACTTTACCCATAAAAAAGAAATTAAAGGGAAATAATGGACCAGATTCTCACCATTGAGAGAAAGAAAGAGAGTGCCTCGTATCTGGGCCAAGCATTTGCTTTGAGAATGTTGGTAACTTGACACTCCAGAAGGTGGGGAAAGCCATCTCTGCCAAGAAATGGTCACAGTATTATGTTTAAACCTCTCACTGGAAAGAATCAGTGAGGGTTTGGCCCTAGGGCAAAGGATTGCTCTCATCCTTCATATCAATACAACTCAACTGTGCAGAACCCTTCTTTATTTAGCTCTGTATGACACTAAACATAGATCTTGGAAAACTTAAATCTTTAGGTATGATAGGAAGGGGCAGTCAAATAAACATTCAGCTTGACTAAGGCATTTGACAGAATCAGAGACTTCACCGTCAGCAGGGGAGTTGCTCTGCCAAAAATCAAATGAATCAAAGAACTTGCCAAGAAACCAGCTAGCAAGGAGGGAGTGTGCAGGCAGCCACTATAGAGCCCAAGTCTGCTCCTAGAAAATCTGTTCAAGAGCTTGGCTTCTGGGGGTTAGGCTGCCAACGGCCAAGTGTGTGGCCACAGCTGTTCGTTTGAAGGGAGAAGCTGAAGTACACAAGGGTAAGGGGGAAGAGTGGTCAAGAACACAGCAATGTCAAATGGATCTTCTAGATCCAAAGCTGAGGTGTTTTCTCGCTGTCATAATATGCAACTACTTTTGAGTGGAGGTGGTTTCATTTTTCTGAATTGCCATATGATGCACCAGAGGTAAAGGATAAGCCACTGCATAGAACTGAAGTGAATTCTGCAATACTCTTTGAAAATACCATCCTTGATGTTTTGGCAAATCTAAAATTATGTAGCAAGCAGAAATAGTTTCAGTACACTATTTCTATTCGTCTCTCATTACAAAGGCACTAGTTGATTTAATGCCAACCCATAACAATTCAGGGATCAAGGGACGTGCTTGCACTTTCCTCCTAAATTAAGCCCCAAAAGACAAACCTTTCCTCTTACGTCATCCATATCCTCAAAACTGATCTTTCGTAAGCTTCATTCTCACACACCTATTTGCTCCTCTAGAAATGATACAAAAGTATAATATCATTATTGTTAACAAAGACATATGCTATTTTAGGTCTAGTTTGAGTTTTGGAGGCCCAAGCCCAGAGGATCTGGTTCACAGAGTTGCAGAAAAATAACTCGTTTGCCTCTAATAGTAAATCAAGGAAATGCACTGCTCAATGGTAGAGGCAGGTTAGGAAGCATCATACAAGCAATGATCTAACAGCTGTTACACCACAGGCTCAGGTCATTTAGAGGAGACATTGGCCATAGTTCAGGAGCTGGCTTAGAATCCCTTGCTAAGTCAGAATTAACCCTTTTATTTCTGGGTGATGGGGATGTATAGTGGGTGCCAGAGAGGACTTGTTGGGTGACTCAGGGGTTCTGGGGATTTCAGAGCAATGGCTACTTACCAAACTACATGTAATTATTTCAATATTTGATCAACTGGTTTGTTCTACCATTGTGTACCATTTGAAGTAAGGTAATAAGCATTACAGAATAAATAACGCACTGATTTAACAAAACTAAAACACAGAAATGGTATAAGGGAGACTGATCAAGAACTACTTTGTTTGAGGCTCTCTGAGTTGGTGACATTTGAATTGAAATCTGGATAATGAGAAGGAAAGTGTACTGGAAAACTGTTGGGAAGAATATTCTAGGGGATGTGACCAGCAAGCACACTATGTGACTTAAAATAGAATCAGCACTAGAGCACATGTATTCATATGTTCCTAAACATTTAGAAATTAATGTGAAAATATTATATAACAAAGATGTTAGAGTGAAAGAAATGAGAAAGAGCTAGGAGAAGCAGAGCTGTCAACAGGGGATAGCTTAGGGAATTATGGTTAAAAACATAAACACTATGGAAATTTGAATGCAAACGCTAATTTCTCAATGAGGGGGTCATTAATTACATAAAAATTAGGCCTAAAATTTAAGAACTGTGGATGGATCAGATGCTTGGTTTTCAAGGTGCCAAGGGAGAGACTTCTGAAGTATGACCATGTTCAAATATGAGATCAAGTATTTGCAACCACTTGGTTCATAGTCTCCCGTATCCACACTTTTGAGTATTTTTCTCTGACAGTGAATCTGAGCTTGGCCATACAGTTTGCTTTAGCCAAGCAAACGTGATGCAATGAAAGGCTTTAAAAGTTCTTGTGCATCAGGGCTTACTTTCTCTTCCCGCTTTTGGAAACCTGAGATCACTATGTGACGAAGTCCAGCTAGGCTACTAAAAGGTAAGGGACCACTTAGAGCAAAGAGACCCAGCTGAGACCACTAGATCAAGCCACCTGCCCACTGCAGCCTCCACTTGAACCATCCTAGCCAAGAAGAACAACCTAGCCAATGCACAGAACCATGTGAAATATCATATTTGCTTCTTTTTTTTTTTTGCATACGTGGGCCTCTCACTGTTGTGGCCTCTCCCGTTGCGGAGCACAGGCTCCGGACGCGCAGGTTCAGCGGCCGTGGCCCACGGGCCCAGCTGCTCCGCGGCATGTGGGATTCTCCCGGACCGGGGCACGAACCCGTGTCCCCTGCATCGGCAGGTGGACTCTCAACCACTGCGCCACCAGGGAAACCCAATATTTGCTTCTTTAAATCACTAAGATGGTTTGCCACACAGCACAAGTTAACTAATACTGGGCCAAAGAGGAGAAATGTGCGAGTAGCAAGTATCTGAAGTAAAAGTGAAGTATATTGTGGGAAAAAAAGAATTGCTTAGATGCCTGGATCCTAAGGTAGTAACGATATCAATAACACGAAAAACTGCCAAGAAATTTAATTCACTTCAATTCCAATTCCAGAGAAATAAAATAAGGAGTATGAATGCTGTGCCAAGCATTATGCTAAGAGCTAAGGTATAAAAATAAACACCCCTCCCTTCAAGTTGCTCAGAGATTCAGGATAGAGGGGGAGAGGTGGGTGGTGAGGGCCATGTTGTTCAGGAATTATTTCAGTGTTGTGTCAGTTCCCAGGGACCAGTATCTCACAACTTCAAGTTTTAAAAACTATGAAGCAAACCACATTTCATTTCTCTTTTCTCTTCTAAAAACAGCTTTTTCCCTCAAATTAATTATACTATTATTAGTATATATGCACATACTTTTACATATTTTTAAAATATTCCTCTCCACAGATTTTAGGGAAAGATAATTTTTAGGAATGACTACGAGTGATTTTGAAGTGTAATGACTGAAAACGTTATACCTATGCCATACAAGTGTACTTAACCCTCCTTCCACTACTCCCTCCCTTGCCCACCATTTACCTGCTACAGTAGGAGACTGATCCATAGAATGAGTACATTATCCTCCTCACCTACTCAGTCCTCTTAAAGTGGACACTGGAGCACAACAAGAATGGCTGTAAAAGGAAATAGACTTTATAAGGAATAAAAATTGGCAATCTATTTTACTTTTTTTTTTTTTTTTTTTTGGCCACGCTGCATGGCTTGTGGGATCTTAGTTCCCCAACCAGGGACTGAACCTGGGCCCTCGGCAGTGAAAGTACTAAGTCCTAACCACTGGACCACCAGGGAATTCTCTTGTGTGCGTGTGTGTGTGTGTGTGTAGGTGTGTGCGTGCGGGTTTTTTTTAAATCAGTTTTTAAATTCACTTCCCCCAAAAAACAACTCCTGACGTCATCTAGTCATGTTCTTCTCTATACAAAACCCCACACAGATCCCTCTTTGCAGTCCTACAAAGGCATGTCAGGATCTGGGGTCACATAAAATCAGAAGAAGGCAACCACACAGCCCCTGTTTCCCATACATTCTGACCTTTCTCCCTGCAGTTGCAGATATTCAAATGAAGGCATGATTATGAATATTTAATATTATTCCTTTCCCATATCTTGCATTCCCTTCTTAGGCTCTCCATCCCTTCCCCAAGTTACTGTTTGCAGATACTTTACCTTATGTAAAAGTTGTTGTTGTTGTTTTAAATAAAGGTCTTATTTATGTTATAACAGTAGGTTTTTATTTTGATGGATTAAAAAAACTGTGGGAATCTGAGTTTCTCATGGAATTCAATAAAAAGAGATTAGACTTGTACACATGTCTTCCTATTTCCTAGCTACATTTCTCCGTGGAATGCAAGTGTTTGTGTAGTCTTGTTACCTTTCTAGGCTTAGGATAATTCACAATCTGTCCTGAAGACTGGGCTATAAAGCAAAAATTAAGTCAAATGTTTTGGCATAGAATGCTTTGAAATGAGCATTCCTACAGGATGGAAAAGAAATATATTGTTAATAAGGATAAGCTGTAGGCATAATTATAAATAAGTGAATTCTAAATATGCTACCTCTCTGTCTATTCTCCCTGTGTCACTGGGCACTTCCTCTCAAGTTCACAGAATCAGAATATCCCCAAGTTGTTCTGAGCTCTTCAATGTGATGACTCACTGGATCCTATATTTCTTTAATTTCATTAAAAACATTACAAGTCATTTTATATCACTCTTCCTACTCATTCCCATTTTTTCCAGGGTCATTGCTTTTCAAAAAAAGTGCACAGGGTAATTTGAGGAAAGACACTCATTATTCACTACTTTTCACCAAGGGCCTAACATCATGCCCTGTGTGTATTAGGCCATTAATAAATACTTGTTGACATTGATCTAATCCTTTTTTGCATTCTGAATCCCCTACTCCCAGAAACAAAGGAAAGTTATATAAGTTCCAGTGGACAAAGATTTTCAGTTGTAGGGAACAGGGCTGTTTACAGTGGCTGCTTCAGTGCACATCTCCAGAGGTTGCTCTTCACACTTGGTCTTAAGAATATCATCTCCTCGGAAGTGTGCACTGCCATCTGTGTAACCAGAACAGCCACTCTGAAATTACTGTACCACAATTTAAAGTCCTTTAAACTCCAAACCATGGTACTATTGTTTACTGTAGAGATTGTAGGGAACTGTCTAGGTATAAATAAGCAAAATCCTCTTCACAGACCTCAAGAAAAAATAAAATTTATGGAAGAACACAGAAGGTAGGAAGAAAAGTAGGCCCTCACTAAGGTCTGGGATTAAGAACTGCAGGTTGAGAAACAAGGATTACTCTCTGGGTTTCCATAATGCTCTGTGGTTTCCTATCTCTCTTCCTGCAGACTGCCTCTTTCTGGTTCTCTCTAGCTCCAGTTCTCCATGCATTCCAGCTTCACTGCCAAAAGTCACTGGAAATTCTTTATTATAATTTCAAATTTCTAGGAGAAGGAATTGGGTTAATCAAGCTTGGACCAGGTGTCCACCTCAACTGTGGCCAAAAAGCAGGATTAAATATAAGTCCCTGTTTTCTCATCTGAAATTCTGGGACCTAAAACTGCAAACTCAATGAGAAAGAAGTATGAGGGTGGAAAGGAAATTCCGGATATCAACACTAGGACATGAGATCTATATAAATGTATGCTTATTATCTCCCCCAAATATAAACCCACAACTGCTTATAACGTGTATCATAACACTGTTCCAAGAAACATTCAAATATCTTTTTAATATATTCATCATATACTTCTCATATCAAACATATGATTTAAGTATCAATATTATGCTCATTTCATGGATGGGAAATCAAAGTTCAGATTATTTAATTAATTTTTCCTGAGGCCATGTGTTAACAGGGAGCTACTTTTCCACTTACTCTGTATCTGACTTGTCACCGCTTCTCTCAGATAGAGTTTTTTGGTTTTGTTTTAATCTCTTGAAGCGCTTAGCCCAGTGTCATGAATAGAGTAGGTAAGCAAACAGACTAGGTTAACTGAATTAAATGAGATGTTGAAGAAAATGAAAAGCTAGGTAACTTCCATCTTTACTTTGTAAATATGGTATGGTATAGGTTTATAGAGAATTACTGGAGCTGTTTTATATTTAGATTGGCCTTTTGTGACTATGTTAAAACAGCTATATTCAAGGGTTTTGAGATTATCCTGCTTTTCTTTTTTTTTTTTTTACATCTTTATTAGAGTATAATTGCTTTACAGTGGTGTGTTAGTTTCTGCTTTATAACAAAGTGAATCAGTTATACATATACATATGTTCCCATATCTCTTCCCTCTCGCATCTCCCTCCCTCCCACCCTCCCTATCCCACCCCTCTAGGTGGTCACAAAGCACCGAGCTGATCTCCCTGTGCTATGCGGCTGCTTCCCACTAGCTATCTATTTTACATTTGGTAGTGTATATATGTCCATGCCGCTCTCTCGCTTTGTCACAGCTTACCCTTCCCCCTCCCCATATCCTCAAGTCCATTCTCTAGTAGGTCTGTGTCTTTATTCCTGTCTTATCCCTAGGTTCTTCATGACATGTTTTTTTTCTTAAATTCCATATATATGTGTTAGCATACGGTATTTGTCTTTCTCTTTCTGACATACTTCACTCCGTATGACAGACTCTAGGTCCATCTACCTCATTACAAATAGCTCAATTTCATTTCTTTTTATGGCTGAGTAATATTCCATTGTATATATGTGCCACATCTTCTTTATCCATTCATCCGATGATGGACACTTAGGTTGTTTCCATCTCCTGGCTATTGTAAATAGAGCTGCAATGAACATTTTGGTACATGACTCTTTTTGACTTATGGTTTTCTCAGGGTATATGCCCAGTAGCGGGATTGCTGGGTCATATGGTAGTTCTATTTGTAGTTCTTTAAGGAACCTCCATACTGTTCTCCATAGTATCCTGCTTTTCAAATGAGCAGTTCCCCATAGTGAGCTGCAGCAGATAAGCCAATTCATTTCCATCCCAAAGCACTTTAAATAAACAATAAAAGTACAGCACATTCTTGTAAAGGATATTTTTGTTTGTCTTACATGTGCTGTTGGACTATTTTTAAATGTACTTATTAGGACTAGTTTCAGTTCATTGTTGAAAAAAATAATTTGTATTAAACTGACTTATTTGAATCACAGAAACTAAGAAATTAAATCTTTTGAAAGAATATTTTCAAGAATAATGAGATATTTCAAGGCAAAATCAAATCATATGATTTAAGGAACAAATTTCCTTCTTGTTTGCTTAAATGCTGATGGAATTTACTAAGGATTTACTATTATATTTGCTAAGATTAGATGAGCAGGTGTGGCACAGTATATTTCATTCATGTTAGTGACCACAAGCTCTTAAGGAAATGCTTTTTAACTTGAATGTCATTTAGATGTATTTTTCAAACCTTTATTTCATCCAAATCCTCCACAGGCCAACCGGGATGTGTTTACCACTAATCGGGAAGGGAATTATGGCAAACAGTATGCGTAGGAACTGGCCAAGGTACTATCATGATGTTCAATTTGCTGGACTATATCCAGGGTAGCACAAATCAAATTGGATTCCTAAACATTTGATCTGATCTACTTGTGAAGACAGCAATGGGAGAAGAAACAAACTGTGAGTGTCCATCTGATTAATGGCCTGTGTTCAACTTCCATGATGGTGAGCAAAAGTCAAACTGATCAGCCAGATAATAACCTGAGAGAGATTAATCTCATGGTGTTAGGGCTAGAAGAGACCTTAGGGATCACCTGGTGAATGCCCTCACTTAATAATTTAGTAAACCCAGTCTCACAGAGAATGCATTTTACTCAACGTTTCACTTTTAGTAATTGGAAAAGCCAAGCTGAAACTTCATCTTTCTTGCCTCCAAACCACTGTCTTTTCAGTTAGCAATTTTTGAGACCAAGGGTTAGAGAATGGGGGGATGAGCTCTGAGGAAGGGATGGAGCAGTGGGGGGAAAGGGAAATACTACTTGAAGGATGTTGGTATCCTGTGATGTTTAAATGGGTAGTGTTCTACCCATGATAAGTCTACCTAAATACTTACATACAAGAGACTAAGAAACTATCACAGGAGGCTATAAGTTAGTTCCATTCTCTCAAGGGCCATTTTCAGTTCTCTTTAATTAATTGCCTCATCATAACGGGGTTGTATCTTTTGCTGAGGGTACACCTGTATTATTTTTTTCCCATTAATATTTTCATTTATTCAGTGGAGTGCTGGAGCTGCCCTATATCCATCTAGGAGTCAACTGTTAAATTGTCATGAATTTTGTGAGCTAGTGGTTAAATACAGGCATTACTAAAAATTAAATAATATAAACTTACAGTGAAATAAATTATGTTAAAATCATAGAGCTAAATACTCAAAACTCATCATTTCCTGTTTATTTTACTATAATTTACTAGTATCTATTATTCACTATTTACTATTGTCCATTTTACTGTTATTTTGAGGTTAATTATATCTATCCTTACCTGTACAGTAGAAGTACTACATATGAAGTGTGCTATGCAAATCCCTTCCCAACTTTTAATCAGTCATGTATATTTGGTAGTTTGAAATCAGCCACAGCAGGAGTATTTATACCTTGGAAACCAGCAAACACTACAAGCCAGGGCTCGATACATTGATTTTTTTTCTACTCCCAGAGAGCTGATTTTTGCATTTACCAGCACACAACTACTTATAATCCACTTATCCTCCACCTTGCACCTTAAGAAGTTGAGATCTCAAGTCAGCTACCAGTTCTAAACAAAAAGTCCTAAGCTACCTAATGCATTTCAACTTTCTAGCAGGCTGGGGTATACTTGTGTACTTATTAATAGGATGCGACAGTTTGACACTGTGGCAGGAAACTGGGCTACAGAGGCAGATAGACCAAAGTTTCAATCTTATTTCTGCCAACTGGTGACTTTTCTTAACATCCCAGACTTTAGTTTCCTTATACATAATGTATGGGTATAATAATACCTATCTCACATTGTTGTTTTGAAGATTAAATAGGACAAACAACATAAAATACTCGAAACATTGGTTGAATTTGTACACAGTTAATAAAACTAATATTCTTATTCCATAGTAACCAGAGAAATTTCTGTGTATCCAAAAACAATAGTAGCAACAACAACAAAAAAGGGTCTAAACCATTCTCATGTTTAGGCATTGGGATTTGAAGCCAGGCTGGTATGAGTACAATAGGATTGAATGTGACTGAAAATTTGCCACACAGGTCACAGCCATGCAAGAAGCAGTGACCCGTAAATACTAGCACCACAATGTGGAACCCCTGTAATGAAGTGGTCCAGACCCACTAAAGTTTTGAGTGCATCACGCATATAGAAACATAGGCTTGCACTAGCTTCATCAAAGTGTGAATACAAAGTAGGTGCCAGCCTACTTCCCAAACATCACTCTTCCCATAAGTATATCAAAGTTTGCCCGGTCCATCCTCATGATGTTTTATCTCTATTTACAGAATTCTGTGTAGTGAAACAGCAGATTTATGAAAATGTCACTGAAGTTTTTTTTTTTTTTCCCAAAAGAAGTACCCTGGAGGTTTTTGTAATAGCTCTTAAACGAGCCGTTATTCTAGAGCTGCCATGTTACAGGGGGAAATAAAGGCCAGTTGATAAGAAAGCAGACATTGAGTTTTTCTTCAGAAAAAGTAATCTGCCGCAGAAACACACAGCAGGGAATATTATATTTGAAAGGATTTCTACACCTCCAGCAGAGAGGGTCTGACTTCACTAACTGATACGGTCACTGGAGTTATACTGACACGGAAAATGCAACGTACACTCTTGGGTATGCCTAGCTCTAGCAGTGAGATACAGTGTGTTTGAGATGCGAATGTACCAGGGCCTGGAAATAAATGGGCAGAGGTTTTTGAGAATGTAGGCTGGCCCTGAAACTAATGAAAAAAGAGCATAGGAAGAGAGAGAGGAGAGAGAATGGCTACAAAATGGCTAAGGGAATAGCTTTTGTTATGGATCAAGTATATTCTAAGTTACTGCTCATTTTCAAGCCCCCCATCCCTATATAAAAACTGATACAATTGAGGTTTATCAAAAATGGTATCCTTTTCCTTTTCTCCTTAAGGCCCCCTCCCACTAAGAAAAAAAGTTCTTGCGCTTGAATTTTAGGCTATTGACCTAGAGTTCCCACCCGCCAGAGCAGTTCTGCTGAAGAACCTAATCTGAATCATTCAAACAGCCAGGCAAATATGCCTATGTTTGCTCTCCCACTCCATTTCAATTCAGGCCACGTGGGCAGTCTGTACAGAGTGCAAAGTAACAGGAGCACGCTTGGATACACGTCTCTATAGCCCTGAGTTATCACCTCCCAAACAGCTTCAGATGCTGGTGATGATTCTACAATGACAAAATCACCACTACTTACTATGGCCACTTGGAAAATCATCTTTAGCTTTCACAGTCCATGGTCCTGTTGAAAGCTGCTAATCCCCCTTATAGTGCACTGATCCCTAATTTGTGGGACTGGTATGATTTTTACTATTTTCCTTCTTATTGATAACTTATAAAATGAAAATATCCTAATTCAGTAATTCTTACAAATTTATTTATAATATATTTGCAAAATATGTATTCATTAATTTTCATGAAAACAAAAAAAATTAACTCAGGCCTTAGGATAATTTCCTGTTCCGAGTTAGACTTAGTGTCATGGTTTTGAGATATTTGAAAAGTGTTGTCACAAAGTGTAATGCAGATTCTAGTTTCCGTTTAAACTGCGGTGTGGGCAATCATCCTTTCATCCTTGGTTTTTTATCTAAGATCTGAGCTGTTTGAATTGTACTGTAAACTTGAAACGATATGACTGCAATAAAACCGCTTGAAATACCTTACAGGATGAAAGAATTCTATAAACACCCATAAACTCCAAAAGCACTGATTGGATTTTCCTTGGTAAACAAAAACTGGGTGTGCATATGGAGAATAAGATAAAGAACTGCTCTCTGTCCATTTAAAGCTCTTAGGGGATCTGTGTGTGTGATATTCTACATACTATTAAAATTGCATGTGTGAGCATGTGCACAATATGCAGTGTATGATTATTTTAGAAGAAGATCAGATCATGTCAGGAGTGTTCAGTTCTAATCTTATATTGGACAAAACAACAATTACCCCTTAGGTTCTTCATCAGTAAAATGACATTAACTTACATTTCCCCATTTTAGTAAACTAAATTATAGATTCAAAGCTCTCAGAAATTCAAACAACTATGCAAATGACACATCTCTTCCTTGATATTTCAATATCTATATTGAGATCTCCACCTTAACCTTTATGAAAGATTCCATTTAAAACCATATAGTTTTACCCTCTGCAGTCCTTTTTCAATTCTCTTGTATCTGACTGGAAAGGGAAAGATTACTCCTCAGGATTCTTATTCTAGTTAAAAATGGTTAAGCACTACAGATGTGGCATTTTTTTTTTCCTTTCAGCATAGAATTTGATGAATAAAGCAGAAGGCTGTGTGGGAGAAGTGTTTAACTCTATGTTCAATTGATCATCTTTTACGAAAGTTTGTGAATGTAAGTTAAGGAGAGGGAGAAAAAAAGTTAACATCAACTTTCTGAACACCTACACTTTTTAAAAGAAATAAGAATCATAACAATAGGTAAATCCAGTTTTCTTAACTAGTGGGTGTGCACAAGACTATTTATAAGAAATATATTAACATATTAGTGGCTTATCCAAACTATCCTCATACTCCCAACTCCTAGAGTTGCTACATTCTAAAACTGGTAAATTAAAGCATCTTAAAATGACTTGCATTTATAAGAATTGTTAAAAATTTATACTGCCATTGAGCACTTCAGCTCCTGGAGATGGTGGACTAATATGTTGCAAGCCATTACAGTAGTGGATACATCTTTTTTTTTTTAAGATTTTTTAGAGCAGTTTTATTCACAACAAAATTGAGAGGAAGGTAAAAGATTTCCCATATACCCCTGTCCCATATATATATAGTCTCCCCATTATCAACATCTCCCAGACTGCTGCATTTTTTTTACCATGGATGAACCTACATAGATGCATCATAGCAACCCAAGGTCCACAGTTTCATTAGGCTCACTCTTGGCTGCTGTACATTCTAGACTTGGACAATTGTAGTACAGCATGTATCCACCGTTATAGTAACACACAGAGTATATTCACTGCTCTAAAAATCCTCTGTGTTCTGCCTATTCATCCCTCCTTTGTCCCTAAGGCCTAGCAATCAAGTGATCTTTTTACTGTCTCCATAGTTTTGCCTTTTCCATAATGTCATATAGTTGCAAATCATACATTATTTAGCATTTTCAGATTGACTTCTTTTACTTTCTATTATGCATTTAAGGTTCCTTTATGTCTTTTTTATGGCTTAATAGCTCATTTCTTTTTAGCTTTGAATAACATTTCATTGTCTAGATATACCAGTTTATTTATCCATTCACCTACTGAAAGACATCTTTGTTACTTCCAAGTTTTGGCAAATATGAAGAAAGCTGCTATAAATATCTATATGCGGGTTTTTGTGTAGACATAAGTTTTCAACTCCTTTAAGTAAATACCAAAGATCATATGGTAAGAGTATGTTTAAGTTTGTAAGAAACCACCAAACTGTCTTCCAAAGTGCTGGTCCATTTTGCTTTCACACCAGCAATGATGAGAGTTCCTGTTGTCCACATCTTTGTCAGCTTTCAGTGTTGTCAGTGTTCCAGAACTTGGCCATTCTAATACCTATTTAGTAGTATCTCATTGATGTTTCAATATGCATTTCCCTCATGACATACAATGTGGAACATCTTTTCATATGCTTATTTGCCATCTGTACATTTTTCTGGTGAGATGTCTGTTAAAGTCTTTTGCCCATTTTTTAATCAGGTCATTTATGTCCTTATTGTAGTGTTCTGAGTTCTTTATATACATTGGATAACAGTTCTTTATCAGATGTGTCTTCTGCAAATATTTTTTTTTCAGCCTGTGGCTTTTCTTCTAACTCTCTTGACATTGTCTTTCACAGAGCAGAAGTTTTCATTTTAATGAAGTCCAAATTAGCATATATTTCTCTGTGGATCATGTCTTTGGTGTTGTATCTAAAAAGTCATCACCAAACCCAAGGTCATCTAGATTTTCTAACATTTTAACTTCTAGGAGTATTATAGTTTTGCATTTTACAATTAGCTATTTTGGGTTAATTTTTGGAAGGGTGTAAAGTCTGTGTCCAGATTCACTTTTTGTATGTTGGTATCCAGTTGTTCCAGCAGCATTTGTTAAAAAGACTATCTTTTCTCCATTTCATTGCCTTTCCTTCTTTGTCAAAGATCTGTTGACTAAGTGGGTCTGTTTCTGGG
Source organism: Monodon monoceros (assembly GCF_005190385.1). Classification (NCBI taxonomy): domain Eukaryota; kingdom Metazoa; phylum Chordata; class Mammalia; order Artiodactyla; family Monodontidae; genus Monodon; species Monodon monoceros. The sequence continues at coordinate 10,992,669 of NW_021703777.1, forward strand.
CACACTATTTTTTTAAAAATTTATTTATTTATTTATTACCAATACCACACAGTCCTGTTTACTATGGCTTTTTTTCTTTTTTGTGGTACGTGGGCCTCTCACTGTTGTGGTCTTTCCTGCTGCGGAGCACAGGATCCGGACGTGTAGGCTCAGCGGCCATGGCTCACAGGCCCAGCTGCTCCGCAGCATGTGGGATCCTCCCGGACCAGGGCACGAACACGTGTCACCTGCATCAGCAGGTGGACTCTCAACCACTGCGCCACCAGGGAAGCCGTACTATAGCTTTATAGTAATTCTTGATGTGAGGTAATATCAATCCTCCAACATTATTCTTCTCCTTCAGTATGGTTAGATATTCTCTGTTAGATCAATTAATAATATGAAAATTTTAAAACTAGAAATATTTTTTATTGTATCTTTATTTATTCCTTCTTTGATGTTCTTCCTTTCTTTATGTAGATCCTCCATATTTTATGTAGATCCTGGGCTATTTTATTTCCTCCTCTCTAAAAAACTTTTGATATTTCTCGCCAGGCAGAATGACTGGCAGCAAATTCCCTCAATTTTTTGTTTGTCTGAAAATATTTTCTTTTTTTTTACTTTTGAAGGATAATTTTGCAGGGTACAGGATTCTAGGTTGGAGGGTTTTTTCTATCAACACTTTAATATTTCACTCCACCATCTTCTTACTTGCCTGGTTTCTGAGGAGAAGTCAGATGTAATTCTTATCTTCCTCTATATGTAAGGTATTTGCCCACTGGCAAGCAGCCACCCACAAGTTGGGAAGTATAGCAAACGTCCAGCAGTCTCACAGAGCTGAGGACATAAAAATTAGAGTTCAAGTCCCACCAAGATGAAGTCCCCAGGGTAAACACCTTAGATTTTCAGTTGGAACTCCTGACTAATAATATAATATTAAGATAAGAAATTGCCAAAACAAGCTGGACACCTGTATCCAATCAATTCAATCTTAGCTTGTACTGAAATTATCTTTCCCTAGCCTAAAGTTAATTCTCATTAGAAAGATAACATCATGCAGAACCTCAAATCATCTCAAGAAATTTTTTAACACACAATGGTTGGCATCAATCAAAATGTATTAAATCAACAAAAATCAAAAGAAAATAAAAGAAGGGATCAAGTAAACTTAGGGTAGGAACAATAGTCACTGAAAGAGAAAAGAAATGTGCAATATGGAAAAATCCACAGTGACAAAAATGGTTCTTTGAAAACTTAACAAATCTCTAAAAAGTCTTATAGAAGAAGAGAAAAAGGAGGAAATGGTGGAGGGAGGAGAGAAGGAGGAGGAGGAAGAGGAAGGAAGTTAACTAGAAGAAGGTAGTGAAGGAGAAGAGACAGAGAGTGGGAGGAGGAAGGGAGAAGCAGAGAGAGGAGAAAAAACTAAAATCTACAGGTAACAAGAATGAAAAGGGGTCAGCATTATAGTCCCCAAGATATTAAAAATACATTAATGTATTTCAAATAACTGTATATCAAAAATTTTTAATTAGAATTAAAATAGAAAAAAAATTGGAAAACATCACTAATTTTGAATATCATAACATTTATTAAGGAAATTAAACCTTTATTTTTCTAAAAAGAGAAAAATATTCCCAGAAATACAACTACAGGTCTCAATGGCTTCTCTGAGGAATCCTTGCAAATAGTTAAGAAAGTGATATACTAATCATGCACCAACATATATATTTTGTTAAAATTTATTTCTAGATATTTAAAGTTTTTTGTTCTTCTTTTAGATGGTATCTTTTAAGAATTTTATTCTATAGTTTATTCTGATCTCATAAGAAGAATTGAAAAGTGTTAATATTTTCTACAAACATAGACAAATACCTTCTTTTTCTTAATAATGTAAGCAAATATTGCTTATATACGACACAAAATGTATAAACTGTAAAGAAAAATATTGATACATTGAAGAGCAATGTATTTAAATACAATTTATTTAATGTCTAGAATAAAATTACAAGCCAGAAACCAGAAGATATTTGCACTACATATATCTGACAAAGAATTTCATTCAAAATTAAGAACTCCAGCAGAGAGATATGGGAGGGAGGGAGAGAGAGAGAGAGAGAGAGAGAGAGAGAGAATCTATTAGAAAAAAAGTGAAGAAAACAAGAACAGGCATAAAATAAGAAATTAAAAGGACAAAAGCCTTAAAAAAAAAAAAGATGTTCCAAATCTGAGGCATTGGGAAAATGCAAATTAAAACTTCAATATGATACCATCACAAAAGCTACCAGAATAGCCAAATGTAAAATAAAATACAATTGCAAGTATTGTACCATTTAACTTTCTATCAAAAATACATGCAAGTTCCAGTTATCCCACATTCTTGCTAACATTTGGTGGTGTCAGTTTTTTAAATTTTAGCTATTCTGATGAGTGAGTGTTGGAAACATGTTTTTTATTTGTATTTCCTTGATGATTAATAAACTGAACACTTTTTCATGTGAAATAATCATATATCTTTTTTTAATACTGTATTGTACCAATGATACACAAGCACCTTTATGCCAGTGAGAACAAATCATTAAAATGAAAAATAATAAGAAAAAAGAAATCCAGTGTCTGTTTGCCTTTTATCCCATGTATACACAGAAGTAAATATATGGTGATTTAAATAAATAAAATGACAAGAAGAGGTTAAATATCATAATTCTGTTTTTATTTAAGTAATGGATTTGGGACATAACTAAACAAAGTCTTTGTGTTATGGATTTGGACAATTAAAAATGTTATAAATGTCCTACCATTCTTTTATCCTTAAAATTTACCTAAGTTTAAATTTTATTTAAAATGTAAAGTTTATTCTTGAGTAAACTGTATGTCAATTTCATTTTTGAGAGTCGAAACTTAGTTCTTTACAGCTTCATGATATGTCTGAGACACCACAACATCAAATTACTGGGTGATGTTAATATATCCACTACTGATCTCTTCTTATCTGTTCACTCAGAAAAGATCACTCACACTGCTTAAAAGCTGCTTATTTACACATACAGAGGAGAAAAAAAAATAGGATTCACAAGAAAATAAAGCAGAACAGAAATGTACAGAAAGTTACAGAAATTCTGTAACTTAAATGAGCAGCCCAAAGTAGTCCAAACAATAATCCTTCAAAAACAAAATATTTTGTTCCTTCTTTTTGATCATTGTTACTTAAGAATGACTTTGGATCATGTCTCTACCTGAAAATATCTTTAATGCCAAAGATTATGTTAATTAAATTGAAACAGCACTATCATTTTTATTTTTGGGGTTTCAAAGAGTTTTATAGCATCTACCCTCAATTTTCATTAGTAAACAACTATAGAAAATACGTGTTTAATTATAGCAGTTAGGTAACCAAACAACAAACTTCCCTATAATCTTATTTACTATTAATTAAGGTATTCCCTGGAATAACATGACTATTTTTTATATTAACTAAGCAAATAATAATGAAGAAATATTATTAAAGGTAACTGATTCAGGCACTATCCCAATGAACTGATTACATGTGTATGTGTGTTTGTGTATGAAGTGTACATACACTACTCATCTACTCATCAAATATATATTTAACAACAGCTGTAATAAATGCTGGGAACCATACAAACAAGTTTTCATTGACCTTAATGTTGAGGTAACCATAAAATCCAAAATGAATATGCCATATTGGTATCTCTGACATACCAACATTCCCTCAGCATCTGTACTTAACAGACAAGAAGTCGATTTGTGTACTTTTGGCCTCTTTTACTTACGAACTAAATCTAAGAGCTATCTAGATTTTTGTTATATAGTTCTAGACTAGTTAAGAGTGTGATAATCTATCCTTTACATATGCTGTATAACTACAGAGAAGACACAGAGAAAATCTGGTGGAATTTCTTAAATTTCAGATTATTTTCTCACAACCTGCTTTGGGTGATCTAGTATTACCTGTGGGATTAATTCTAGATTGTAAACCTCATGAAAATCTTATATTTTATTAGGCCTTATATCCTGATTTATCACAATGTAAGTGAATTGAAGGTTCTTTCTAAATGTGTTTTTGAAAAGGTGAAAGAATGATTCCTAAGTTCCTCTCTAACTGAAATTTTGACACTCAGAAAAGTTTAATCAGAAATATTCCTATCTATTTATCATAGGATACAAATATTTAACACATTTTAATTCTTTTGATTTTTATTCATTAACAAAAGTAATGGGGAGAATTCTTCAAAGTATACCAATTATAATTTTACCTCATATATCTTGATAATTTTTTAAATACTTTACTCACTCATCTTTCATTCAATAAGTATGATTCTGCTAAAAGATTATTGGAAGTTAGGATTACTGAAATATAAAGGATTCAGCTCTGTTCTTTGAGGATTGTATTTCCGAGCATATTTTTTACTGAATTATGCATATGATTCAATTCTCCTTTTCCTATTTTATAGGTAGAAAATTTAAAAGAATTAACCAGAAAAACAACCAGCACAATTTTCCTCCTGGAAGTGAGAAAATCATTTTATGGTGTCTTTTTTGTGTGTGTGGTGTTATAAATACCATTCCATATACTAATCATGGAAAATTGTTAATTCCCTGAACTTGGAACTTCGAAACAGCCTCCCACCTAATTCAATTATCACTCAAAATGTAGTTCATAGAACATCTATTTCAGTATCACATAGTTTATTAAAAATGAATATTCCTGGGCTTCAGCCCTGATAAATTAGAATCTCATACAACATATTAAAGACCAAGGTAGCACCAAAATTTAGGTTTCCTAACTTCTGGTACTATATTTTATACTTTCACTCTTCTTCCATTCCAAATAAAGTATCCATATTTTATGGCGCAAATTTTTTAACTTCTCAATTTTATTGTTTATCAGTACAAAGGCATGGTATAGTGCAGAAAGGATCAAAATATTTCTGAATCTAAATATGTTGATTGAACCTTTTTCACTTTCTTGGATTAAACATAATTTCATAATGTGGCAAGATTTGAGTCCAAGGGTATCTGAGCTACCCAAACTCAGCCCTTCTAAGATTTCTCTGCAATTTAACTTGAAATATTTTTAAATATCTAATTTCTTATCATTTTACTAACTTTCCCCTTTCCAGTTCATATCTAGGTCAAAATGAAAGCATTTAGTTGAATCATTTATATTGTAGAGCATTCAAGGTGTCAAAATTTCCTAATGAAATATTTCAGTATCACTGGGATAAAACTGATGAAAAAACACCAAGCAAAACATCTTCCTGAAGAAAAGAAAAAACTTTTCTAGCAAACAAGAAACCAAAAGGGAATTACATTTTGAAACTGTCTTATCTTTGTAATTAACGTCAATTTAGAACTTTGATTTTCAAAAATATGGGATGATGATCATTGACAGCCTAATTAAATGTCAGATGGCAACTTTAAGAGCAAAAAATAAGTGTTTGAGAGATAAAGACTTTGCAGAGAAACACTGAAAACTTTGTAATTAATAACTAAATTAATCAAAAACTCCAAGACTATAGTAATCTTTGGAATAGTATACAAAAAAATTAGAAAAAAACTGAAATGTATATTTAAATGATTAATGTAACACATATGTCTTCTCCTTAATTGAAAATTTATTTAACAAATAATTAAAATAATATTTTCTGCTCTGATCAGGTAATATTCTTAATATATTAAACTATTCTGTTTCACATCATTTGTTCATGTTCTTTCCTGTGTTTTATATTGATGTACAAATGTTTAAAGGAACAAAAATTTTGAAATCTTTTTGATATATACCCCCAGTGAATATTTGTAACTCTTTTATAAATTTCTGTGTCCTAAGCGGATGAGGACTATAGAAGGTAAACTGGATATATGTGAATTCTTCAGGGTTCAAAATGTATGGTGAATTCATAATGGAAATTATTCAGTAGGGCTGCACATAAAATTAATACAAAAAATAAGTAGCTCAATATGTATTTATTGAGCCCTTCTAGTGCCTAAATTAAGAACTGAAACATAGAGGGTGTTCAATAAATGTTTCTTCAACTGATTTAAACATAACACCTTATAAAGACCTTTATGTAAGTTACTACGGGAATACTTAAATCCAGTAACATTCCAAATAAATAAATAAATTTAGGCATGGTATTTTAAATGAGTAAGAAACTGAAGTTAGATGTTGCCAAAGATATTAGAGCTAAACAAGGAGTCAAACCCAAATCTGTAGACTCTAAAGACCATCCACTATTTCACACTTTAATACACAAGGTATTTTGAAGAAAAATACTTAGAACTCCATCACACAAAACGTCAAGCCCTAAATATCTAGAAAAAGTAACATCCAGAATAACTCCTTTCCTAGTTGATTCAGAAATCACCATTCTAAATATTGTAAAACAATGACCATTACACACAGGTCAATTTCAGTATGCCAGATGTCAAATACTGCCTTCCTCTAACTGACCTTTTAACTTATCTTCTCTATTGACTCATAAAAGTACATTTCAAAGCTAGCTAATACCCCAAACTTAGAACCATTAGACTTCCAATATCGATCCTGCTATCTTTTTTTCACCAGATCTTTTCCTCCTGGTTTTGAAATCTTGATTCAACATTCCTCAGGCCCCTACTAGATACTACACTGTTTTCTCATCTGACCTTCTCATTATCATTTCTGGATCAGCCCTATTCTCCAAGCTCGTTATCTCCGCTTGTCTTGGGTGAGTCTTTCATACTCCAATTCTCCACAATCTAACTCCAGCCAAATTTTGTCTTTTGGCCACCTCCATGCCTGCTCTTTCCCCTCTTTAAAAGAGAAGGATGATACTGATATTACATCATCTATCTATGGCTATTGGTTCATATAGCTAATGTACTAATATAGTACTTAGCTACTTAAGTAATTTTGCAAGCACCTCTCTGGTTTTCAACATTTACCCAAGAACTATAAGCATTTAAATTTAAGTTAAACAATTTATTAAGTACTCTCTACATTTCTACATTCAAGGGTGTATCAAGGATAGACAATGCATATGATATGGTCCATCCAAGATTGTATTTTAATATGAATGGAGATAGATAGATAGACAGATAGATATAGATAGATAGTAAGCATTATAAAATCTCATTGAAAGTTATATAATATCTCAAAACTGAAGAAAAAATAAGGTATTCTGGGAAAACCACTTTGAATAATTCTGTAGACAAATTTTAGAACCACCCTCAAAAAATTATATTTCCTTTTATCTATATTTAGTTCTTTCACTTTTCTTATAATATTCTTTAAACTTTGTATGCTATTATATTGGAAGCATTATATGAAAAATAACTCTTTAGTCTTGTTCAGTATTATATTTCTGGGGCTTAGAGTAGTGTCTAACAAATGTTAGATGCTCAAAAATTATTTACTGAATCCGTGACTGAATTGCAGGTATATACAATTCAGTCACTGATTCAATAAATAATTGGCACTTCTAGAATAACAACAGTTATTAGTAAATTATAGTGGAATCACTGCTGTTGAGATAGTTACTATCATAACATTCTTGATCAATAAAAATATTTATCAAATCCATCCAATGCATATACATTCCCATCAATTAGATCTCCTCAAACTCTCTTCACTGTCAGACAAATAAGGACCTTCATGCAATATTTCCTATATGTGGGTCATAATTAATGGTTGCAAACTGCATTGTTCAGTCACTGAAATTCACTGCACTGAATTAGTGCCTTAACAAAGATCCTGATTAATAAAGAAGAGGTATCAGAGAAAGGATAATCCAGTGGATTGTAGGACAGGAGTTTTTGTAGTCTCTAAACTGTTTATGTAAGCAACACAAAGATAGTATTTATTTACAAGAATTTCACTCATTTGATTCTGAGGGGGTTTTTTTGGTACATTTTCTTTGAGAAAGACAATTTTGTCACTATCAATTATAAAATAGTATTTTGAAAATTGTTTCATTTTTCTTAGTTCATGAACTGTTAGCCTATCAACTGGAAATTATAAATTATCCCATTGCCAGTGACAATTTATTAGTTTCTCCAATACTGTAGTCATAGTATTTTTTATTTTAATACAGAGTCCTGGAAATCAAAGAATATATTATCATTCTTCTTTATTCATATCTTTGATGAAGTTTGAGTCATGTAGTAGAAATTTATTATAATGGAAATGCTTACAATGTGTTTTTAATAAGAAACTGATGTGGGATCCACCAACACAGATTACTGAAGATCATTGGATTACTGAAGTTGAAAATAGAAATAAATACTCAAAGACAGTACTTGAAAACAAATTTTGTGTGCTCAGTAGGTATTTTTCATAAATTTTCTCATGATTGATACTTCACGGTAACAGGCTACATTCATTTAATTTAAATGAGCTATATCTAGCTAAATAATAATAATATAATGTGTATATCTCCCAAAGTTAATTAACACATCAATGTTGTAGAGTTCACGCAAGGTATAGTATAAAAGTAGTATAAAATATGAACTAGAAACCAATATGGCATGAGTTTTTTGTTTGTTTGTTTGCGGTACGTGGGCCTCTCACTGTTGCGGCCTCTCCCGTTGCGGAACACAGGCTCCGGATGCGCAGGCTCAGCGGCCATGGCTCATGGGCCTAGCCACTCCGCGGCATGTGGGATCTTCCCGGACTGGGGAACGAACCCGTGTCCCCTGCATCGGCAGGCGAACTCTCAACCACTGCGCCACCAAGGAAGCCCCAATGGCATGAGTTTTTGCTGTTGCTTTTTTCATTTTCCTTTGGAAATATTGGCATACATGTTTCAAAGCCTTCTCCTTTTCGTTATGACTTCTGTTTATTTTGTCTTGTTACAGAAATATAGCTTATTTCTTAAATTTTAATTGTATCAGAGTTTTAGAATATGTGTGTGTGTGCACGTGTGTGTGTGTATACAGAGAGACAGCAGACACTCATATTTTTACTAATTGTTTTTGTTTCCTTTTCAAGGCATTTTCTAGTGTTTTTATATAATTAACACTATGAGAAATACTATCTTTCTACTTTTAACAATTATGAGTATCCTAGCAGACTTGAAATTCTTCATTTGTTTATTTAACAAATACTAAGGAAATGTTACTATGGAACACAGGTCCTGTTCAGTTTGAGCTTCCAGTAAGGAAGGAGATTTAACACAAATTTTATACCAATGTTTTTCATTACAATTGTGCTAAGTACCATAAAGGAAAACTATATATTGTATAATAAGGGAATAGAACCATTTTAGGGGGTAGGGAGCCAGAAAGTTTTCCCTGAGCTCAGTCCTGAAGAATTTACAGGAGTGAGACTAATCAAAACTGAGGATAAAAGTTTTCCAAGCAGAAGAACCAGCAGACCAGCAGGTATGTGTAGGTAGAACATGAGGTGACAAAATCCTTGGCTTGCACATGGAACTAAATTAAGTATAGGTTGTCAAGAGTATAATAATTAATTGGAGGACAAATTCAAAACAAAATTTTAGATGTAATAGATTCCATTTATCCAGTATTGTAATTCTCACAATATCTTAAAAGCCTAGGAAGTCACTGGAATATTTTAAGCAAAGGAGTGACAACTCAGGTTGGCAGCACCTAATCCAAAACTAACCTGACAAGCCTACACACAGCTGCTGCTTCTTTTCTGCCTTCCAAATTTTACAGTTATTTCTTGTGGAGAATTGAGAATCACACAGGGAACAGAATTCTTGGAAGCATAGTTCCATTTTAGCTAAATTAACATAGTACAAAATCACCACATTATTCATGATTAACGTGTGCATATTTTTGATTCTCATACTGACAATCTTCTAAGTTAAAAAAAATAATGCATTCATTTTAGTCTTAAGAGCTATGCAATATGTAAAGATAACTGAATAGGTTGAATAGAAATAGGGAGACTGTAATTTATTATATTTTCTTAATTGCTTTGAGAAAATATTATAGTATAAACAGAATAACTTGATTATTGTAATTAGTATTATTCGCAAGAATAAAATCTGCATGACTCATCAATTACTACTGCCTTGAATGTAAACCAAGATTTTTAAAAATTATACAATATAATACTTTCTATATTTTTGTTTAATAAGATGATACACATTGTTTTTAATAAAGAGAAAAATAATAAATCTTTCACAACTATACATTTCAAAATTTGTGTGATGCATTTCATGTTTTAGATTAACATGTTTTAGATTAACAAATTAAGCTCAGAGCTGTTAGGTACTTGGCTGAGGTCAACTACTGGATATATGGTTGTAGTGAAATTAAATTCAGGTCTATCTTTTGACTCTAATTACAATGCTGTTTTAACTACAACACACACATGTGCATGAAACACACATTTAAACATGTTTATATGCCTTGTGATTCAAGGTTAAAAATTAAGTCCATACATTTATACTTTCCTTCCAAAGACACTATAAAGATGATAGTAAAATGATTTTAAAGCTATAAACCCACATCACGGAAAGATCATCAAAAGATGAAAGATTTCAAGTATTTGAGTATGGATGGAGGTGCAGTAGCTAAAGAAGCAAAGCGAAAGTTTCACAAATTGGAATGAGTAGAGGGAGGTTATAAGCCAGGAAAGAACCACTCTCCTAATAAGAATTTTGGAAAGATTCTAGGGCAGGATAGGATGCAAGCATACGATGTGGGACTAAAATTGGAGAATTAATTGCAATAGTATTCAAAAGTCTCTTGCCTACATACTCTGTACCTATACCGCAACCAATGATCACTATCAACTGTAGAAGGAAACGACCAGTGTCTAAGCATTCATCTTGGACAAACAAAAAGATAATTATTTTCAAAATAAATTCAGTGAATTACCTGAGGAAAAATAGAGCAGTCCATGTCAGTGTGTTTCAAAGAAAAGTATTCGTAAGTGTGTTCTTTTGGGAAATGCCAACATAGTGGTTCGTTCATTGTTCACTTGCCCTAATCCAATCTTTGCAGGTAAATAAGCCTTCCCATGTACACTAAGTGCATTGTAATTCTTCCCATTGATTCATTTTGAATAGGTATAGAAGTCATTTATCAACAGATATCTGATATGGTCTGAAGGAAAGAAATGATAAAGGTAACAAATGTGAAAAATAATCTACAAAAAACAGAAAATCCTAGGAACATGTGAAAGTTTAAACATCTTAAAATTTCACTCTGGATAGAGCATCAAAAAGAGCATATAAAACAAGAACAGGCTCATGCGAAAAATAAAAAGAAACAAAGAATTTTAAAACACCTTAGAAATTCATATAATATTTTAAATTAAACATTACATCCAAAATAGTGCTCAAATCAAAAGTTGTGCAGCTCAATGATTTTAACAAAGTGAATACATCCCTGTGATAAGATAAATATCAAGAGATAGAATATTATCAGTATCACAGAAGCTCCTGTCATTCTCACCACCAAATTGCTTTACAAAAAGCTTCTAATAATTTACACTCTCAGTAGCAGTTGCTCCATATCCTTGTCAACAGTTGGTGTCAGCCTTTCCATTTTTGCAGTCATAATGGGTATACAGTAATATTACACTGGGATTTAATTTACATCTCCTTAATGACTAATGAATTTAGCATTAGTCAATATGTTTCTTGGTAATTTCAATGGCCTCAATTGTAAAGTAAATTTGTAAGTTTTACTCTTTCAATGATGTCTTTGGAGGAACAAAACCTCTTGATGTTTAACACTGATCAACTTACCAATTTTCTCCTATTAGTACTTTTTGTGTGCTCTTAAAAAAAAATCTTTACGTTTCCTAATGTCATTAAGATATTTTTGTTTTCTTGTAGACACATTACAATTTTACTTGTCACATTTTGATCTGCAATACAATATCATAAAGTCAAGATTTTTTTCACATCAATATTCAATATTTTCAGCAACAGTTATTGGTAAATGAAACATATCTTTTTTCAATCACACTCCAGGGCTACTACTGTCATAAATCAAATGACCATATTCGCATGGATCTCTTTTTGGACTCTCATTTCTAATTTATTGGTCTGCTCTTATGTTGTTATCACACTGTATTCATTACTGTGGCTTTATACTAGGTATATCAATACACCAGGTATGTTCTTCAAGATTGACTTGGCTATTCTGATTTTACAACTTTAAAACAAAATTTCCAGAATACTTTTTTAAATTAGCAGAAGGTTTGGAAGACAAAAGCAAGAAAATATGCCAGAATGTAGGATTTAAAAATAAAGACCAAAAAGTAAGAAAAATAAGAGATGTAGGATACCAAATCAGGTGGTACAAATTCTGAAAATAGAAGTTCCTTGAAAAACACAGAGAGAGAAACTTGGCAATTAGACAAATTTTTTAGAACAATTAATGGCATTTTTTTGTTTGTTTGTTTTTTTGTTTTTTTTTGCGGTACGCGGGCCTCTCACTGTTGTGGCCCCTCCCGTTGCGGAGCACAGGCTCCGAACGCGCAGGGCCAGCGGCCATGGCTCACGGGGCCAGCTGCTCCGCGGCATGTGGGATTCTCCCGGACCGGGGCACGAACGCGCATCCCCCGCATCGGCAGGTGGACTCTCAACCACTGCGCCACCAGGGAAGCCCTTTAATGGCATTTTTAATGGAAATCCTAAGGAGCCCTGCTTTCACCTCAAACCGCACTCCCTCCTTTAGCACTATCAGTAAATACCAGCACAACCATTGCTCAGAATTGCTGTTCTAAATGCCTAAGATTGCAAACTTTTAAAAAAATAAATGTGATAGCTCATTCTCCAGCAGGTTAAGGTAGGAGATATAACAACATGGTATTTGATTTGATTAAGGTATATTTTTATTTAAATACAAGCATTTCAGCAATTTAAAAAAATCAGGGTTTTCAAGTTTTACAGTATTTTAACAAACGAGATTTCATTTCATTTAATGACGGTGTCTCTTATAAAGTATTAAATTGTTCTCCTAAAATATATAGATATTACAAAGAAACAAGTTGCTAAAACGTACATTCAAAATGTTCAAGAAAAGAAGAAACTCAATAGGTAAACACTGCTCGAATTCAAATTACAGTATCTTATGCAATTAAAACTAAATCAGCTTAACTGTAGTAAACAAAAATTATCTTTTAACAATTTTTTTTATGGTTTGTCTTTCTATCTTTCTCTTTATAGTAAACCTAATATGGCATGGATAATGCTTTTTAAAAATCTGTTTGAAAGTTCAAACTAATTTCCACATAATTGTGTTAGAGAATTAATGAATCTGTGAAATTTTTCAAGGTTCGTTGAGGTGCCCTTAGTAAAGCCATGGAGCTTTACTTTTGAATTATGCCCTTGTCAAGGAGTCTGGACTATTTGATTCAGTGTGTGATTACAACAGTTTTTCAATTAATGTGTACTAGTTTCATGACATAACTCTAGCCCGTGTTAACACTTCAACCTCATTAAGATATAATGTTATATAAGTAACTATTGTTAGCCCTAATATTAATTCTCTGACCTCAAGTAATTGAACCTAATAGCAGTGGCACAGAAAGAATTACTGATTTAATTTAGGTCATTTCTCAGTGAATGTTTTAAGCTAGGTATAATGTAAACTACCATGAACTGACCTAGGATATGTACAAATAATATTATATTTAAATAAGAAATCATTCATTTGGAAAACATTGATATTATAGTTGTTCAAATTACAGGGACAATGCTAAATGTGCTTGTTCACAATTACTGCCACAAAACTTTATACTCAGACTGCTTTAAGTATGCAACCTTTGAGGTTAGAACTTGGAATTCATCCTGCTTGCTCTTATCAACTAATGTAATAATTACAGATCTTATAGAGAGAATATGGAGAAAAGAAAGAAGGAAGGAAGGAAGAAGGAAGAAAGGTACGCTGAGGAGGGAAGAAGAGAGAGAAAGACATATTCTAACAAGCTCATCCAAATTTTAAGAGATATTTATGTTTTGGACAGAATATAAGTACACCATACATTTGACGTTGGAGTAGGAGAGCAGGCAGTGTAGGGAGATATGGATGAAAAAAGAAACCGAATATTTATTGAGAATTCATTATAAGTCAATCATTGCGCAAAATTTTTAAATAGCTAGAGCCGACTCCTGCCCTTGTCAGTTTGGGGAGGGCGGTGGGGGGATGGCAGACATATGAAGTAGGCTTGGCCAATCAGAGTGTTTCAGTTCCCAAGCCTAAGCTTGGTTTGATATGAGCTCATGACCTAAGTCCAAGGAATTAGTCTAACTTTTAATTGACCTACCAAAAAATATGTTCTTTCTAATCCTGGTGAACTCAAAAATTAAGCAGGCGCTGTTAGTTATTGTCTAACAAAAAGAGAGCTTGACAGAAAGTTGAGGCCAGTGGATGAAATTAAGTTAATACAGGGAGAGAACCAATATTTAACTATAGCATTTGAACTCCTAGATTGAGTAGTACGTAAAGTTTGACCACTAATAAATCTCTCCTCCATTTTTATTTTTTATATTTTTGCTTGAGTCTATTTGGGGTGGATTTTCTGTAAATGACAACTCTAAAAGTCCTCATTAGTTGAGATACAAAGTTAGGATTGAAACCCAATTTTTTGTACTATCTCCCTGTCTACTTGCTACAATTATCCATGATAAGTAGCTTTCATGCAGACTAAATAAACCTAATTATTGTAAATTGAATTAAAAGCAGGTAAACATTTCCAGTAAAAATGTTAAAATGCTTTCATTCAGTAAATATCACAGACGAAGGTCAGGGAGACATTTCACAATAAATAGAAATCATGGTTCATGTTTTATGCCATTTAAAAGGACATAAAATTCAATATAATATATTATCCAAGATAATATGAAATATATGATATGCTAAAGATTAACCTTAGTTTCTAAGGGAAAAATAAAACCAAATATATTCATCAGGATTTTGCTAATTGTTTTTGTTTCTGTTTTTAACTACCTGAAAACATCTATTGGAATTAAATGAAGTCCCCTTGTTTTATTGCAGTTATTACTGACTAAGTAAAAGTTAATGAGAAAATATTATGTTAATTGAATGGTATTGCATTTCAATCAATGAGAAAACATTTATTAATATAATACTCATTCTCTCATTGTTATGTGCATGATTTGAAAATACTGGCCATAATAAGTATAAATCGGGCTGAACAGACAAAATAAATTTGCATGATTTAACAGACAGCACTTCAGAGAAATCTGTAATACATAGTCATACATATGGATTCACTCTATCCATTAAACATCCTGCACAACCATATAGACAGCCTGGTAAACATATGCATATGCAAATGCTAGATTGCTCAACAATCTAAAACAGCAGCTTAAAAGATTTTGGGGTGTCATGCTTCCCCTGATATGAGGTTCCACTCAGCTTTCAAGAAAAACTTAGTACTCACTCTACTTACTCGCATTAGCTCTTAAAAGGGGTCTAAACCATCTTGCCTGAAGAACAGAAATTAAGTCCAAGGATAGAGCAAACAACTGACCATCAAATCAAAAATTGATATAACAAGTCTTTTTCTGTCCCAGGCATTGTCATATTAAAATAGGGCAGGGAAGGGCCATTGAGGTCTAAAACCAAAGATGTTTGTAATAGGGAATCTATTGAGTCTGAACTGTTTGGAACTCAGGGCTGACAGATGAAGAAAGAGAAGCAATCCAAGTCAATTCATGGATGTGTAAGTGCCACCGTTTTGGAGAAACTGAAGAGACCTACGGAATGACACAAAAGACATCACCTCTTGACAAAGACATTTATGGGGGCCACTACCCAATGACAACTAAAGCAGTATGGACTTCAGCTAAAGTAAAGAAGAAGCTAAAATTGTAGCGTCTTCCCTAGGTTCATAGATAGGTGTTAGGAGGTCTCTAGTCCTTCTGAAATTATATGCCCAAAATTACATGTGTGTGTATGCATTTTCCTGGTCCAAAATTAAATTCTTAAAAGGGTCTATGACCAGCAACAAATTTAAATCCCACTAACTCAAAGCCTAGTTCCAAACTCAAATGGGTAATAAAGGGAGAGCTGCTAATTACTTGAGTAGCAGACTTTTGCCTAGTTCCCAGAGAAAGAATGGAATAGCCTTTGTACCTATTGCTGCTTACTGAGATATTACTGCGATACTCCCTAGCAAGAATTCAAAACAAAACAAAACCAAAAAAGATTATAGAAATGCTTTAACAGATTGCAATAATTTAAAATGTCACATCTAGATATTATGCTTAGAAAATGAAAACTTTTATTTTTTTAAAATGTTACATGTTTATCTGTGTCACTCATGAGGTTTAGCGTATAGAAACCTTTCTCTCACAAAGTGCCAAAGCCTCAGCCATGTGCAGTTACATCGAACCAATACAGACTCTCACCTTTGCCAGTTCCTCAGTCATGTGCTTTGTTCTCAGGCCCTGCTGGGGCCCATTACTGTAATTTGTACAGCTTGCCACTAGTATAGTCTTCACCTCAATAGGGGACTGGGGAAATTGTTCTCATTTTCATTCCTGGGTCTTCACCATTTAATCTATCACCTCTTACCACATCGTTTATAGAAAAGAAAACACTTACTTGCTACCTCTGTCCCAAATCCTTCATTCCCAGTGGGCAACTTCTCTTTCTTGTACCTCAATTACTGCTGCTATTGAAAGATGCATCAAAATCCTTTTCCTGCAGAAATTGGGCACAATATTTGGTATTATTCACTGGTCCTATTTGGCATCATTGACTGGTATAATTTCACAATTCCATTTAATTAAAGACCACGTAGGCACATTGAAACCCTAGCAATGAGAGGGTGCCCATTGGGAAAGAATAGCAAGTACTAAATATAAACTTGTTGAATAAATGAATGAATGGATGAATGACTATTTGTGAAAAACAAATGAAATAACATATAGGAGACTGAAAATGAAATACTTTCATGATATTCTATTATTATAATCCTTTCCTGTGTTATTCTATTCTATTATTATAATCCTTTCCTGTGTTATTCACCTATGAAGAATTCTTCACCTGTGATAAAAGGATTATAATAAAAAAATGCCATAGAAGGGTTTCATTTTCAGCCTCCTATATATTACTCCATTTACTTTTCACAAATATTTTCTTATTCATTAATTACTTCATTCAACAAATTTATATTGAGTGCTTACCACATGCCAAACATTGCTCTGGGCCTGAGAAATAAAATAGTAAAGTTAGACAAAGTTCTAGCCCTCATGCTGCTTAAATTCTAGAATGCACTAAAAGAAAATAGACATATTAATTATATACAGTGAAGTTTCTAGTAATAAACAGGGTAAAGGGATTTATAATGGACAGGTGTAGCAAGAGGAGCTATTTTTAATGGAATGGTTAAGGAATACTGCATTGAGAAGGACATGTTTGATGCAAGCTGTGAAAGAAGTGAAGGAGTGAGTCTTGTAACAAGAAAGGTTAAAGCCAAGGCCCTGAGGCAGAAACCATCTGTGCCTATTCAGGGATCATCTACTATTCTAGTAGTTTTCATGTTTTTCACCAAGAATGAAAGTGAGACATAGAAATTTTATGATCTTGCTGAAGACTACACATTTTGTGGATGAGACATGTAGAGCTAGAGCTACAGCTCGCAAATATGTACCACTCACCCAGAATCGTCCTTAAAAGCTGCACGATTCAGAGAAGGCTGCTTACTGAGGATTTGTGAAGGAAACTTGGTCACTGACACAAATGGATAAATATAGACTAGGGACACACTCTCTCTCCAATGTCTCTTTAAAGGGAAGGGATTTATTTTATTCATCTTTGTATGCTCAGCCAATAGTATAATGCCTAGTACAAAGTAGTTAAAGTCATGATTACATTTAACTCTGAGATTTGGAGTTTGGGGTCCTGAGCACAAGGCTATATCACTTAATAATGATGTACCTTTGGCACATCACATTATTCTAAGCCTTTATTGCCTTCGCTTTTATAAAGGAGAGTATAAAACCTTATACTGGTGGTGTATTAATTAAATGATAAATTATATGTGAAAAGTATTCATTAAGTATTATATTAAGGATTTTATAGAACTGTATGTGTGTGTGTGTGTGTATATATATATATAATTATGTATATATATTATTTTCACAGATGGCTGTGCCTAAGAGCAAGGAACATACTCATATTGTCAATGCTGAAGTGCAGTCCCAGGACATGAGCAAGGTGAATGTATATCCTCAAAAGCCAAGATTTTAAAGCACTTGAGGATAAATGCAAGCTATGTCTTTGGGAATATTAAAGAATTCTCCTATCAAATATATAAGGTAACATCATGGTAAAGAATAACAGAGAGGATAATAAAAAAACAAAAGGATCAGAAGGTTGATAATGCTGAAATAAGCCATGAATGTATCTAAGGCTAGACAGTCCCATGTCAATTATCTTTAAAGTGGGTTATTTTAATAGATCATCTGTTACATGCTTGGGTTATCCTGGGTTGAAATATTAGAGTGAGCATGGGCACTTAGAAAGGCAATATGATTCTATTTGTCACTGTTTACACACTTCAAAGTTTCTAAGACACTAGATCGTAAATGTTCTCACCACAGAAAAAGAAATAATAATTAGGTAACATGATGGAGTTGTTAACTAAAGCTACTGTGGTAAACATATTGCAATATATCAAATCAACCTGTTATACACCTTAAATTTACACAATGTTATATGTCAATTATATCTCAATTTTGGAAAAAGAAATTATTTTTTTAAAAATGGTTACAGTGTCATATAACGATGGAAACTTATAATTTTTAACATATTGTAGAAGTCCAATAGAAAACTGTGAAACTGGGCTTCCCTGGTGATGCAGTGGTTAAGAATCCACCTGCCAATGCAGGGGCAGGGGACACGGGTTCGAGCCCTGGTCCGAGAAGATCCCACATCAAGCGGAGCGACTAAGCCCGAGCACCACAACTACTGAGCTTGCACCCTAGAGCCCTCGAGCCACAACTACTGAGCCTGCGTGCCATGTGCTGCAACTACTGAAGCCCGTGTGCCTAGAACCCATGCTCCACAACAAGAGAAGCCACCGCAATGAGAAGCCCGCGCACCACAATGAAGAGTAGCCCCCGCTCACCACTGCTAGAGAAAGCCCGCAGGCAGCATCGAAGACCCAGTGCAGCCAAAAAAAAAAAGAAAGAAAACTGTGAAACCAATTCCACAGAAAAGAGTAGTCTTACTTGGGTGGGGTCGCCTGAGGAAACCTGCCTGGCTGAAGCACTGCAGTAAGAATTAGAATAGCCTGGAATTACACCCTACTTTCAAGTTAACAAGTTAGCCTGCTACAGTTTTATGGATGCTGAGTCAGAGACAGAGGACTGTTTTCCTCATGACATAGCAGGTATTTTAAATGTAATGTATGCTATGGCTCTGCTTGTCCCCAAGTCCCATTGATATTTTATGGAACAGCCCTGGTGGATACAGGTAGTTTATGTCAATCAGGAACCCTGAGGAACTCGAACCTAGAAAATTCCAATCTTTTAATGAGGGCTGCTAGAAAACCTGCCCTACCTTTGCCCAGAGGGAGACATTATTATCCTGGACAACAAACGAATCTACCTCTGTCCCAGAAGGAGATACAGTCTCTATCTTTCAAGGCTGTTTGCTATACAAATATTCTTGAGAAGATAGCCTGGAACAAAATCTGTCAAGGCCTCTAAGAAGATATATGGAAATGTGAGAGACCCATGAAGAATTGTCTCCAACAGGTAAACTAAAAAAAAAATTATGCAAGCAGATCAAGGGTTTTGAAGGGTAGGCCTAAATAATGATCTAAAACAAGTAAAGTTTTTAAGCTGAGAGTCAGCAGAAGGGGAAGAATATTTTATTTTAGTATTATGTTAATAGGTAGATCAGTTAGAAAACATAAAATATGAAATGATGAGGGTCTGTAACTAAATAATGTCAGTGAGAATTAAAGTTCATTGGAAAATTCAATGAAAATTATGCAGTATTACTAATAGGACATAATGACTTACTGTGGGAAATGAAAAAATATATATTTTTAAATGACGTCATTTCTACATATAAAATTTAATATATGAAAAATGGGCATCTTAAGTACATTTAAAAAGAAGGATATTTTGAAAGATATTAGGGCAACTGGTTAGCTATTTGAAAAAAAAGTCATCATAGATTTGTATTTTACATTGTTCCCCAAAATAAGTTGTAGTTAATTGAAAAAAACATTGAATTTGAAGAAACAAATACATGAAATAGACATATTAGAAGAAAATATTAAGAGTATATGTTTTCTCCATAATTACATAAATAAGTAGCAAAACCAGAAAACAAATATTTATGTTATTGTGGAGAAAATCTTCCTAAATACACAAACAAATGCAGATTTCATAAAGGCAAGCATCTTATAACACTTTACCTTTATTTATAATCATGCCACTTTGAGGCTATTTTTGGCATTTTACTCTATTTGACATATATTTTCAACCATACAAACTATTATTAGTTGTGTCTTAGAGTCAAAAGTAAGTTGTATTTACTCATGTATTTACCTTTTCCAGGGCTATTCTTCCTTTCCTGAATTTTCTTACTTCTATCTATGTACCTCTTAGATTTTTGTGTAAAACAGACAACCTCAAATTATAGTGGTTGGCTTGAAACAATTGTTCTATTGGGCTCAAGTTTCTATGTATCAGCCTGATTGTGGCCTGGCTTAGCTGACAGCTAAGTTCTCTCATGCTTCTGTGGTCAGTTGCAGATCAACTAATTGCAGGATGATCTAGAATGGCCTGCCTCACATGTCAGGTAGCTGGTAAGCTCATTGGTCTAGGATTTATTTCCGTGGGGACTTCATTCCATGTGGTATTTCATCCTCCACTAGATTGGCCCACAATTTTTCACATGCTGGCTTCACAGTTCCAAAGAGTGGCTAGAGCAATTTATAGTTTTCAAGCCTCTGTTTCATGTTTGCCAATTTCCAATGGCCAAAGCAGTATATCTGTGTATTAGTTTGCTAGGGCTGCTATAACAAAGTACCACAGACTGGCTAGCTCAAAAAACAGAAATTTATTCTCTCACAGTTCTAGAGGCTGGAAGTCCAAAATCAAGATGTTGACAGGGTTTGTTCTTTCTGTAGGCTTTGACTGAAGAATCTGTTTTAGACCACTCTCCTTGGCTTGTAAATGTCTATCTTCTCCCCTTGTCTCTCCACATTGTCTTCCCTCTATATATGTCTCTGTGTCCAAATTTCCCTTTATTTAAGGAAACTAGTTATATTGGATTAGGAGCCACCTAATGACCTCACTTTAACTTGACTACCTACATAAAAATTTTATCTCAAAATAAGGTCACATTCTGAGGTACTGGTGGTTAGGACATCAACATATGAATTAGGAGGGGTTACCTAATTCAATCCATACAACCTAGCAAACAGATTCAATTGGTGATACAAGTGACCCAGATCTTAATGGGAGGATCTACAATGACAAATCGCAAGGAAGGGGGTGGAGGAAGGGGTGCTTATTTTGGCCACTTTTACAATCTACAAGCATCTAAAATCATCTTATTTTTTCCTGGAAAATACTTTCAGTATTTACTTTAGTGAAAGACTATTATTACTACTTTTCCCTCATTTTTTTGTGTGTCTGAAAATGTCTTTATTTCACTACATCTCTGAAGTTGATTTTCAGGGAGTATAGAATTCCAATTTGCCAGTTCTTTTAGCACCTTAAGATGTCATTGTGCTGTCTGGCTTCCATGGTTTCGGATTAAAAAGTGGCAATTAATTTTATCATTTGTTCCATGAAGGTAATGTGTTTTTTATCTATGATTTATTTTATAATTTGTGCTTTGGCTTTGGTTTTTTATCAATTCACTTCTGAGTAGTGCATAGATAGAATATGGGCAGATCACCATGACTTCTAGCTAGATCTCTTGTTTTGTGGGAACTGGAATATTTCTATATTTCTCTTATTGTTAGGGTATTACCAGAGAAGGAATCTCAGCTGAAAGTCTAGGTTGCCTTATCAGGGCTCCTACTACTTGGTAAGCCCTGAGATCCAATTTTTGTCTCTCCAGCTAAATTAATTTCTTGTATTCTTTGCTTAACTTTTTATCCTTTAATTAACTATGTTCTGCTTGGATTCTCAATAACTTGCCCTGGGAATATACAGTTAAGAATGAGCAAATGCCTCAAAGAGAAGTTGCAGGAAATATAGCACTGTACTTTTCTATAGTTTTCTTTTCTCCAAGATTCTGACTCTTCATGTCATGGTTGCTTTGGCAGCCTTGAACTCTCATTTTTACCTGTAAAGCCCTGAGAGACTGCCATAGGCTCTAGGATGCTGTATTCTGTTTGGCATTTATGTTTACTGTAGAGAATAAGCAAAATGCTCCAAAAGGAAATAAGAGATCTCACCTCAATGTGTTTCCTTCTCTGACGAAACTGTACCCATCAAGATCTGGCTGCCTTGATTGTTCTCTGGTGTCTGCAAACAGATTTTTAAAATATTATTTAAATATAGCTTTTACAGTTGCTGTCATTAGAACAGTGAGTCTGATATACTCTTTTTTGTCATAGTCAGAAGCAGAAGTTCCCATAACATTTAAAGGTGAACCAATGTTTGGGTGTGCACACACACATATGCGCACGGGCGTGTGCACACACAGGCATACACACGGCCCCCACATGACTTAGTTATGGACCATATGATTTCAAGAATAGACTTCTAGGCAAATTAGCTCAAGTTTAGATGGATACATAGGACACTTACGGAAACTAATTTCTAAATGTACAATGTAAAGCTGAGAATGTCATATAAAAATCAGCTATTTTTGAGACTGAATGGTCTACTTTTTAAATACTTTTTGCTCTTTCAGTGAATTTGCTTCGTTCTACTTTTTTATGAGAGCCATCTAATTTACTTGGCCAAAAGTTGGACGCAAATCCCAAGTCCACTGACCTTATAGCCCCAAGGCCTATCTCCAACTGGATGATTTGATGTTTATACCTATTTTTAAAAGAGAGCATTTGGACTTCCCTGGTGGCACAGTGGTTTAGAATTCGCCTGCTAATGCAGGGGACACGTGTTCGAGCCCTGATCCAGGAAGATCCCACGTGCCACGGAGCAACTAAGCCCGTGCACCACAACTACTGAGCCTGCACTGTAGAGCCCAGGAGCCACAACTACTGAGCCCTTGAGCTGCAACTACTGAAGCCCATGCGCCTAGAGCCCATGCTCCGCAACAAGAGAAGCTACCTCACTGCAACGAAAGAGTAGCCCCTGCTCGCCACAACTAGAGAAAGCCCACACTCAGCAGTGAAGATCCAACACAGCCAAAAATGAATAAATTAATTTTTTTTAAAAAAGAGAGATCATTCTCAGTGTTGCCAAATATAGGAAACAAGCACGCTCTCACAGTGATTTCATCAGAACCCATATACTCTTCACTGTCTCCTTATTTCTTATGGATACACTGTATGTGCTCCTGGCCATGACCAGTCCCTCCATCCCCTCCCACTTATTTGAGGAAAATACTTCAGCAATTGTCTTCTTTCCCTCCTACACGATCAATTTTCCCTCTCCATTGGATCATTTCCATTAGAATATAAACTCTGTTATGGTTTCTCCCATCTCAAGAATAAGTATGCAAATGGGGGAAAAAATTAAAACTTTATTTTTTTTACTTTTCTCTCTAGATATTGCCTTTATTTATCACATGCGTTTTGCAGCAATACTTCTTGAATGCATTGTTTATACATGTATTCTCTCATTTTTTTCTAGAATCCACCTAATCTAGGATTTCCCATTTCCAATCCCCTGAAACTGCTCTTGTCAACGTCACCAGTGAACATCTCCAATGACTAACAAATGCAGTAAATATTTAACTTGCTCAGCTGGCAGCATTTGATCCTCTTTGGAGGACTTTTTTACTTGCTTCTGGGACACTTCATTCACTGGTTTCACTCCTACCATTATCCTAGACTTTCTTTTTTAGTCTTTTTTTGCTGGCTCTTCCTCAACTTTCTAACCTAGAAATATCAGGGAAGACCAGAGCTCAGTCATTGGAATACTTTTCCTTTTTTTACCCCCCTGCCTTCTCCATTTGTGTTTCCGAGTATCCTAGCTTCCAAATCTGTATTCTGAGATTTCCAGCTTCTACCTCTCCATTAATTCCCAGACTCACATATCCACTGCCGACGAACCTTTCCACTTAAGTGTCCAATAAGCATGTCAAATGTAACATGTCCAAAAGTCTGCTTTTTATTCTCCCCTCAAAACTCCAATGTGATGATATTTGGAGATGGGGACTTTAGGAGGTAATTACATTTAGACGAGACCATGAGGACCCCCATGATGGAATTAGTGCTTCTATAAAAAGAGAAAGAGACACCAGAGCTCTCTCTCTCTCTCCAATCTCATGCACCAGAGAAAGGCCATGTGAACAGAGAGTAAAGTGGCCAGCTACAAGTCAAGAAAAGGGCTTTCACCAGAACCTGACCATGCTGACACTCTGATCTCAAACTTCCAGCCTCCAGAACTGTGAGAAAATAAGTTATCTGTTGTTTAAGACACCCAGCCAATGGTATTTTGTCCTGGAGGCTGGAAGTTGGGTTCTAGAGAGACCTTCTTCCTGGCTTGCAGAAAGCTGCCTCCTTCTCACTGTGCACTACATGGACTTTGCTCAGTGTGTGCAGGTGAAGAGAAAGAGAGAGAGATTGCTTCTTATAAGGTCACCAATCCTATCAGATTATTACCCTATCCTTATAATTTCATTTAACCTTAATTACCTCCTAAAAGCCCTTTCTCCAAATATAGTCACAAGGAGGGTTAGAGCTTAGAATTTGGGGGTAGACACAATTCAGTCTACAGCAATTATATAATGTATGTATAAATAAATCTTACGTTATTTTGATTTCTCTTTACTAGAATGTAAGCTCCATGATGTCCTAGATGTTTGTCTGTTTCATTCACTGCTGTATTCCCATTGCTAAAAATTCCCATTAAGTGTGGAACTTAATTAGAGTTCAAACATATATGCAACTGTAAACTGATAATAAATTTCCAGAGGACAGTTTGGCAACATACATCCAAAGCATAAAATGACCACATTCTCTTTTTGGTAATTTCAGTGTTGGGAATTGATAATAATGAAATAAGCATTTGCTTATATTCAGCATTTTTTATAAGAACAAAGATTGAAAACAACCTAATAGCCACATCTAGTGAACTAGCTCAAAAAATTATGACATTATATGGTAAAATATTATACATCAACTAAAAATATCAAGCTAAAGAATAATGTCACAAAACATGTTTGAAATATACTTTAGGTAAAAAAATTATTAAAAGAATAAAAATACCTACTTACTAATATGTATATAAAATGATAGAGAAAAATGCTCAAATCTGTAGAGTGGTTTCTCAAGTTTACTATTATTACCAAAATTTATTTTGAAGCAAGAGCCTTTTAACATTTTCTAAAATTTTTACAAAAACATGTTAACTCTGCAATCATAAAGTATATTAAATAATTTAAGAATCAAAATATAAATCAGTAGAAGGAAGTGTAAATGATCATTTTTAACTTTACACTGGAAAAGATGTCTACACTAAAATGAAAAAGTAAGAGATCTGGGGTGGGGGCGGGTAAGTTTAAAAAAATGACCTTTATAAATAAGAAAAATCTAAGAACATTGTCACAGAAAACAAAGCTTGGACTCAGATAAACTACTATCCTTGTTCTGAGTTTATTTTTAAAAGTTAGTAAATGCTCTCTATTTGAAAGAAGATTGCTCTCTGTTTGAATACTGCTGCATTCAAAAGCTATTATACAAAATACAGGCAAAAACATAAAAAAGCAAACTAAAGAAGGATTATACTTTAAGGATGACAAAGTTTATACAAAATTCAAAGGTATAGATGTTATAGTTTGGACAGTTAGAAACAGACTGCCAACATTCTAGGTCATCCTGACACAAACTCTTCCTAGAATCAGTTTATACAGATGTTTCATTCTATTTCTCATTTTGTGTGAGGTGAACACCAAATCAGCTGAAAAATTCCATGACAACATACAAGAAGACCTGACTAGGGCTTCCCTGGTGGCTCAGTGGTTAAGAATCAGTCTGCCAATGCAGGCGACACGGGTTTGAGCCCTGGTCCGGGAAGATGCCGCGGAGCAACTAAGCCCGTGCACCACAACTACTGAGACTGTGCTCTAGAGCCCGCGAGCCACAACTGCTGAAGCCCACGTGCCTAGAGCCCGTGCTCTGCAACAAGAGAAGCCACCCAATGAGAAGCCCACGCACCGCAATGAAGAGTAGCCCCCGCTCGCCACAACTAGAGAAAAGCCGGCGAGCAGCAACAAAGGCCCAATGCAGCCAAATAACTTAATTAATTAATTAATTTTAAAAAAAGAAAGTAACCTTGTCAAAAACTTTTTTAAAAAAAAAAAGAAGACCTGACTAAATGAAATGGATGTCACGCCCTTGGAGGAAAAGGTTCAATACTGTAAAGATGCCAATTCTTTCCAAATTAATATATAAATTCAATGAGAATTCACCCCAAATCTCTTTTTGATTTGATTTTTTGTGGTGTGGTTGTTTCGTAACTTGACATACTGATTCTAAATTTCATCTCAGAAATTAAACGTGTGAAATAGCCAAGAAAATAATGAGGAAAAAAAGAAGAAGAATGGAGAGGGACATGCACCATAAAACTTTATTAATGAAAAGTATGGTACTGATGGAGACACAGGCAAATAGATCAATGGAAAGCATAGAGAATAAGTGTATATGAGAATTTACTGTGTAATAAAGGTGGCATTTCAAATCAATGAGGAAAGCTTTGATTGATTATTCATGAAATGACGACCCGTTTGAAAACAAAGGAAAAGTATGTTTTCTGTATTATATTACACACAGAAATAAATTTGTGAGGTTATATATGGAAATAAACTGTGAAGTACTAAGATACAGTAGAATATTTTTCTAATTTTAAGATGTGAGAAAGCATATTTAAACATTTTATAAAGTCCAAGGAAAAGTAAATGTATAAATAGGATAAAGTAACATTTTAAAATGTTTATGTTGTGTAAGACTCCATAAACAAACTAAATACACTAAGAATTTTTTAGGTGAACTATTTATTTACTTATTTATTTTTGGCTGTGTTAGGTCTTTGCTGCTGCACGCGGGGTTTCTCTAGTTGTGGCGAGCGGGGGCTACTCTTCGTTCCCGTGCGCGGGCTTCTCATTGCGGTGGCTTCTCTTGTTGCAGAGCACGGGCTCTAGGCACACGGGCTTCAGTAGTTGCAGTACACGGGCTCAGCAGTTGTGGCTCCCGGGCTCTAGAGCGCAGGCTCAGTAGTTGTGGTGCACGGGCTTAGTTGCTCCATGGCATGTGGGATCTTCCCGGACCAGGGCTTGAACCCATGTCCCCTATATTGGCAGGCGGATTCTTAACCACTGCACCAGTGAAGTCCCTAGGTGAACTATTTTAAAGCAACTTTTAGCAGTTAACTAATACAGTAGTACTAACTGCATTTGTACCATAGTTTTGTTTTGGTTTGTTTTGTTTTTGCGGTATGCGGGCCTCTCACTGTTGTGTCCTCTCCCGTTGTGGAGCACAGGCTCCGGACGCGCAGGCCCAGCAGCCACGGCCCACAGGCCCAGCCGCTCCGCGGCATGTGGGATCCTCCCGGACTGGGGCACGAACCCGTGTCCCCTGCATCGGCGGGCGGACTCTCAACCACTGCACCACCAGGGAAGCCCTGTACCATAGTTTTGTAGAGCTACTTACTAGAACGTATAAA
This sequence comes from Monodon monoceros, assembly GCF_005190385.1. Classification (NCBI taxonomy): domain Eukaryota; kingdom Metazoa; phylum Chordata; class Mammalia; order Artiodactyla; family Monodontidae; genus Monodon; species Monodon monoceros. The sequence continues at coordinate 11,020,436 of NW_021703777.1, forward strand.
GAATTTTGAACAGCCTTTATATTGAACGCTGTGGTGCCACCTCCTTAGGAAAGAACTTACACTCCAGCTGTTGGTGAAGTGTTGCCACAGACAGCCCTCTTTGGGATAAAGTGTGTTGAAGAAGCCTTCTTGCCTAATGTCTCACCCTCCTCTTGGGCACCTTGTATCCAATAAGTTAGTCAGTGCTTTGCCACAAACACCTGGAAACTCACCCCCACTCAGGACAACTCGGAAGGGCCATCTCAGTTTGACAGTTGACAAGAAGTTGTCTGAGACCATTTTGAGAAAGTGTCACAAACCAACTTTTCCCTTTAATCTAGCTCCCTGCCCTGCCCCACAGGGATATTTCCTGGACAGTACTCTGTCTCGAAGTCAACTTTCTGGGGAAACTAATCTGCAACTTGCTTTGATTTATTAATTCCAAATAGAAAATAAATTGTTCAGCTACAGGAAGAAAATATATGGGTTTCTTGAGGGATCTTACTCTAAGGAAAAGCTTGAAAACACCTAAATATTCTAACAGGTTGTATACTATATACTATATATATATATATACACACACCTACATGTATGTATGTACATACATGTGCATGTGTCATCGTACCAGTATCTATTATATCTATTACACAGCATTTAAAATTTGCTTGCAAATAATTTGTGATAACAGGAAATTTTTGTTACAATGTTACTTGGAAAAAGTAAGTAATAAAATCATTTATGTAGGGTGATTCCTATTATGTAAATACATGCATAGGCCTAAAGATAAAAATAAATATACAATCATTTTTTTCCTTCTATATTTCTAAATTTTCCATATTTTCAGAAATATCATATAATTGGGATAATTTCTATTTTTTATAAATCTTTAAATGTTGACCAAGAAAGATAATTATAATTACCTCTAATTGTTAAAGAAAGAATTTAAAACTCAGTATGAATTTGAAACTCATTAAAACAAAATCATGCCCCAGTTCACATAACTAGTATCAGCAGCAAACTTTGGAATCAAACTAAGTCATTGACTTTAAATCCAATACTCATCAACTTCAGCATGACTGAATCTTCAATACTATGTAATAATCATGATATATCCTTAAGAAGTTGTAATATATATGCATATAAACTTGGGATTTTTATAGTCAGCATTAACATGGCCTGAGTTGTATGAAATTCTGTTATTAAGATTTAAAAGTTAACAAAAATACTACATAGATTTAAAGATCTCTCTTAAATGTATGGTCCTTTACCAGCAGAATATTATTGTCTTAACATGTTTAATCTAGAATACCTTGTGCAGTAGAAGAGCATACAGCAGGTTCTGAAAAATTATTTAAAAGTAAATTCTATGACTGAGAAACAATATTTTAACTTTTTATTTTGAAATAATTTTAGACGTTAAGTGTTGCAACGGTTGTAAAGCGATTTCTCATATTCCTTTCTCTCAGCTCCCCCTACGTTCATGTCACATAACCGTAGTAAAATTATCAAAATTAGAAATTAACATCGGCACAATGCTATTAACTAAACTACAATAATCTTTATCTACGGGTGATACATTCCAAGACCCTCAGCGGATGCCTGCAACCAGATAGTACTGAACCCTATATACACTGTGTTTTTTCCTAGCCATACATACCTGTGATGAAGTAATTTATAAATTAGGCACAGTAAGAGATTAACAACAATAACTCAGAATAAAATAAAAGAATTATAACAATATATTGTAATAAAATTTATGTGAATGTGATCTCTCTCTCTCTCAAAATATCTTATTATACAATTTTAATGCCTTTTCCATTCTGAACTAAGCACTTATCATGAACTGTGACCATAGTTTTTGCAGTTTGAGGTACAATAGTAAAGCTAGAATAAATTTCTTTTTCCTTCTTCACAATTTCACCAACAGAAGATTCATTCTTACCGTAGATCTCAGGAACCTCAGCATACGATTTTTTTCTTTCCTTATTAAGTAGTAAACATTCACCTTTTCACTTAAACGAAGCACTTAATGGCTTCTCTTTGGCATATCCAAATTGCCAGCATCACTACTTTTGCACTTTGGGACCTTTTTTTTTCTTTTTTTGGTACGCGGGCCTCTCACTGTCGCGGACCTCTCCCGTTGCGGAGCACAGGCTCCGGACGCGCAGGCTCAGCGGCCATGGCTCACGGGCCCAGCCGCTCCGCGGCATGGGGGATCTTCCCGGACCGGGGCACAAACCCGTGTCCCCTGCATTGGCAGGCGGACTCTCAATGCGCCAGCGGGGAAGCCCTGGCACCATTTTTAAGTACAATAAGTGTTACCTGAACTCAACCATCGCATCACTGAAACAGCGAATCAGACAACCAAGATGGCTGCTAAGTAATTGTGAGCGGATACGCTGGGCAAAGGGATGATTCACGCCCCAGAAGGGATTGCGCGAGATTTCATCAAGCTACTCAGAATGGTGCGCAATTTAAAACTTATGAATTGAATATTAAATTTCCCACTTACTGTTAACATTAACTGTTAACAGCGGCTAGCTGAAACCACGGACAGTGAAACTGAGGATAAGGGGGGACTACTGTATATACAGAGTTTATACAGAGTCTGCTAGTTTTTTCACTGATATCTTTTTTTTCTGTTCAAGGATTCAATCCAGGGTCCTACCTTGCATTTCCTTGTGGTGTCTTCTTGCTCTTCTCGAATATGTGACAATTACTAAGTCTTTTCTTGTTTTTTATGACCTTGGAAATTTCAGAGAGTCAGATCAGGTATTTTGTATAGAATGCTCCTCAGTTTAGGTTTTTCTGATGTTTTCTCATGATTAGATTGAGGTTATGGATTTGGGAAAAGAACACCACGGCTGTGAGGTACCCTCAATGCATTGAAGTTAATATGTGCATGATGATAATATGTTTTATTACTAGTAATATTAACCTAAATTACTTGGTTAGGATGGTTTCTGTCAGACGTCTTCTTGGTAAAGTTACAATTTAATTATTTGTAAATAATATTCATTGGTGGAGATATTTTGAGACTATGAACATACCCTCTTTCTCAAACATATCCTGTTTCTCCTTAATCTTCACAATGGTCAGTGTTTCTAGTCAACAGTAATTATCATTGTGGTGTTTTTTTCTTTTTTCTTTTTTCTTTTTTTTTTTTTTGGCTGAGCTGCACGACATGTGGGATCTTAGTTCCCCTTAGTTCCCTGACCAGGAATCGAACCCGTGTCTTCTGCATTGGAAGCATGGAGTCCTAATCACTGGACATCCAGGGATGTCCCTCACTGTGGTGTTCTAATGTTTTTCTATTTCCCTTGTTCCTTCTAAATTCGTTAATTGGAAATTTTTCATAAGGAAAATCTGTCCCTTTTCCAGCATTTGCTCACTTGTTTATATTGGTTTGGACATATGAATATATGTTTTTCTTTATGTTACAATTCAACATTATCATTATATTTTTGCTGCTCAAATTGTTCCAGTTTTGGACATTGGAGCTATTTCTGGTCAGCTCCTGTGTTTTTTCAATAAACCCCAAGCTTTTCTTTGAAAGTTCCTTACTTTCTAGGATTACAAAGTGCTCCAGTCTTAACTTACATTTTTTTGTGTGTGTCATCCCTAGCATCAACACTTCTCTAAGAAGCCCTGGTTCCTTTTATTGGAGAATGTTATTTGGAAGTCAAGATCTGGGCACTAAGTTTTCTCATTACTGCTGGGGTGTCGTTCTGTGTAGGTCCATTCAGAAGACAGAGTTTGAAAATACATGTACATGTGTATACTAACCCATGTTTACACACATGTCTATTCTATGTGTGTGTGCGTGTGTGACACACACACACACACACATATTTTTTTCATACTGGTATATCTGACTCCTCTTCAGGACCACAGGTTTCTTTCTATTCCCTCTTTGCTTATTTATGACATATCTCTAACAGTTGTCCTTATCCATAATACATTTGCTCATTTATTCATTCGAAGCATAAATAAAAAATAGTTTCAGAATTTCTAACCCACACCCTGTGAGAAGTAGCTTTATCAATTAGAAAACAGTGTTTGTATAGTTTTTTTTGTTGTTGTTTCTAGCCTTAGAATATCCAGTGAAAACAGTGTTTTCTAAAGTTACTTAGGCCAGCTCCTTTGTTTCCCACACACTGTAGTTGGTTATGTCATTCATGTGAAATAAAGTTAAATTATTTTGTCACAGTCTACATTCTGTATTGCACTTCCTTTATATCCTGGTAGATTTTTTTTTATTTGCATATAGCAAAATTCACTCATTTTGTGTACAGTCCCATGGGCTTTGACAAATGCATAGAGGTGTGTATTTGCCAACCTCAGTTCCATACAAAACAATTCCATCATCCCCCAAATTACCTTATGCTCCTCCCACCCCAAATCCTGGGAATGACTAATTCATCCCTATAATTTTGCTTTTTCCAGAATGTCATATAAATGAAATCATCATAAAACATGAAGGCTTGGGGTCACTTATCAAAATGCATTTAAGATTCATTTATGTCATTGTATAAAACAACAGTTTATTGCTTTTTGTTGCCGAGTAGCATTCCACTGTATCATTGTACCACCATTTACTAATTAACCTCTTCAAACCCATCATGGTTCTTTCCAGATTTTAGCAGTTATCCATAAAGCTGCTACAAGGGTTTGTATACAGGTTTTTGTATGGAGATAAGCTCTGAATTCATGTGGGCAAAAAATAAGAAGTGAATTGCTCAGTCATTGGTAACTATGTGTTAAACTTTACAAGAAAGAGCAGAACTATTTTCTCAAAGGGGCTGTACATTCCCACCATCAATGTATGAATATTCCAGCTGCTTTACATATTTGTAGTTTTTTATTTTTTTATTATTATTCTAATAGCATTGTACTAATAACTCATTGTGGTCTTAATTTGCATTTTCTGATGACTAATAATATTGTACATCTTTTGAAATACTCAAACGTCAGCTTTTTTTTTTTTTTAATACTGAAGTATAGTTGATTTACAATGTTGTGTTCGTTTTTGCTATACAGCAAAGCATATATATACATATTCCTTTCATATTCTTTTCCATTATGGCTTATTACAGGATATTGAATATAGTTCTCTGTGCTATACAGTAGGTCCTTGTTGTTTTTCTATTCTATATATAGTAGTGCGTATCTGTTAATCCCAAAGTCCTAATTTATTCCTTTCCCCCTTCCCCTTTGGTAACCATAAACTCGTTTTCTATGTCTGTGAGTCTGTTTCTGTTTTGTAAATAAGCACATTTGTATCATATTTTAGATTTCATATATAAGTGATATCACATGATATTTGTCTTTCTCTTTCTGACTTACTTCACTTAGTATGATAATCTCTAGGCCCGTCCATGTTGCTGTAAATGTCATCTTCATAGTTTCCTTACTGAAGTGTGTTTTCAGATTCTTGGCCAATTTTTTTATTATGTTGTTTTATTTTCTTGTGGATCTTTGAGAGTTATTTATATGTTCTGGATAAAAATCCTTTACAGGGTATGGATTTCAAATAGCTTCTCCTATCACAGTTTGTCTTTCCATTCTCATAAATGTACTGTTCATAGTGTAAATGTTTTCAACTTGAATATAGTTTATCTTTTTCTTTCTGTTATAGACTTTTCTTTTGCTGTCTTATCTAAAAACTATTTGCCAAACTCAAGATCACAGAGATATTCATTTGAAGTTTCTTTTTTTAACTTAAGGGCTTATTTAAAGGATTTTGTTTTATTTTGTTTTGTTTTGCATATGGATGCCAATTCTATTATCACTATGTGTTGAAAAGAGCATCCCTGTCTCTGACACATTATATCTTATTCTAGCATTTATGAACCTTGACAGGCTAATTTGTTAGCCTACAAGTAAGGTAAAATCTCAAACTCTTCATCGTTTTTGACCACAAAGAGTTTTTATGTCATGAAATGGGCATGCCTTTTCTTCTGCTAGGCCTTCAGTGTATAGGACTGAGTTAATCTAATTAGGAATTGGACTGGGTTTTAGGTTTGTTGTTGCTATGGTTTCAGTATACCACAGGCTTTCAATTCCTTGAGGGATTATTTTGTTTATTATGGGAGTTGATTTGCCAGTTTTTTTTCCCCCAATATCTGCTCCACTCTGAGCTTTAGGTCATCCCTTTGTGCTGTACCTCAGAAATGGTCTGTCTTCTGCAAGTAACTCTTCATTCATATGACACTTGATAACCTAGTGGTGGAGGTGGGAACAGTCTATGTTGTTCTGATTAAGTTTAACCATTAAGTAGTCAAGGTATCCCTCGTTCTCCAGGATATGACCTCCTTAATGCCCCTCCTCTTCCTGGTGCAGTTTTGAGCCCAGCACTTATCTCCCAGGGATAGAGGTTTCCTTTCCCTCCCCCAGCCTGTTTGTTTCTTCCCCAGCTGCAGTGAATTTTTACTAGTGCCTAAGGGTGACGGGTTATTATCCTTATCCCACAGATCAGAGCATTATTTTCTTAGGGGAAATAAGGAAGAGGGTCTCAGAGTTTCTTACTGCCCCTGCTTTGGTTTCTCTTCTCCTCTTCTCTGTTCTCCTCCCCTCCTTCTGTTTTCCTTCCCCATACTGAAGAGTTTCTTTGGTTTCTCCCAACCACTTTTTGTGAGTATTAGGTGGTGTTTGTGTACACCTGGGCCCTTGAAATTTGCCAAACATCCTACCTTTTTTTTTTTTTTTTTTTTGCGGTACGCAGGCCTCTCACTGTTGTGGCCTCTCCCGCCGCGGAGCACAGGCTCCGGACGCGCAGGCTCAGCGGCCATGGCTCACGGGCCCAGCCGCTCCGCGGCATGTGGGATCTTCACGGACTGGGGCACGAACCCGTGTCCCCTGCATCGGCAGGCAGACTCTCAACCACTGCGCCACCAGGGAAGCCCCATCCTACCTTTTTTTAATAGGTGTCCAGAAGCAGATTGCCCAGGTAAGCAAGTGTTTTGGTTTTGTCTGCAACTGACCATCTCTCTTGAGATTTTGAGCTCTGTGACCTCTGTGCTCTGATGGGTTCAAAGAAAGTTGTGAATTTCGTGTTTGTTATTGTTGTTGTCATTGTCCTTGTTGTTGCAAAGGTTGAGAATGGCCTTTGAAAATGAGTCTTTCCAGTTCTCTGTATCTCCGGGCAGAAACTGAGAATCAATTTAATGTTTTAAATTTGATTTCAAAAAGCAACTGATTACAAATTTGTAACCCTTTTTACTTTGAGAGACTCCCAATTATAATTTAAGTTGTAAGTTACTATAATTTTTCTTAAGTCAATAATTAGCTGGCGTTCTGTTGAGTCACTTGAACACATAAAGGCAAAAGACCTGTAGACTGCTTGGAGCATCACAGGTTTGAATAATTTGCTCAATTTTTCCCTGACCCTGTGACTGAATTTGCAAAGTAATAGTAAGAAGGTTTTCATCTAGCTCCAGCAATATGGTGAGGATTTAAGAACTAAAAGTATTTTGATATCTTCAAAAGGTAATAAAGTTTATATTAAAAAAAGTTTATATAAAAAATATGTTTTTCTTTCTTATTACTAACTGAATTGCCACAACAGTTTTATCTAGTTAAAATGATTTCATGACTATCTAAACTAGAACAGCAAAACTGAGAACAAAGAACAGAATCTATCCAAAAAACTACATTAAATAACAGCATTTAAACAGTTAAGTCCCCCTTCTTTTTAACAATAAAATTATTTCTGACCCTCAAAGTACATTTACATTTGAAAAACAGGATAGTGATTCAAATATTATGGGTGAGGGGTTCTGAATATGGAATACAAATTGTAAACAAAATTAGGTAACAAAAATGTTTGGGAGATATCTATGCCCTCAAATTCTCTGAGTGGAATATCAGTGGTAAACTACTAGAATTTCCTTTCCCTTAACACCCTGCATATTTATTTGACAGACCTCATTCCTATCAGGGCAGAAATTGCATGTTAATGACATTTATAAGTGAAGTGGACATTCAAAGTTAAAAAGAGGCTGACTAAACAGATTTGCAAATCATTTGGCAGCAAAGGATAAGAGAGCTTAAGGAGTCATTAGAAGAGAAATTTAAGGATAAGTAGGAGGATAATGATAAATACAATTTAATCCCGGATAATAATGCTAAGATTAAAAGTCATATACAGTAACTTGCAGTATATTATTTTGATGTTTCATTACTGTGATCAAAAGGATCTGACATAAAGATTGATTTGATGTAGGTCACCCCATCAGCTCTTCTATCTAAGTGGATAAATCTCTCTTTGGACAGATATGGTTGCAGCTTGCCCGACTCTGACCTGTTACATCAAGAAAAATGATCATGTACCAGATGTGTTTCATTTTGCTTACTACATGACCTAGTATTTACTTTGATTTTACAAAACTTTAACTTTGACGATTGGAACTTATATGAAACAAGGAAGTATTAAATAGAATAAATTCCAAAGCTCTAGATACTCAAACCTGTGTCTACAGACTTAATATGTAGAGTTATTTTTATAGAAACATGAAAACTCATTTGTTCCCTACAATTGAAGTAATGGGCTATTTTATGAATTGAGACCAATGACCTTAAATTATTTTGTAATTTTGAAGAATTTATTTTTAAAAAATATATATTTGAAATAACAAATATTATTTTTTCAGTAATTTTTACCTGTAAATAAAATCTCAATCTTGTTATTCAAGATTGTGTGAGGAATCTGGGTCCAGTGTTTTTCCCAGGTTCAATTTCACCTCACTTTCCTCAACAGAAGTCAACAGCAGAAAAACTAAGTACTAAGTATCCCTCAAAAATTTACTTGGCTTTCCTTTTTATATCATACTTTACTTTTAAATAATATATGAGTATTAATTATCCAAGAACAGCAATATGCTTAAAATAAAATACATTATTTTCCTTGCAAATAGACTACAACAATGATTTTTGAAATATTTTCTTCTCATATTTAACAAACGTAGTACTGCACTGCTGAGTTTGGTTTCTTGATCTTAAATACTATCCACTGACTTTGTGTTTCAACAGTTGAGGATTGAGCTTCCCTGGTGGTGCAGTGGTTGAGAGTCCGCTTGCTGATGTAGGGGACACGGGTTTGTACCCCGGTCCGGGAAGATCCCACATGCCGCGGAGCGGCTGGGCCTGTGAGCCATGGCCGCTGAGCCTGTGTGTCTGGAGCCTGTGCTCCGCAACGGGAGAGGCCACAGCAGTGAGAGGCCTGCCTACCACAAAAAAAAAAAAAAGTTGAGGATTTAAATCTCTTATATCTCTACCTCAGCCTTCTCCTACTCCTCACCTTACTCTATAGAATTAAATCAAAATATTTAGTTAAATTATTGTTTAGTGTTTAAGTGCTTAATTACCATAAAATATTGCTTATTTCTACTATGCCCAATAGACCAAAGTTGTTACTTTTGATTTTCTCATTTTTTTGTGTTCAATCTACCAACCTAAACTGAATCACTTATTGTCTTTATTTTTATTATTTTGACTTTGCTTTTCTCCTTGCTGCAATCTTTTTCCACTTTATTAGAAAGTTATCAGTGAAAAAGTCAGCTCAGAACAATCTCTCCATTCTCTGAAAGTTACAACGCACATTCTTTGACTATACTCCTATCTGGTGCTTAAGAGGTGGTATTAATTATTCATTACTTCTTGATTGCTTATTTTTACTAGACAAATTTGAAGCAAGTGTCACGCACTTGCCATGACAGTTTCCTTAGTTAGTCCCTTATGTAGCTTCTTAATTTACTAATTTGAAGGTTTATATTTGAGTGTATTTGGTTTTACATGATCCTCACTTCTAATGTTACAAAAAGCTCCTCCAAATCTTTTTTACAATTATTATTTGCAGCATAATAATTTCTTAACAAAATATCATGAAAACCTACTAAATATATATATATATTTCAAAGTATTTTTAAATAATTTAAACAAAACTAGGTGGAAAACAGAATAAACATTTAGATATGTTAAAGAAGCTGAAATAGTTTTTTCATGTTTAATAGAAAAAACATGTGATTTAATTAATTCTAGTTGTCTTAATCAGTCAGAGCTACTATGTCAAAGAGTCATAAACTAGGTAACTTATAAACAAGAGAAATTTACTTCTCACAGTTCCAGAAGCTGGAAGTCCCAGATCTGGGTACCAGAGTGGTTTAGTTCTGGTAAGTGCCCTCTTCCAAGTTGTAGACTGCCAAACTCTCATTGTATCCTCACATGGCAGAGGGCAGAGAGGAGAAGCTAGGGCTCTGGTGACTCTAATGACTTTTATGACTAATCCTAATTTATGAGGGCTCCACCCTCATGACCGCATCTAATCATAATCACCTCCCAAAGGCCCCATTTCCTAATACTATCACACTGAGGGGTAGGGTTTCAACATATGAACTTTTAGGGGACACAAACTTTCATTCCATAACACAAGTATTTCCTTTTAGAATTGTTAATTTAAAATTTGAGGTGGTGGTATCCTTTGCATTATGATTTCCCCCTCTTTATGGCTTGTTAAATCCTTTTGCTCTTGCAGAAATGGGTACTTTAATCCCTGAGCACTGGTACTATCTGTCAATGTGTTTTCATTTAAATAAGAACACATTAAGTTTATGGAAGACCAAATTTCTTTTTATGAAGATATAAAAGCCAATGAAAGCCCCCCTTTTTTTACACTCGATATATATACAGTACGAAGAGTGCAATCATTGCATGTCGGCTTCAATAGTGGCTTCTGTTCAAATTTTGCCATATTTTAACTAGATGATAACACTTGTTCAATCAATGTTATAAAATGTATTTTAATTATACCACAGAGTTGGTTTTGATCCTGAGATATGTAATCCAAATTTAAAATCTAAGTGGATCTATAATAATCACTTTGTGTATGTCTACATACATCTAACTTATATAGTTTAATTGTAAAAAATGTAAATGGAAGTGAAAACACTAAAGTAATTTATGTACATGTTGTCTTAACACTGTATATATAATTTACCCATAAGTTAAATATATAGAACTTCTACAACACATGAGACACTATTTTATCTAATCCTTTCAACAACCCTGTAAGTATGGCCATATAATTAAACATTTAAACCAGAAGACTTCTGAGAGTAGGGGCACTGTTAATAATTACTTTGGGACAATAGGCAAAAACAAGTATGAAGAGTCACCCCACCTATAAAGTGAAAATGTTCCTGACTAATTCATCCCATAATGATTTCTTCTTTCTCTGCAATTATTACCACATCTACAAACAAGGAAATCAACATTTAGAGAGACAAAGGAACTTACCTAAATCAAACATCTATTAAGCATATTGGTTGGTATTCAGACTCAGGATGTATGATGAGGGAGATGACCATTATAACAAGTGAAGAAAATATGCCCATTTCAGAACAAATATTATAGCATGTTATCATTGGTTAAATGTACATAGGAAAGATACATGTCTAGAAAGATACATAAGCAAATTGCTAACAATGTTTACTCAAGGAGAATGAATGATTGAAAATGGAGAGGCTTTCACTTTATTATGTGTATATTTCTGTATTGTCCATCCCGTACAACCCCATCTCCCCATAATCTCACTCAGCCAATAAGCATGAATTATTTTACTTAAAGAAAACATTTCATGAGTGTTTAAATTTTAACTTTCTTTAAATAAGAGACAGACAAAAGTTAATTTGCCTAAAAGTATTACAGATATAAAAATAAGTTTGATCACATCAGTTTCATCCTGCATTGAAAGTATTTACAAGGATTACACTGATTTTAGGTTTATCATAACTTGAGCCAATATTTTCAACTTTAAATAAAAACCTTTGAAAGGTTTTAATTGTATAATTAAATCACTGACAGTATATTCATATATCTGTGAGAAAAAAATAGGTTGTATTAAATACTTTAAAATGCAATTAATCGAATAATAGACTTTGCTTTTCCAATCTAATTGAGATTTTATCTTATTTTTTTCTCGCTTTAGCAGGTTTTTGCTTTAGATAAATGAAATGATTAGTTTAATAAATTATTAAGCTTATATGTTTGTATGGAAACACAGAAAAGTGTTCACAATGAGAAGATGATCCATATTACTGTAACTGAAGGAAATTAAAGTCCTTTTAAAGTCAGGCTTGGTTTTCATGAATTCAGTACCTCAGAGACTCATCTAAATTATGACAGGCTCCTTGTTGAAAGTATATTGAAAAGTTTACAACATTGGAGGAGAAGATTTTGTGCTTAAAAAACTACGTATAATTTTCACCTCAAATGCTGTCTTTCCATAAAATGCAAATCCAAGATAAGATAACTAAAGCAATCAAATAACTTTACTTACGTTTCTATGCAGGGATAAGAAAGAAACCATCCTGAAAGGAATAGTTCCTTGAAAGAATCATTGATTCCTCAACTAAACTAGAGTTATAGCTATTTGTGCACTCTCTCTACAGTACCGAGAGCATTTAATCTTTTCCTACTGCCCAGTAGCTATACAGCAAGTACTTTGTAACTGGAAACTGTCACATTGCAAGTAAAGAATTGATAGGAATTGTATATGTTTTTGTGCTTGAGACATATGGGTTCGGATGTGTGAATTGTTTTCTAAAGATCTTGAGCCTTATTGCTGTGCACTCTACTCCAACTAAGATTGATGGAACCAGGAAGCGCACTCCCAAAGAAGGATTAATCAAATTTTACAACTGTGAATTAATCCAAGAAAAACTATAATTTCAGAGGACTAAGTAAAAAAGCAATTTTTTTCTTAGTGAACGAAAGGCATAAACATGCATTAATCCAAATTTAGGAGCCTGGTTTTGTGATACAAAACAAAAAATTTGAAATGCAACTTTAATAGCAAACATGAATATGCCTTTGCCCTATATTGTTTTTTTTGTTTGTTTTTTGTGGGGTTTTTTTGCGGTACGCGGGCCTCTCCCTGCTGTGGCCTCTCCCGTTCCGGAGCACAGGCTCCGGACGCGCAGGCTCAGCGGCCATGGCTCACGGGACCAGCCGCTCCGCGGCAGGTGGGATCTTCCGGGACCGGGGCACAAACCCGTGTCCCCTGCATCGGCAGGTGGACTCTCAACCACTGCGCCACCAGGGAAGCCCCTTTGCCCTATATTGTATCTATAATTATTGGGTAGTTGCAATGAGAGGAGCATATATTCCCCTTACACATACGCAGGCAAACAGGATTCATGTATGAAAAGAGACAACACAGTAAAAGAGAACTTTCACATGACATTAACACCAATCAGTACTGGTCCCTTAATCAATAAGAGAGACTATAAGGCAGTGCCACAATGTAGTACACTGAGTTTAGATGGCTCCTCACTGACATTTCTATAGGATAAGTGCATTTTAAATATGGTTAGGGTTGGGACACATCTCTCAGAAGAAGCTTTCTTCTTTATAGCTCTATGTTGCTCAGACACTAACAGATTTTCTTAAAGCTTTAATTAATAACTCCAGATGCTCTAACAAGAGTATACTGTTTAGAATATTTCTTCTCCAAAGAGTTTAAAGCATGTGATGTGCAAATGATCAATTCTAATCTTGTAATTTAATATTTGTTATTTCGGTTTGTAAAAAAATAAAACTTCGTAGTATCTGGATGTTATATCACATACTATTGTGATGACTGCATTGGGCAGTTTATTTAGGGGCTGTGGGTTTCTCATGAATATTTCTCTATGCCACAAACTACATATAAATTAGGAGGAAGATTAAGATTAAGATGAAAGAGAGGGAAGAAGAGGAAAAGGAAGAGGAAGGAGAATGGTAAATGGTATAGGGAAAAAGAAGAGAAGAGAATGACAGTAGCAACTCTGATAATTGTAGCGCTTCATATGTAAAGCTTGCTTAGTCTTAGTAGAAACTGCTTACAATGTGGTTCAGGGTAGTTCAAATAGGAATGAACTAGAGGAGTTCTAAGACCTCTGTTCCAGTCTTAGTTCAAGTAATAGTAAATATTCCAATCTTGAGAAAGTCATTTAATATCTCTAGTTTTCAATGTATGAGAAATATATTTATATACTCATATAATATTTATATATGTTCATATAAATATATAACTATATGTATTTATTATATAGAAAATATAACAATGCATTTCTTATATGTAAAATAGTTATTAAATGTATATTTTTAAAGGAACGTTTAGAAAAGAACAGAGTCACAATTGTTTGCCATATTTGCAGAGTTTTTCAGAAAGATTTACTCATAATTTCTTGAAGGAAAAAAAAGCTTTGCTTTAACCAAGGAAAAGCGCAATTTGATTAGTCGAGTTGTATTGTTAACACACCGGCATCTGCGGATTCTGGTTACTGTGGTTGGAATCCTGGTTCTAGCACTTACAAGCTTTGAGCCCTTGGGCAAGTTATCTTAACTTTCTGAACTTCAACTTTACCATCTGTAAAATGGAGATAAAATTGCACCAAATCAAAAGGTTATTAGGGTATTAAAGATAGAGAGCATGTAAATAACACATAATATATACAAGAAAATGGAGATAAGTCATGCAATTAACAATATTTGTATTGGTATTTATTTTAAAATACATGATAAGAATAGTCTAGGGCTTCCCGGGTGGCACAGTGGTTGAGAGTCCGCCTGCCGATGCAGGGGACACGGGTTTGTGCCCAGGTCCGGGAAGATCCCACATGCCGCGGAGCGGCTGGGCCCGTGAGCCATGGCCGCTGAGCCTGCGCATCCGGAGCCTGTGCTCCACAACGGGAGAGGCCACAACAGTGAGAGACCCGCGTACCGCAAAAAAAAAAAAAGAAAGAATAGGAAGGAAAGAATACACACTAATAGACTTTACTGATAAAATTCTGAATTCCAATTACTATGAAAACTGATAGATAGCTATTAATGACTTTTTATGTAGCATAGTGGAAAAAAAACCCATCATTATTTTGGAAAAAAAATATAGCAGATATAATGAACACAAAGTATTTTGTAATTATTTGCCCTTGGCTTTCTACTTTAAGCTTAAAAATGTGTGCTCTTAAAAAAAAAGAAAAAAAAAATGTGTGCTCTTTGAATCAGGTGACTCTCTCTCGCCCCCTTCACTATTTAACCTACCACTCAGCACAGTGTCAACTATATATTGAACTTTAATCATTATTGATTATGGATGATGGTGCAGATGAAAGAATGACTAAGAAACTATGCTCCAGTGGTAAGATGAGACAGAAAGAAAAATAGAAGGATTTTGGTAAGAATAAAAAGAGGAAAAAAGTAAGAGAGCTGTTTTTGTGTGTGATTTACTGCACCTGGTTACATCGAAGTTGAAAGTTGCTCTAGTATCTGGCATTTAATCTTTTTTAAGAGAGCCTACCCTGCCTTGGAAACAGCTGAACTGATACATGGCAAAGCAGTGGGGAGGATACTGGTGTCAGAGGACTCACATTCCTTCATTCTGTATTTACAGTATTATCTGCTGTGCTTCCAGAAATGAGAGCAAGGGAGAGAGAAGGAAGATAGATGGGTCCTTGGTGTCTCCCTGCTGTGGTCAAATGATTGTGCACTTCAGAAAAAAAAAAAAAAAAAAAAGAATAATCCGATTTAAAAAATATCCTCACCCAAACTTGATCCTAAGCTAAATATCTTTTAAAGTGATAGTTTTAGCTTAACTTCCATTCCTTTTGATTACGCTACCCTCTGCCCCACTTTCTAGTTGAAACTAAAGGTCATACTTCAAAAAAAAAATCACATTATTGATATTTCCAGTCAAAATTAAAGTGAAAATTGCAGCTAGTCTCACAGGAACACCTGAAGGAGTAAGGCTTTTTTTGCTTCTTTTAAACACACACGTTTGGGGGAACTTCAAAAGTTTTAAAATTAACTTTGAAGATTAATTTTCAAATCATGTAAAATTCTTATCTGTATCTCAAATTATCTGAAGAATCTTCTGCCTCTACTTAAAAGTCCTAAATTGTTAGTAAATTAAAGATAGAATGCAATTTAAGATAGTTTAGAAAAAAAGACTTTTCATATAACTGGGGAAAAAATAATGATACTAAGACGGTTTCATGATTTGTTAACTGAGAGCTGTTATCCTCACATAATTATGGTAGCACACTGTAATGGTGAGTAGGTGGGCAGATTAAGAAATGACACAAGTAAACCAGTAACTTATCCTGTTGTCATTCTCCTGCTGCCAGTAATTGTGTGGTTTTTCAAAATAAGAGTTTAAAGTTCTGAGTTTGGAGACTACAACCACCTACTTAAAGTGAAATGCATTTTACTGAAACAACTAGGGGGAAGCACTGTGATTAAATTATGCTCAACTATAGCTGTCAAAACTTAACCAACGTTATTTTGTTCAATTTGACCTAAACTTTATATGTACACTCATATGGAGTTATAGGCAGTAGTAACCTCTCCTAGTTCCTTTAAACTATTTCATACTAAAATGAAAAACAAGTTGTTGATATCTATCATCCCCATCCCTCAGTAAGCAAGCCTTATTTTTTCCTTATTTCTAGTAAGCATAGACACCTAAGATTTTCCTTAATGTCAGCATTAACTAACTTTCTTCTCTAGCTAGATTCATCATTCTTCTTAGACCATTAACCCTGTGCTAAGGCCAAACAATGTCTCAGGTTATCTCTGCTCTCCCACCTATAAATTAGAAACAAAATTTTTTTTAAAAAATGGTCTCATTTTAGTGCTAGTAATATGATACATGACATTGAAAAGGCTTGGGGAATGATATTACCCCCACCAGCTTTTTACCCTGAGAAGTGTCTCTACAACAGAACAACAGATACCAGCCATCAGGACATGTGACCACTCAGTGAAGACATGGCCTTGTCTGTCAGTCCAGCTTACCTGGCAGGGGCTGTCAGTTAACTGGTTGGCTACATGACTAGTGTCTCTGCTGGCTTCCCATTGCCTATTTGATGGGATTTAGGGTGATAGCCCAAATGGAACTACTCCTTATGCCTTTGCAACTAGTTACCTCACTTCTTGTTCAATCTTTTCCTCTGAGTCATATTTTTAGCAATAGCTAGACTCCTGAAAAACAATAAACGAACCTTGTATAGTCCCTCAAGTATTTATTCAGAAACATTCATTGAGAACCTGGCATGTTAATTTTGGTAGAAGGGAAAGGAAACAACAACCTCAAGACTCTAAAGAAGTAATGCCTCTGAATGTGACTTAACTGGCCCAAGGTTTTTACCTTTGATATCCTCTCCAGGATACAGAAAAATAAGTAGGCTCTTTGAAAAGACAAAAATATCCAGAGAAACAATGGATTATAAGTAGAAGTGCAAATAGAGAGAGTGAACACAAAACCATAAAAGGAAACACAAAATGCAAGAAAAGAATTAGAATCCCTATGGGACAAAATTTAGACACTATCATTGTTTCCTTGCCAAAAGTAGTGTATTTTATTTTGTATACTTCTCACCATTCTTGAAAATAAAGATTACTTGAAGACTTTTGGTTCACAGTACATGCACTTATTTGGATAAATATACGGGGGCTTTTGATCTGTATGGTGTTCTTTTGTATTGAGCTGTGAGGTGCCATTCGATAGCTGGTGTAACTCTGGTTCTATTGCAGGCAGTCTTGGAAGTATGTATAGCTACCCTTCCTGCACTATAAGGCCTGCTTCTGCAGTCATTTGTACACAGAGCCCTTGATGCCCATTCAATGTCCATTAAATATTAGATCAACGTCCATTCAAGCTATAACCTGCAACGTGAACAGTCAGCCATACAGCACTCTGTGTATGCTCAGTCTTAACCTTCACCACAATAAACCTCCAGGTAGACACACCATTCAACTCTCTGATATCCTACACTACCTCTGGGCAGGTGGGCACTTGAGACATTCTGTATGCTCTATTTGCCAAGTGCAGCCTATGGGGAACCAGGGATCTACTCTCTGTCTAAATGTACCTTCCCATCTTTGGTACTATTTGCGCCAAGGCACAAGGTTCCTCTGCCTTTTTCTTTCCTTTGCAAACAGTCTGCTCCCCCTTGTCTCACTACCTTTTGAGGTTTAGATCAAAAGGTGTCCTTCTCAAATTGTAATATCCTTCTATCATTCCTTGACTCCTCTTTCCAGTGTCTAAAGAGTTTCCCCTTCCCTTCTGATAAGAACATATTCTAAATTACATACCTCTCCTTTCCTAAATGGCATTTTCTCTTCTGAAATCTAATGCAATGATAGGAAAAGAGCTGAATAGAATGGACACAAATTACCTTCCTAGAAAGGAAAACACATGCATGATAAGAGACAGTGTTGGGCTTCCCTGGTGATGCAGTGGTTAAGAACCCGCCTGCCAATGCAGGGGACACAGGTTCGATCCCTGGTCGGGGAAGATCCCCCATACCACATACCGCAGAGCAACTAAGCCCGTGTGCCATAACTACTGAGCCTGAGCTCTAGAGCCCGCGAGCCACAACTACTGAGATTGCATGCCACAACTACTGAAGCCCACATGCCTAGAGCCCGTGCTCCACAACAAGAGAAGCCACCACAATGAGAAGCCCGTGCAAGGCAACGACGAGTAGCACCCGCTCGCTGCAGCTAGAGAAAACCCATGCACAGCAACGAAGACCCAACACAGCCAAAAATAAATAAATAAATAAATAAATAAAACTTATTAAAATAAAAAAGAGATGGGGTTAGTGTAGGGGATCAAATGTATTATCCCATTGTATGTAGAAGGTAAATAACATATATTTACCTAAAGAAAATAGGAAAGTACAAAGACCACAGTGCCAAGATACTCTCTCTCAACCCCAAACAGTCTTTTTTACTGGAAGGCCTTTACATCTCTGCCCGATAGAAACTCTCCCTATGTCATATACTTCTTCCATAAAAATATTACTAATTGCTACTGATACCTTGAGGTAGTAATAGCTGAAAGGCTCTATGGAAAGAAACCAAATCATGAAAAAGGTTGAGAGGAAACTTGGGTTGTGGTAGAAAAAAGTATACTCTTCACATATTGGAGGCATATAAACTCTACTGACGAGTAGAATATAAAAAGAGATATGAAAATATTGATTAAGCACCTAAGTCTTATGCTAAATTTAAAGTTTTAAGCAGCATTAGGACAGTGTCATTCTGAAGTATAAAACGAGAATAATCAAAGAATAGTGAAGAGAAGGTGAAGAAATTGAAAAAAAATTAAATGAAATAAATGAAGAATTCAATTATAAAATTCACCTATGAATTTTGGTTCCAATATTCATTTAATAAGGAATAGCATCTAATATAAATTGAACAAACTTTTCTTTGAATTTATTAGAAGCTGATTAAAATAAAGCAAACCTTTACAACTTCCAGGTTAGAAGCCTGAATGGTAACACATTTAGTCCCTTTTTTGTATACCTAAAAGGTTACTGAGAGTCAAAAAAACTTTTTTAAATCTGAATTATCCCCATCACATAATAGTTACAAATAAAAGCAAGGAGAGCAATATACTTTATATATGCTAATTTTAAGGAAAAGAACTTGAAAAAATGTTTTTTCTTAATACCATATTGTGTTTCTATTTGATTCAGTTCAACAAAGATATTTTAAGTATCCTAAAGAGAACTGCACTAGACAGAATAACCAAGATATTCAATTGACCAGTTGACCCATTTCGTCAAAACTTTTATCTGAGATTTTTCTACATTTATATAAGGAGTGGCTCAACCTTAGATGCTTCAGTTGTAAGAGTCACTACCATATGATGAATGGTATATATATTTGTATATAATATATATTAAATTGTATAATTCTACCAAAAATACTACATAATGCACACCAAAAAAATCCAAAAAATCTCCTCTGATGACAATCTAATAATACAGAATAAAGTTGTAGAGTATAGGATAAAAATATGCTATAAGAATAAGCAGTTAAGTACAGAGAGAAATCTTAAAAAATAAAAGATTCCAAAAAGTATATTTGCACGTCCACATTATTTACCAATGGACAATGACATTATGGTAAAGGAACTACTTGCAGGAAGGACAGAGTTCCTCAGGTGGGGCAAGTAGGCCAATAATGTGATGTTTTGAGAAGATAGTAAACCTCTATATAATGTGACTCTAAAAATCTACAAATAACCTTTGTTTGTATACACTTAAATGTAAGTGTATTTCTTTTGGAAATGAAAATTTCTCTTATCTAGAAGTGCAGGTGACATATCATATTTGCTCTTCTATTCAACTTTTTCACACATATGGGAATAAACATACAGACAAACATTATAAAAACATGTTTACACAGACTTCTATATCTACTTCTTCAAATATTTCAGAGGAAATTTTGAATGAGTACTTTAATTGCTTTGTTATTGCAACAACTTGAAGACAAGAAGATATTTAATTCTCACATTTTCACTTGTGTGAGGAGGATTTTAAAGTGCCTGGCCTAACTGACCCAAGTAGGACCCAAAACGTTCTTAAAGGAGAACAAAGAAAACCATGTTGAAATATTATTTTCCTTTAGTTCTTAAAAGTATGGAGAAAGAATATAGGTGACCGATTGTTCAATAAATTAAAAAACTACTGGTAAATTTGTAAAGTTATTTGTCAGTGAACACCTGTAAAATAAATAGTGATAGGTAAATGGCAAAGTGAACTATTTTTAACCATAATTTTCAAAAAGGTAAAATTATCATGACTCTCATACAAATATAAAATGAGCATGTGTCAGAAGTTCATTTAATTTACTAGAGAGAACCAGTAAGTTGTAAAAACCAAAGAGCATTTGAAAGGCTAGGTATTTATAAGCAATGATAGAAAAACAAACAGGATTCAAGAACAACAGTGACATAAACCTTCGCAATTTGGGGGGTTATCTTCTCTACTGAACAGAAATTATTTGCATTTCTATGTTTAAAAAAAAAGTCTACAAGTTAACTTCTATCCCTACAGAATTCTTAAAAAGACCAGACAACAGAAAATCAAGCTAAGCACCAAATTTTCAAAAATTCAGTAATCTTGTTTGCTTGCTTTCAAGTTTTGGGTAAATTTTTGACACAATGAAGTATAAATGTAAGGGAAAACTTTTTGAAGTCTGGTGAGGATGGAGCCCCAAAGTGTACATTTTGCAAAGACTGGTCAGGAGATTCTGATACATATTTAGAGTTAAGAACCACATCAGAGCTGAAACATTTTATATTCAGTGAAAAAAAAAGTGCTAGTCCTTTTTTTTTTTTTTTTCTACAGGAATGTTTGAATGTTCAATATTAAAACAATAGCTGTTGAGGAGTTCAAAACAGAATAGTTTTGAGATTTTATGATTTTTCCCATAATTCTTGGAAATAGCAAGAACAGCCACTGTTACTCCTCATAATTCTTTTATTTTCCTTCCCTTGATAAGCTATGCATTTGATAAGTCTTTGAACATTTTATGTGGTATATTTATACAGTCCCTTACAAACTGAAGGTTTGAACTGAGTTTTCTTCCTTTCTCTGGTAACTATGCAGAGGTTTTCCTCAATGTGAAATTATAAAACTACATTAGGTGAGAGATTAAAATGGTAAATTTAGTTAGCATAGTTTTCTGTCCAGCATCTATTGTCCCCCTTTTTTAGTATTTCATTTAGATTTTCCTTAAAGAAACTACTTCTCCACTCATCTGAATCAATCTGTTTTGCATGGAGCTTTACTCAACCATTCCCTGGATCCATAAGTGGCTTTGATGTCCAGACAAGTCAATCTGAGTTGCTATAACTGGTTCAAGAACAGCCACTTGACATAAATCAGGGCACTGGGAATGACTGGAATAATTATGAAAGAGGCAATCACTTTTCACTGATGTTTGCTCAGTTTACACAGTATAATATAATTATAATTGCTCAGCAATTGTTCTGATTGTCTTTGCCATTACAGTCTACAAAGACAGAAACCAATACACAAGAAAACAGACCCCACAGAAAAGAGTGTCACCTTGCTGATGAGAGCCTTTCAGCACTTGGATTTAGCTATTCCTAAACCCAAAACTACCTTTGGACTTTCAGTTATATGAGCCAGTAAGTCCTCTTGCTTTTTATTTTTCCCCTCTGAAAAAGGAACTTTGATTCACCTTTTGTCACTCAAATAAATGGTCATGTGCTCCAAGAAACTGCCCTAGAAACAGATGAAAATATAAGACCCAGAACCCAAGCAAGATTCCAGAGCTATACATTTTAATCTTGAGGATTAGAGATGAAAAAGTTCAAGATATGGGAAAATAAGGTAGGATGTGAGTGAGTACTGGGAATCTATGCCATAGTTGCTCAAGTCTTATGAGGTTGAGAATTACAGAAATCAACTCAAGCTAACTGAAGAAATACTTTTAATTGGAAATTTACTGGAAGAAGGCTGGAATATTTGGGAGAAATTAGTCACAGCACCACCTGTGGCAAGGAATCAAGGAATCTTTTTCCTACTTTCTCTCTCTGCACCTCTGCACATCTTCCCTTGCTGGGCAGAGACTATCTTTTCATTGCCTCTACATGCACAAGCAATAAGAATATAACCCTTGAACATGTCCTCAGGTCACATCTCCTGAGTTCCTGAATAAGTAGATGTTGTCCTTGTCTCTGGATCCCAACTCCTGATTCATGGGAGATAGATTCCTGTTGACCCACCTGGGTATGGTTTAGCTGCCAGAATCTCACTCTAGTTAATGAGACAAATGGTGTGGAGAAGAGGGGCAAAGGGAAGTGGCAGCTGACAGAGAAATGGTGTCATTGAAAGTTGGGCAGATATCCAAAAAGTGTCCAATATACTTTTTAAAGTTTCAAACTAGCTTCGGCATTTTTCATTTTCTAAAATTTATGTTGTTTTATTTTACTGTCAATTTTGTCATACCATGCTACATCTAAAGGCTATTGCGACAAAACTCTACATAGAATAATTATCAAGTAGAAATATAAATTTTGATAAATATTGTATATGATTTTATGATTTATCTCACTTTTTCTTTTGAGCCTCAGGTGCTGAAAGTTGAGTTAATAATTTCCTTCATTCCTAAAATACAACTGTCATTTGGTCATGCAAAGTTCTCTCTTATTTACTTATTTATTCTTTTTCCCCCTCCTCTTTCCCATTCTTCTCCTCCTCCCATTCCCGACAAAGATAACTCTAATGTATTGATCATAAATTCTTTAAATTGTATTATTGTACAGGTATGAAGATGTAAGGTATATAGAATTATTTTATATATATGTATTTCAATTTGAATACATTTTGTTGTATTATAGACTTTTATCTATTTCTTTCTCTCTTTTTCCTACTCATTGATTTTATGATTTATGCATTTTTCTGGGTGTCTAAGCAGTCATTTACTTGTCTTCCTTACATAGTATTCCCCCTGAAATGAACAATTCAATCGTATACAATTGCCCACTACCACAAGCAAAGCTGTGATAAAGTCCTCATGTGTCTTCTCATGATATGATCTGAGGAAATCTCTGGGATATTTTCCAAGAAGTGAAATTTTGTAGACATAGGGACTTCATACACTTAATGTGGACTTCATGCACTTAATGTAACAAAGAGTGGCCAGATAGCTCTCCAATGCCTACTTTAGTCTAGAGTCTCATCCACTAGAGTTTCCACATCTCTGATAATACCTGCTTTTACCCATTATTCAATTATTGGCCAATAAGTGGTATTTCTTTGTTGTGTTAATTTAGAATATCTCTAAGTACTTCTTAGTTATTTGGTTTTCCAGTCTATGAATTATCTGTCATATATTAAAGTCATTTTATGGAGAGTTTCTTGTTTTATTTTATTGATTTGCAGGAGATCATTATATCTGGAAATTTATCTATTGCCTCTTTTGTTAAATAGAAATTACTAATTTTGTTGTAATCAAATCTGCTTATTTTTCTTCTTGTTATTTGTGCTTCTTGCATCTGGTTTAAGCAGATTTTTCCAATTATATAATCATAGATACAATAAAAAAATTGTAATACTTTCCTGATTTAACGTTTTCTTGGCTATTTTATACTTTCTGACATATTTCTAGAAATACTTTTCAGGATTAAACCCAAAGCAAGGCCAAAATTTTAAGTGAATATTTAATAAAAGGATAAATTTAAACATTTTTCAAAGTGGGTCTACTAAATAATTTTTTTAGACCTGAAATTCTACTTTTTTTTTTAAGGAGGTGTTGAAGCAATTTGTTTCATCTCTACCTGCCTATGAGGCTTGTTTCTGGTAAGTAAGAAGGATGGTTTAATGACTACAGAAAGTAATTCAAGCAAAGGCAAAATTAAGGGACTAATACAGATCAAGAGAATGAGTACCCGGGTCTAAGGTACCCATTTCAAACAATAGTTCCAGTAAGTGATGCTTCCTATAACATCTTCCTATTTTTATGGAACAACATGTCTGTAGTTATCTCTATTTCTGAATAAAATATTCCATATACTCCAAATAGACGTGTGTTATTTTACTACTTATCTCAGTTTTACTTCCCAGCTATAACTAATTCACTGATTAATACTTTAAAATTGACCTTAATACAGAAAGTCAAGCCATATATTATCAAAATTAAATGTTATTAACAAAAGTACATTCTTCTATGTGAAATATTACTTTTTATTTTGCTTTACTTAGTAGAAAAAATTTGATAGGGATTCTGATGGATTTTACCATTCATAGAGATTTTCTGCCAAACAGATGGTTCCCACTTAACAATTAGATTTGCCTACAGAATACAAATGAATGTCTAAGGGAAGAGGAAGTGGAAAGAATTGAGGGAGAAAGGGAATTTTTTTCTGGTAGCTGATCATATTACCATGTACATTCACTGTTTATGACTAATCCACTGCTTGTCCTTCTAACCATTTCCCAGAACACTCATTCCAAGGATGACAATTCATTGGAAAATATTAGCTACAAGGTGGAACACTTTACACACATTATCTTATGGAATTTAATTGTCACAACAACCCTCTGGTTTACATGTCCTCATTTTACAATTGAGGTATTGGGATAGGGAGAGCTTAAGTCCAAGGCCAACAGTTTGTGCTGGCGTAAGGATCCAAGTCCAGATATTTCTGATTCCAAATCTACTCCCTTAGCTTCAGTACCATCCTCTCCATTTGCTAGACGTTTCTCAGATTTTTACCAAAAAGTATATGCCTATTCAAGAAACTACTTTTTTTTATACCTTAACTAGCTCCTATGGTACAATGGCAGAGTTCAAGGATTCTCTTTGGGCATCTCCCAAATGGTGTGCTTTTAGCTTCCACATGGTAGTGAATCTGCAACATTGGTGACATGTTTTTGACATGAGTTAAAAATTTGCTTATGTCTCTCAAAATTACTTTTGTATTTTTTTTCATTTATTTGGGTGATTGTTTTTTATTGTTTCATTTGCAAGTAGGAGTTGTTCTACTGGTTAATTTTCAGGTTAAAGTGGTTTGAAAAGCTCTAGCATTTATATGAAGAAGTTTACCAATTAAAAAAGAAAGTAAATTTTCTTGGAAACTTTAATCTCTCAGGTAATTATGTTGTAGGACAAAAAGGGCTGTATTCACATTGGCCTAACAGGAATAGGCCACCTTTCTTATCGCGTTCCTAATATCTAACCTATATTTTGCTTTCTTTAGCTTCCAGTCATTGCTCTTTGTCCTCATGTCTTCTGAGACTATGAATAATTCCCTTCGTTCATTATATTGTTACCCAGGAGGTATTATTTATAGATTATGAACATGGCTCACTTCGGTTTTCTCTTTTCGAGACTACACAAGTTTTTTCAGTTGTTTCATATATCTTTTACTCCCTTTTTTTGTGTGGGGGGGGATCTTTTCTGTTCTCTTTTGAGCTTTCTCAAATTATCCTAAATACTTCCTAAACTTTGCAGAGCAGAAATATACAGAAAATTTAAAAAGCAGTTTGAGACTGATTCAACTGGGCAGACAATTACCTTTCGTTTTCCAGTGTTACATCTTTGGCTGAGCTATGTAGACTGAATTTAAGTCTCTGACATTAGCCATCACTGGGTAAATGAATTTATTCTGAAAATGCAGTTGGTCACTATAGGACCATTTCAATTCTTTGAGGTATAAGTTTCTACTAGAATCTGATTCTAACCTTTTTACCTTTGTAAGCAGTAAGTACCAAAGCTTTAAGTTTGGTTAGAAATACAATTAATATTTATGATTACATGAATTATTTTCCAGGCACAGTGATACTTATTAGGATAAGTAATCCCAGTTTTGGTTTAATTTTTGCTTAGTAAAATTTCCTAATGAAATGTATTTTTCATCGTGTTCAACTATACCGATTGCTTTTAAATTTTAGAAATATGCTCTTTTAAAAGATACAATTTACTTGAGAACACTGAGTAAGATACAACATATTCCAGACTACAGAAATGAAGAAATATACACTAGGATCTGAAATGATGAAATCAGTCTGCAAAACCTATTTGTGTGCAGTTTAGAAAGATTCAGGGGCAGAAAATAGGTTTTTGTGTTGCTTTAGGGGGAAGAAAAACAACTCTCTTTCTGGCAGTACATGGGCATTCTGTAGAAATCAAATGCATTATGAACTAACAGGTCCCCCCCAAAACCTGGTATTTTGAAAGGATGACATTAGAGCAAGAGAGGAAACTCTGGACAGCAGATGTATAAAGTTCTCAGCTTCTAATCCCATGGAGAAAGTCTGAAATACTTTCCCCTTACTTTTCCACTAATTTTTAAACTTTATTTACTAAACTGTTCTGCTTCCTAACCCAAATCATTGTCACTAATTCTGTTTTCCTTCAAGAAGACAAGCAATAGGAATAGAATGGCTGACCTAGAACTGTGGGACTGTGTGCTCATTTCCCATTTAGTTAAGCTTTGTTGATAATGATGAATGTTACACCTAAGCAACTGGAACACCAAAATCCTCCATCTGACCTCAACCTATGACTCTTTCCCCTCTTTCAGTCTCTTATTCAAATAAACCTACTGTTTTACCTCGTTGAACCCCATGCTCGGTCACTCCTTTGTTCTCTAACTCCATTAGCCCCTCCTGGCAGGCCCCCCTTCCTCACTCTCCCTGGACCCCACGACCCATCATTTCAAATACATTCTTGGTAGCACCTTCTCATCCATCACTCCCTTGACCATCTGCCTCACCTGTCTCACCAGTCTCCAACCCTAACATCCATTTTCTTTGCTTTTGCTCCCAGGTTGCCAAATGCTGTTAGGGAAAATCACATAACTGAGCTGATTGTCTCCGTTACAAATTTAATTTTCAACCTCAGCTGACCCCTCAAATCTGCTCAGCAATCCTTTTACTTAATCCTAATCAACAACTTTTCTCACTTCCCTTAGTGACTGTTCCAAATCTTGTCCATATTTCTAAAGCCCTCTGCCCCCACCCTGCCCACTTATTCTCGGCAGGCTGCCAGCTCCCTACTATACGGGGAAATTAGAAGCCAACCCATATGAACTCTCCCAGCTTCCACATTTCCACCTCTAGAATTTATCTGTATCTCATCTTCTCATGCTTTTTTCCCTTGTGTGTCAAAGAAAGAAATATCCTGACACATTTGTAAAGCTAACTCTTCTACCTGGTTTTTGTTTCTAGCTGCTTTTGTCTACACCAGTACTTTCTTAATTATTTTTTGTTGTTTGCATCTGTAACTCCTTCCTCTAAACTGGCTCCTTTCTTTCATGAATAAATATGCCCAACTTTCAACTCTTCTTAAAATTAAAATAAAACCTGCAACTTACCATCTTCTCTTTTCCGATTTTTAATAAAGCAAAAGTCCTGAGCATCTCACATGTGTAGGTACTGTTATAACCCCTGAAGATTTACTGGTAAATAAGACCAGGTTCCAGCCCTCATGCAGCTTATAGATTCTTCAAGAGGAGTCTCTATTTACTTCCCTTTCACTTCCTGAACACTGTAATTGGTGACCTACCGTAAAATTCTATGGGAGGACACTCTTTTATTTATAGGTCTGAGACAGATGCTTCGCATTTTCATGATTATAGGCTTTGTTGGTTCAGTAGTTTTGGAACCTGAGGGAAGGATGCTGTATTAGTTTCCTAGGACTACCATAACGAAGTGGCTTAAAACAACAGAAATTTATTTTCTTATAGTTCTGGAGGCTAGAAATCTGAAATCAAGGTGTCAGCAGGACTATGCTCTCTCCAACAGTTTGGGACACAATCCTTCCTTGCCTCATCTAGCTTCCAATGTTTGTTAACAATCTCTGGCATTCTTTGGCTTGTAGAAGCAACCCTATAACTTTATGGCCATCTTCTTTTGTGACTTCACATAATTTTCCATCTATGCATGTCTGTCTTTCTGTCCAAATCTCCCCATTTTATAAGGATACCACTTCGTGTTGGTTTAGGGTCTACCCCAATAATCTCATTTCAACTTGATTACCTCTATCAAGGCCCTATTTCCAAATAGTGTCACATTCTGAGGTACTGGAGTTCAGTATTCTAACATATCTATTTTGGTAGTACAATTCAACCCATAACAGATGCTTTACTCAAAAATGAACACTTGCTGTCTCTGGATGAACAGGATTTTCAGCTGTTTAGTCTGATGACTGACATGGTTAATACTAGTTATTAAGGCAAAGGGGTTTCTTGTCTGAGGAATGTCTTAAAACTGCCTGGTCTATTAATTAAAGTTAAGAGAGGAGTATAGGCAGAACCAGTAGGGGCTCACTTACCTAAGAATTGAAATCTTAGGTCACAAGATAAAGCACAGCCTTAATTTAGGATACTAAAGGAACTTGAGATTTCTTCCTTCTATAATAGAGGGTAAATGGATTAGATTAGAAGTCAATTGGAGTAGTTTAATTTTAGTTTTAATTTTCAAGATTCCCTTGCAGCTAAAGTTCTTATATTACCTCTGTTCTGTTGATCAGATGCATCCACAGGAGGCATGGAGAAGGAAGTAAGCCTCTTTAACTGGTGGTCATCTGGGAGAAATCAGATCTTCTGCCAAACACCAAACAAAGGCACCTGGTTCTTTGGTGATGTCGGCCTGGAAGTGTCTAGTGTCAGACAAGCTAAACAGCAGTTAGAAATAGCAGCTCTCTGTGTTTTGGGTTTTATTTTTCTGGCTGTATCATAACTTGCGGCTTTGTTCTTGGCTCTGAGCCAAACAACCCAGGTCGCTGGCTCTCCTGGAGATTCTGTGAGCTTCCTACCCTCTGACTAAAAAACAAAAAAACAAACAAACAAAAAAATTCTGTTACTTCCAGAGAATCACTGTGATTGATAGAATGTATTGGGAACTTTTCCATCTTTTTATTCAGTATCATATGTGGATCTAAAAAATTCAGTAAATCAAGCTTTTATTTCCTAGCTGACTGATCGAAATTTTCCTTGAGTAACCCAGGCAGAAAAATTAGTATTTTCTAGTGCAGTCAGTGTTTCTCAATCTTGGCACTAATGATATTTTAAAACAACTCTTTGTCATGGCTGGCTATCCTGTATATTGTGGGTGGTTTAGAAGCCTACCCTAGCTTCTATCCACTACATGATAGTCGCATCTCCTCGCAGTTGTGGCAATCCAAAATGAAGTGTCTGCAGACATTTACAAGTGTCCCCTGGAGGCAAAATCACATCACTCTCCCACCCCTTGTTGAAAACCACTGTGGAATAATTAACAGCTAAAGCACTTCACATGTAATAATGCATTTAGTTTTCAAAACAGCTCTATGGAGAAGATATTACTATTTTCTACATTTCATAGATAAGAATCCATGTATAGGGAGTTTACCTCACCTGCACAAGTCACATGAAAAGAAAAGAAGTTGATCTAGGTATACAGCTCATCTAGAGTAAATGGTCCAGTTCACTGCACTCTATCCTCCTTAGCTCAATAATGTTGTATCAGCAGTCACCATTCTCATTAAGCCTTAAAGCCCTTGGTGATCTTGAGATGAAGGATCACTATTTTCATCCTGATTTAAAATTTAAAAAGCATTGAAGATACTGTATCTTCATACCATAGAATTTGACATGCCTAAACAGTAAGATTTTATCTTACTCTGCAGTGCATCCTGAATTTTGCCTCTAGTTGTTTTCCTAAAACATAATTCTTATCTAGCAACTCTCCTGAAATCTCCTAATGTTTTCTTTCACCTACAGTCTTCCCTCTTTTCCATTACATATATGGATCTTTACAATAACTTATATATCCAGATTCATAGTATACTATTGATGTCTCCAGAGCATAAGTTAAGCACGACTTCCCACTCTTTCCAATAATACCCCAAGCTGTACCCAATATTCAAGTAATATTTCCTGTCTAGAATAGCCTTTTTTTGTCCCTATTCCTGGAGATATATTCATTCTACAGGTTTTACACTAATGCCACCTACTTGTTAAGATTTGCACATCTCTACTACTTAGCTGCATATTTAATCTCCTGGGTTCCCATGGCATTTTTATAAACCTCTACTAGAGCACTTGTTATATTGAACTGTAAATATTGGACTTTATGTGTTTGTTTCTACCTGGAGATTATGAGCTAATTAAGGGCCACACTGTACCTTATTCTTTACGTCCCCAGCGCTGGGCAGAGTACCTAGCTCATAGTGCTTACTCAGAAAAATTAGGTCAGTGAATGAAATCCCCATCAACTCAAGAGAACCGTCACAGACCAGTGGACGTGGCCCTCATGACTCCAGCTACTAAGATGTTTTTAAAGGGTTTCTGGTCCAATCACAATCTGTCCCTTTCCCATACCCACCTGTTGCCTCTGAAAACTATAAAAAGTTCAGGATTTCCATTGATCATTTTCATTTTAAAGTTACTGGCTTTTTTTTGCAGGGGTATTTTGGTGATTACAACATTTAAAACATAATCCAGTTGTGTTCAAATACTTGTACTACCTTCCTTTTCCCCTGAGCATAACAAAGAGCTTCATTATACTTTGTTTTTGTTTGTGGTTTATCATCTAATAAGCCACAAGTGAAAAGAAGTGATTGATATCATCTAAACCCCTGTAACCAGAAGCTGCTTTGTAGAAAACTGGACTGTTTCCTGCAAGGATGGTAAACTATTACCCTGGAGCCTTCCCAAGGTCAGAGTTACACTTTGGCAGTCATCATGCATCATTCATTCATTCACTAATTCAACATATTTATTGTGAAAATAGTCAGTCCTATATACTACTAGTCCTTCATATACACCATTAAAAGAATTTATGATCAACATTTTTTACATTACATTTCACAAAGTCAATAATGTGTTTAATTTTCCATTTGAGCTTGCATTAGCTCTTTTCCCCCAAAAATGTGGATTTCTGAAGACAAAAGTTACCTTAAAAATTTTAAAGATTTTCATAAAAATTTCTTATATTTGTCATTTATTAATAAAATTATGTTTGCTTCATGGGAATAACTACTTTGTTCAAATAGTTCATGTGACCTTATTAAAGATACTGAGATTATTCACTGTTTTCTCTATTTTCTTTAAAAAAAAAAAAGATGTTACAGATTTGTATGCTCATGATTAGGAACACATTTCTCTTACACATGCACCATAGACACACAGGGATTTCAAACATGCTCTGAGGAAAAGGGCACTTGCAGTCCAATATAGAAGCAAGTTAGTAGGTGGCCTAAACCTCATGCCAGTTCCACTCACAAAGCTCTATGCTGCTCTGGGTAAATCCAGTGGCTCCAAAGATTGTAGGTACAGGAAAGCCAGGCATATATCAATTATCATTTCTGAAATATTATCTATGCGACTCTGTGTCTTTTTTAAAACTATTTTTATAAATATTCAGAGTGATCAAGTACAACATAGTTTAGAAGTTATTACAAAGGATTGCATCTTACATGATAACATTAGGAAGGCTCAATTTAAATTTTCTTAGCAAAAGTAGTGAATAAACCATAAGTGTACAGCTTTATAAATTTTTACAAAGTGAACACAGCAGAGTAACTCTCCTCTGCATGACTTAGCAACCCCTTAAATAACCTAAGTGCCCCCCATCTATCCCAGACACCACTTCTTCTCTTCTCCCCAAATGTAGAGTCTTTCTATCACCATAGATTGGATTTACCTGGACCTGAACCTTTATTAATAGAAATATACAGTGCATATTTTGTCTTATTTACTTAACATTATGATTGTGAAATTGATCCATGTTATTGAAAGTAGTAGAAGTTCATTTATTTCCATTGCTCTACATAGTATCTATTCAACAGTTATTTTCATCCATTTGGGTTGTTCTCAGATGGTGACTATGATAGACAATGCTGCTGTAAACATCTTTGTAGTCATGTTTTAGTGCACATATGTACATAATTTGCACTTCCTGATTGAATGGTGAGGCTGAGACTATTTTTATATTCTTTGTATCTTTAGGGATATTTGAAAAATGTTTTGAGAAGTGCTTATTCAAATATTTTCCCTGTGTTTTCTGTTAAGTTGTACCTGTCATTTTACATTGATTTGTATGGACTTTATGTATCAGTGGTGATTTTATCCTCCCAGGGACACTTGGCAATGTCTAAAGACATTTTTGTGTGTCACAACTGAAGGGGTGCTAGAATCATCAATTGTGCAGAGGTCTGGTATGTTGCTAAACATCCTACAACAAACAAGATAGCCCACCAACTAAAAGAATATCTGGTCCAAAAGGTCAATAGTAGCAAGGTTAAGGAACTCTGAAATATATGTTTGTAAAATTAAAATATAATCTATACTATATTATACTTAATAAAATGCATACTATCTTCTGCTTTGGAGCTTGCTTTTTACTTTTAGTAGTATGTGATGAATAGAAGTTCTTAAATTTTAGGTTTTATTTTTGTTTACAGTTAATACTCTTTATGATTATGAAAAGATCTTTACCTACCCAAAGATCATGAAGATATTATTCTTTGTTATCTTCTAGACCTACTCTGTCCAGTACAGTAGCAACTAACCACATGTGGTTATTGAGCACTTGAAATATGCTTAGTCAAAATTGAAGTGTGCTGTAAACATAAAATACGCATCATATTTTGAAGAATTTGTTTGAAAACAAGAATGTAACATCTCATTACTTTTTAAATTGACTATATATTGAAATGATAATATCATGAATAGATGGCATTAAAAATGTCTCATAAAATCAATTACATTTGTGGTTCCCTTTGTATTTCTACTAAATAGTGCTTTCTGTATTGTTTTACATTTCACATTTTGATAAACCACTCATAACTAATTTTTGTAAGTGGTGTGAAGCAAGAGTCAAAACACATTTTATACCATACAAATGACCTAGCACCACGTATTAAAAGGAACAGCCTTTCCTTAGAGCACTTCCATGCTTCCTTTGTCATCATTGAACTTTTTATTTCATTCCAATAACATATTTTAATTCATTTACCAAGAACACACTGTCTTGATTACTCTTCCTTGATACATAATGGTAAAATTCCCCCAACTCTATTCTTTGGATGGTTTGCATTTCCAGTAAATTTTAAAATCAGCTTTCCAAATTTAAAAAAAAAAAAAAAAAAGGCTGCTAAGGTTCTCATTGGGAATAAATTTAAGCTATAAATTACATAAGGAGAATCGACATATTAACCATACTGAATCTTCTACAAGAAGCATAGATATACCCCTTCCCTCCATTTATCTGGTTCATTAATTTCTCTCATTAATGTGTTCCATGGAAAGGGTTTGAAAATCTATTGTTAAACTTAGTCCTAGGATATTGATGATTTATGATGCTAATGAAAAATTTTAAATTAATTTTCTAATTGTTACTGATATACAATTAATCATTGTATATTGATCTTTTATCAGATGACCTTGATAAATTAACTTATTCATTCCAAAAGTTTCCACCTGTAGATTCATTCTTTGGGATTTTCCAAATATGTAAACATATTTTCTACGAATAATGGCAACAGTTTCCTTGTTTTCTAAACATATCTTTTATTGTAGTTCATTGTTTCTCCAGTTTTAATTGACATATATCACTGTATAGGTTTAAGGTATACTGCATGATGGTTTGATTTACATATACTGTGAAATGATTACTACAATAGGTTCAGCTAACATCCATCTTCTCATATAGATACAATTAAAAAGAAAAAAAAATAAAAAAGGGAAAAATGTTCTTGTGATGAGAACTCTAGGATTTACTCTCTTAATAACTTTTTTATATATCATAAAACTGTGACACTCACCATGTTGTACATTATATCTCTAGTACACTACTTGTTGATCTTATAACTGGAAGTCTGTACCTTTTGACCATCTTCCTTCAATTCCTTCTCCTGCCGCGCTCTACCTTTAGTAACCACAGTCTGGTCTCTTTTTGTTTGAGTTTGGGTTTTTTGGTTTTGTTCTTTTTATAGATTTCACAAATAAGTGAAATTATACAGTATTTCTGTCTGACTTATTTCACTTAGCATAATGCCTGCAAGGTCCAACCATGTTGTTGTGAATGGTAGGATTTCCTCATTTTTATGACTGAATAATATTCCGTTATGTATAAATATACCAAAACATCTTTATCCATTCATCCATCCATCACCACTTAGGCTGTGTCCATGCTTTGACTACTATAAATAATGCTGCTATGAACATGGGAGAGCAGAAAGCTTCTCAAATTAGTGTTTTCATTCCTTTGGATTTATTCCCAGAAGTGGAATTGCTAGATCATATGGCAGCTCTATTTTTAATATTTTGAGGGGCCTCCACACTGTTCTCCATAGTGGTTGTGCCAATTTACACTCCTACCAACAGTGTGCAAGGGCTCCCTTTCTCCACATGCAAGCTAGCATTTGTTATCTCTTGTCTTTTTGATGCTAGCCATTATAACACAGGATATCACATAGTGGTTTTAGTTTGCATTTCCCCAATGACTAGTGATGTTGAGCATTTTTTCATGTACCTGTTGGCCTTCTGCATATGTTCTTTGGAGAAATGCCTTCTTGACATATTGCTCACAGTGGGAAACTCAATACAATGTCGAAGAGGAATAAAAGCAGTTATCTTTGCTTCATTTTAACCTCAGTGTACAGGCTTTCAATATTTCGTAAGTATCTACAATGTTGTTGCCATTGTTTCTGTTTTTGAGTTTAGATACACTTTACCAAATTAGTTTCCTACTATTCATAGCTTGCTAAGAATTTTTATCAATCAGAAAGTTGAATTTGATCAAAAGCTTTACCTGCATCTGTTGAAATGACATAATATTGTTCTCTTTATTCTGTTAATGTGATGAAATAAATTGGTTTTTGAATGTTTATCTATCCTTGATTTCCTCATATAAACTGAAATCAATGATGATGTATTCCGCTAGATTAAATCTGTTCCTTTTTTAAAGGAATTCTTATATCTAATATTTATAAGGAAGATAACTGACCTGTAGTTTCTCATCTTTCAATATCCTCATTAGGTTTTATTAGCAAAGTTATGTCAGTCTCGTTTTACAATTTGGATCATGGAAGTTTACTCTCTAGATGTTTATTTAA
Organism: Monodon monoceros; assembly: GCF_005190385.1. NCBI lineage: Eukaryota > Metazoa > Chordata > Mammalia > Artiodactyla > Monodontidae > Monodon > Monodon monoceros. The sequence goes on from NW_021703777.1 coordinate 11,055,827, forward strand.
TAACAATTCTATACTGAAGTCATTTGACCTAAAGTTTTTGTTGTGGGAAGATTTTAATTCAACACTTGATTTCTTTAACAGATAAGGAATTGCACAAAATTTCTACTTTTTCTTGTTGTTTTGCTGCGTTGTGTTTTTCTGTGAATTTGTTCATTTCACCTAAATTTCAAATGTATTTTCATCAAGTTCTTTAGAGTTTCCTAGAACTACCCTTTTTCTTGTATGTAAAACAAGTAGAGATTTCCTCTTTTTCATTCCTGAGACTGGTAATATGTTATTTTCCCTCCACTCCCATACTCACCCTCACACACACACACCCCAGTCTTACTAACAGTGGTTTCTAAATTTAATGAGTCTTCTTAACCAATTTATGGCTTTGCTGATTTTCTCAATTTTAAGTTTTTTCCTATTGATTTCTGATCTTATCTTTATTCCCTTCCTTCTACTCTCTTTAGATTTATATTACTATTATATTTTTACTGGGTCATTGATTTTTTAGCCTTTCTCCTTTTCAAATATAAAACAATATACATATATACACACATACATACCTGGACTTTCCATAGTTTTTCCTTCTATTCTGCAGAAATATGTATATATATTTTCTACTGATTTGTGACCCAGATCACATATCCTTTCTACAACTCTGTTTTATCTACACTGAAAGCCATTTATCACATTATTTTTCAGTTGTAGAGCTAATATTTGCTTACTCTTTTAATAGATTTAAATTCTCTGGTGAAATCTAAATGTTTTCCATTGCTAGTGACTAGACTTCTGTGTTTTTCAGTCTACCTTCAAATAATATTATTCTGCTTCATGTATATTGCAAAGACCTTACAACATTTAATTTGATTTCACTCTCCCGATCTTTATGCTTTGTTGTTATATATTTTACTTATATCAAAATTAATTTTGCTCAAACAACAATATTTCAAATATATTATAGAGTAAGATTTAAATGTATTTTATATTTATACACATATTTACCATTCCAGGTACTTTCACTCCTTGTGTAAATTCAATTTTCCTTCTGGCCTCATTTTTCTTCATCCTAAGGAATTTCTTTTAATATTTCCTGTACTGCAGGTCTGTTGGCAACAAATTCTATCAATTCTTGTTTTTCTGAAAAAAATCTGTATATAGAATTATTGGGGATAGTTTTGTTTTGTTTTGTTTTTTTCCTCAACCTACTTCAGGTGTATCTTTCCATTGTACCTTTATTCACAGTTTTTCTGACAAGTATCCTGTGATAATTCTTATTGTTCTTTTCTCTGTCCACCTAAATTTATTTCTCTTCTCTTAGGGATCAAAGTCCTGTGCTGACTTTGCCCAATATCTAAAGATAGCTCTTCCACATACTTAATCCTGTTTTCTACTTGTTTAACAGTGTGAAGGTAAAGCTGATACCAGTTATATCACCATGGCATAAAATGGAAGTCTTGTCTGTTTGCTTTTAATTGAATTTGTGTATGAAAAGATGTGAAGTCTTTTGATGTGATCTTCCACAGAACAAATTTTTTTGTTTGGTTCTGGTAGGTAGTTGGAATAGGAACATAGAACCTTAATCCAATCAGGAATTGAACTGATTTACAGATGAGTTTTAGTCTTTGTGGGGGCCTCCAGATCTTCGATAACTCCCTGCTTTTAAAATTTAGACTTCAGTGTCCTGAATAAATGCATGGGCTGTTTAGTTCAACCACCTACCAGTCTCTAAACACCCATTTTTCTCTCTGGTACCATGAGACCACCAATAACTACTTAGCTATTCAGAATTTTATTAACAGCTTTTGGTTTGCCTTTTCAATCTCCCGGCCAGTTCTGCCTATAAAACACAAAAGCCTAAAAGGGAAAATATATATATTCTCTATGCTAGGCGTACTTTGTGCTACTTTTCAGGATATTAGTCTTAAATGCTTGTGTTGGTAGATATGTTCCAATTTCTGTCTTTTCAGTCCAGTTGGGACTACAAAAAAGCTTTATAGCTTCTCTGTTTCTTAATAGCTACTCTAAGCTTGGCTTCTTACCTCTGTCCACATGTCACTTATGAATTGAAATTTGTCCTTGGATATTAATCCCCTATCAGATACATGTTTGCAAATATTTTCTTCAATTCTGTGAGTTGCCTTTTCAATTTATTTGTTTTTTTCTTTGCTGTGCAAAAGCTCTTTCATTTGATGTAGCCCCAATTGTTTATTTTAGCTTTTGCTGCCTGTGTTTTTGATATCTTATCCAAGAAATTGTTGCCAAGACCAATGTCAAGGATCTTTTTTGCTATGTTTTCTCCTAGGAGTTTTATAGTTTCAGGTCTTATATTTAAATCTTTGATCCATTTTGAGTTAATTTTTGCGAGATGTGTAAGATAGGTTCAGTTTAATTCTTCTCTTGTGGATATCCAGTTTTCCCAACACCACTTATGGAAGAGACCAGACTCTCTCCATTGTGTGTTTTGGCACCCTTGTCAAAAATTAATTGACTGTAACTCAATGAAAAAGTTGACCGTATATGCATAGGTTTATGTCTGGATTCTCTTTTCTGATCCACTGGCCTTTGTGCCTGTTTTTATGCCAGTACCATACTGTTTTGATTACTATAGCTTTGTAAGATAGCTTGAAATTATAATATATAAAAACTCATATGATTCAATAGCAAAAAAGCAAATAAAGCAATTTAAATGGCACAAAGTACCTGGATTGACACTTTTTCAAATGTATATGAAAAGGTGCTCAACATCACTAATAATCAGGGAAATACAGATCAAAACCACAGTGAGATATTACTTCATACCTGTTATGATGGCCACTATCAAAAAGAGAAGAAATAACAAATATTGGTTTGGAGAAAAGGGAACCCTTAAACATTTTGGGGAATGTAAATTGGTAAAATCATTATGGAAAACAGTATGGCAAGTCCTCAAAAAACTAAAAATAGAACTACCATATGATCTAGCAGTCCTAATACTGTGTATATATCCAAAGAAATGAAATCAGTGTCTCGAAGAGATGTCTTCACGTCCATTTTCATTGCACCATTATTCAAAATAGCCAAGATATGGAAACACCCTAAAAGTTCTTTGATGGATGAACTGAGAAACAAAATGTAATATATATATATACATACAATGGAATATTATTCAGTCACACAAAATAAGGAAATCCTTCAATTTCCAACAATATCTATGAAACTGCAGGACATTATGCTAAGTGAAATAAGCCAGACAGAGAAACGCAGATACTGTATGGTAACATTTATATGTGGAATCTAAAAAAAAATAATAATTTAATAGAAGCAGAATAGAATGGTCATTGACAGGGGCTGGGGGAGGGAGAAATGGGAAGATGCAGGTCAAAGGCTACAAACTTTCAATTATAACAAGAATAAGTTTTGAGGATCTAATGCACAGCATAATGAGTGTAGTTAATAATATAGTATTATATACTTGAAACTTGCTAAGCGTAGATCATAAGCATTCTTATTACACATGCCAAAAAAGAGTTAACTATGTGAGGTGATGAATGTGTTAATTATCTTGATCTTGGTAATCATTCCACAATGTATGTATACCGGATAATCACATTGTATACTTTAAATATATACAATTATATTTGTTGATTGTTCCTCAGTAAAGTTGGGGGACGGGGAAGGAAAGAAAATTGTCCTTGGAAGAAAAGCAGTGAAAATGAAAAAAAATCACCTCAGCTGTTCAAGGTCTTCAAATATTTTTAAAAATATTTTTACCCCTCTTTTATCCTCATTCTTAGCAGAGGGCCAATAATTTCATTCATTTATTCCAAATACATGATTCCATTCACTCATAATTCCAAATTTAAAGGAAGGTAGGGGCTAAGAGGAAGATTTTTGGCAAATTGTCATTGGTCTAAATTGACAAATGATACAAGATTCAGCCATATGAAATATGACACTATATTTGTAATAGGGATCCTGTAAGGATCTGAGACTAATTAACTAATAACAAGTATTTGCTTCTCACTAGAAGATAGGATTGTGCAAGTTTACACAGTTGAATTTAAGAGTGACCATCCAATATATTAATAATTAAAATATGGTAAGAATTAAAATAGCTTTTTATTTAATTTAACTCTATAGAAACCTACAGGTTTGTGGAATCTTCTCAAATACTTTTTGAAATGAAGTAAGCAGTTAGAAATAAAGGAGGAAGGAAAGAAGGGCAGGGTAGTAAATGTGAAAAGAAAGGTGGGACATTAGGAATAAATGGCAAGGAAGGAGAGGAGGAAACAGTTTTTATGTGTGCATTTTTTTCTGTTTACATTTTTCTAAATTACATTATTTTATCCTATTTTCCTTTTTCTTAGGTTAATTAATTAATTTATTTTTGGCTGCATTGTGTCTTCGTTGCTGCATGTGGGCTTTCTCTAGTTTCAGCGAGCGGGGGCTACTCCTTGTTGCAGTGCACAGGCTTCTCATTGTGGTGGCTTCTCTTGTTGCGGAGCACGGGCTCTAGGTGCGCAGGCTTCAGTAGTTGTGGCTCTCAGGCTCTAGAGCGTGGGCTCAGTAGTTGTGGCACACGGGCTTAGTTGCTCTACAGGATGTGGGATCTTCCCAGACCAGGAATTGAACCTGTGTCCCTGGCATTGGCAGGCAGATTCTTAACCACTGCACCACCAGGGAAGTCCCAGTTTTCCTGTTTTTTATTTTATACATATATACACATTTCTTTGGGCAGATATGTAGCAGTTAAACACTTTGTTTCTGTCATTAACCAGAGACTCTTTGGTCTAAAGCACTTTTTCTTTTTTGCTTTAACTTATTTTTAAAATAATAACACCTTACCAGCTAATTTGGTTCTATTTAACATCTGATTTTGTACTTTTATCAAAAAAATTCCTCCTTGGGCTTCCCTGGTGGCGCAGTGGTTGAGAGTCCACCTGCCGATGCAGGGGACACGGGTTCGTGCCCTGGTCCGGGAAGATCCCACATGCCACGGAGCAGCTGTGCCCGTGAGCCATGGCTGCTGAGCCTGTGCGTCTGGAGCCTGTGCTCCGCAACGGTGGAGGCCACAGCAGTGAGAGGCCCACGTACGGAAAAAAAAAAAATCCTCCTTGTATTCAATATCACCCTTTAAAATGAATGTTTGACCTGCTGAGAGCAGAGACCCCTTCTTGCTTTTCCCTCTGTATTTCTAACATCTAGCAGTGGTTGGTACATAGCAGAAACTCACTAAATATCTACTAATGCAAAAAAAAATGGAATAACATTGAATTCCACAATTTTAGAAAACACCCCAATTTTAAGATAGAAAGACATATGTAAGGTCGATAGAACCAATAAAGGAGGGAGAGAGGAGAAAACAAAAAAAGATAATAAAGACAAACAACACTTTCTCAAAATTAGACAAAAAGTCAGAAGTATAGAGCTGTGCACCAGAGTAGAGCTTTAATCAGCCATAATCATCTTTTTAAGGTGTAGCCTGTTTTATAGAAGCAGAGAGATGGGTAAACACTGCATATTAAGAAACTATTTTTTTCTAAGGACAGAGTCTTAAAAGAACAATTCCACATACCATGCTTGTCCTCACAAGTGCTGCTAATGGCAAGAGAAGCTCTCATTCTTCCACTCAGGTACCTCCCTTTACATTTTCCTCTCTGAGCATAGGTAGAAGATATAACTCTTCTACATATTTGTAAGCTGATTTTCATCCTTTATTCACTTATGCATTCCACACTTCCTTCATTCAGTCTCTGTATTTTTTATTCCAGAAAAGAAAATTCCGTCTACTTATGATCTGATATTCCTTCACAGGAAATATTCTAGATGCAAGAAATGCTACACTTACGAGGGAACTTGTACAAGACACTTACATAGCCTCATCCACCAGAGGGCAGACAGCAGAAGCAAGAAGAACTACAATCCTGCAGCCTGTGGAACAAAAACCACATTCACAGAAAGATAGACAAGATGAAAAGGCAGAGGGCTATGTGCCAGATGAAGGAACAGGATAAAACCCCCAAAATACAACTAAATGAAGTGGAGATAGGCAATCTTCCAGAAAAAGAATGCAGAAAAATGATAGTGAAGATGATCCAGGACCTCGGAAAAAGAATGTAGGCAAAGATCGAGAAGATGAAAGAAATGGTTAACAAAGACGTAGAAGAATTAAAGGACAAACAGAGATGAACAATACAATAACTGAAATGAAAAATATACTAGAAGGAATTAATAGCAGAATAACTGAGGTAGAAGAATGGATAAGTGACCTGGAAGACAGAATGGTGGAATTCACTGCTGCGGAACAGAATAAAGAAAAAAGAATGAAAACAGCCTACGAGACCTCTGAGACAACATTAAATGCAACAGCATTCGCATTATAGGGGTCCCAGAAGGAGAAGACAGAGAGAAAGGACCCGAGAAAATATTTGAAGAGATTATAGTTGAAAGCTTCCCTAACATGGGAAAAGAAATAGCCACCCAAGTCCAAGAAGCACAGAGAGTCCCATACAGGATAAACCCAAGGAGAAACACACCAAGACACATAGTAATCAAACTGGCAAAAATTAAAGACAAAAAAAAATCATTGAAAGCAGCAAGGGAAAAGTGACAAATAGCATACAAGGGAACTCCCATAAGGTTAACAGCTGATTTCTCAGCAGAAACTCTACAAGCCAGAAGGGAGTGGCATGATATGCTTAAAGAGATGAAAGCGAAGAACCTCCAACCAAGATTACTCTACCAGGCAAGGATCTCATTCAGATTCGATGGAGAAATCAAAAGCTTTACAGAAAAGCAAAAGCTAAGAGAATTCAGCACCACCAAACCAGTTCTACAACAAATGCTAAAGGAACTTCTCTAAATGGGAAACACAAGAGAAGAAAAGAACCTACCAAAACAAACCGAAAACAATTAAGGAAATGGTCATAGGAACATATATATCAATAATTACCTTAAAAATGAATGGATTAAATGCTCCAAACAAAAGACACAGGCTTGCTGCATGGATACAAAAACAAGACCCATCTATATGCTGTCTACAAGAGACCCACTTCAGATCTAGGAACACATACAGATTAAAAGTGAGGGGATGGAAAAAGATATTCCATGCAAATGGAAATCAAAAGAAAGCTGGAGTAGTAATACTCATATCAGATAAAATAGACTTTAAAATAAAGAATATTACAAAGACAAGGAAGGACACTACATAATGATCAAGGGATCAATCCAAGAAGAAGATATAACAATTATAAATATATATGCAACCAACATAGGAGCACCACAATACATAAGGCAACTGCTAGCCTCTTTTATAGCTTAAAAGAGGAAATCGACAGTAACACAATAATAGTGGGGGACTTTAACACCTCACTTACACCAATGGACAGATCATCCAAAATGAACATAAATAAGGAAAGAGAAGCTTTAAATGACACAATAGACCAGATAGATTTAATTGATATATATAGGATATTCCATCCAAAAAAAGCAGATTACACTTTCTTCTCAAGTGCGCATGGAATATCCTCCAGGATAGATCACATCTTGGGTCACAAATCAAGCCACTGTAAATTTAAGAAAATTGAAATCATATCAAGCATCTTTTCTGCCCACAATGCTATGAGATTAGAAATGAATTACAGGGGAAAAAAAGTAAAAAACACAAACACATGGAGGCTAAACAATACGTTACTAAATAACCAAGAGATCACTGAACAAATCAAAGAGGAAATCAAAAAATACCTGGAGAAAAATGACAATGAAAACACGACGATCCAAAACCTATGGGATGCAGCAAAAGCAGTTCTAAAAGGGAAGTTTATAGCTATACAAGCCTAATTCAAGAAACAAGAAAACTCTCAAATAAACAATCTAATCTTACACCTAAAGGAACTAGAGAAAGAAGAACAAACAAAACCCGAAGTTAGCAGAAGGAAAGAAATCATAAAGATCAGAGCAGAAATAAATGAAATAGAAATAAAGATAACAATAGCAACGATCAATAATACTAAAAACTTGTTTTTTGAGAAGATAAACAAAACTGATAAACCTTTAGCCAGACTCATCAAGAAAAAGAGGGAGGGGACTCAAATCAATAAAATTAGAGGGCTTCCCTGGTGGCGCAGTGGTTGAGAGTCCGCCTGCCGATGCAGGGGACATGGGTTCGTGCCCCTGTCCGGGAAGATCCCACATGCCGCGGAGCGGCTGGGCCCGTGAGCCGTGGCCGCTGAGCCTGCGCGTCCGGAGCCTGTGCTCCACAACGGGAGAGGCCACAACAGTGAGAGGCCCGTGTACCGCAAAAAAAAAACAAAAAACAAAAAACAAAACAAACAAAAAAAAATAAATAAAATTAGAAATGAAAATGAAAAAGAAAATGAAAATGAAAAAGAAGTTACAACAGACACCACAGAAATACAAAGCGACTAAGAGACTACTACAAGCAACTCTATGCCAATAAAATGGACAAACTGGAAGAAATGGACAAATTCTTAGAACGGTATAACCTACCAAGACTGAACCAGGAAGAAATAGAAAATGTGAACAGACCAATCACAAGTAATGAAACTGAAACTGTGATTAAAAATCTTCCAACAGAAAAAATCCAGGACCAGATGGCTTCACAGGTGAATTTTATCAAACATTTAGAGAAGAGCTAACACCCATCCTTCTCAAACTCTTCCAAAAAATTGTGGAGGAAGGAACAATCCCAATCTCATTCTATGAGGCCACCATCAGGCTGATACCAAAACCAGACAAAGATACTACAAAAAAAGAAAATTACAGACCAATATCACTGATGAATATGGATGCAAAAGTCCTCAACAAAATACTAGCAAACAGAATCCAACAACATATTAAAAGGATCATACACCATGATCAAGTGGGATTTATCCCAGGGATGCAAGTATTCTTCAATATACATAAATAAATCAATGAGATACACCATATTAACAAATTGAAGAATAAAAACCATACGATCATCTCAGTAGATGCAGAAAAATCTTTTGAAAAAATTTAACACCCAGTTATGATAAAAACTCTCCAGAAAGTGGGCATAGAGGGAACTGACCTCAACATAATAAAGGCCATATATGACAAACCTACAGCAAACAACATTCTCAATGGTGAAAAACTGAAACCATTTCTTCTATGATCAGGAAGAAGACAAGCATGTCCACTCTCGCCACTATTATTCAACATAGCTTTGGAAGTCCTAGCCATGGCAATCAGAGAAGAAAAATAAATAAAAGGAATACACATTGGAAAAGAAGAAGTAAAACTGTCACTGTTTGCAGATGACATAATACTATACATAGAAATCCTAAAGATGCCACCCGAAAACTACTAGAGCTAATCAATGAATTTGGTAAAGTTGCAGGATACAAGATTAATTCACAGAAATGTCTTGCATTCCTATACACTAATGATGAAAAATCTGAAAGAGAAATTAAGGAAACCCTCCCATTTACCATTGCAACAAAAAGAATAAAATACCTAGGAATAAACTTACCTAGGGAGACAAAAGGCCTGTATGCAGAAAACTATAAGACACTGATGAAAGAAATTAGAGATGATACCAACAGATGGAGAGATATACCATGTTCTTTGATTGAAAGAATCAATATTGTGAAAATGACTATACTACCCAGAGTAATCTACGGATTCAATGCAATCCCTATCAAATTACCAATGGCATTTTTTATGGAACTAGAACAAAAAAATCTTAAAACTTGTATGGAGACACAAAAGACCCTGAATAGGCAAAGCAGTCTTGAGGGAAAAAAATGGAGCTGGAGGAATCAGACTCCCTGACTTCAGACTATACTACAAAGCTACAGTAATCAAGACAATATGGTACTGGCACAAAAACAGAAACATAGATCAATGGAACAAGATAGAAAGCCCAGAGATAAACCCACGCTCCTATGGTCAAGTAGCCTATGACAAAGGAGGCAAGGATATACAATGGAGAAAAGACAGTCTCTTCAATAAGTGGTGCTGGGAAAACTGGACAGCTACATGTAAAAGAATGAAATTAGAACATTCCCTAACACCATATACAAAAATAAACTCAAAATGGATTAAAAACCTAAATGTAAGACCAGACACTATAAAACTCTTAGAGGAAAATATAGGAAGAACACTCTTTGACATAAATCACAGCAAGATCTTTTTTGATCCACCTCCTAGAGTAATGGAAATAAAAACAAAAATAAACAAATGGGACCTAAGTAAACTTAAAAGCTTTTGCACAGCAAAGGAAACCATAGACAAGATGAAAAGACAACCTTCAGAATGGGAGAAAATATTTGCAAGTGAATGAATGGACAAAGGATTAATCTCCAAAATATATAAACAGCTCATACAGCTCAATATTAAAAAAACAAACAACCCAATCCAAAAATGGGTAGAAGACCTAAATAGACATTTATCCAAAGAAGACATACAGATGGCCAAGAAGCACATGAAAAGCTGCTCAACGTCACTAATTATTAGAGAAATGCAAATCAAAACTACAACGAGGTATCACCTCACACCACTTAGAATGGGCATCATCAGAAAATCTACAAACAACAAATGCTGGAGAGGGTGTGGAGAAAAGGGAACCCTCTTGCACTGTTGGTGGGAATGTAAATTGATATAGCCACTATGGGGAACAGTATGGAGGTTCCTTAAAAAACTAAAAATAGAATTACCATATGATCCAGCAATCCCACTACTGCGCATATACCCAGAGAAAACCATAATTCAAAAAGACACATGCACCCCAATGTTCATTGCAGCACTATTTACAATAACCAGGTCATGGAAACAACCTAAATGCCCGTTTACAGACAAATGGATAAAGAAGTTATGGTACATATATACACTGGAATATTACTTAGCCATAAAAAGGAACGAAATTGGGTCATTTGCTGAGACGTGGATGGATCTAGAGACTGTCATACAGAGTGAAGTAAGTCAAAAAGAGAAAAACAAATATCGTAAATTAACACATATATGTGGAACCTAGAAAAATGGTACAGATGAACCAGTTTGCAGGGCAGAAATTGAGATACACATGTAGAGAACAAATGTATGGACACCAAGAAGGGAAAGCGGCGGGAGGGTGGTGGTGGTGGTGTGAAGAATTGGGCAATTGGGATTGACATGTATACACTGATGTGTATAAAATTGATGACTATTAAGGACATGTTGTATAAAAAAATAAATAAAATTAAATTTAAAATTTTTTTAAGAGAAAAAGAAATGCTACACTTACGTATAAAGGGTGTGTTTTCCTTGGCTGAATTTATATTTAAGCTATTATACAGAAGTATACAATTATCTTTATGTTATGCAAATTTGGAATAAGACATAATTCATTTGAAAAAAGACAGTGTAGTAAGATTATGAATCATCCTTCCTCAAAGGTGATATTCTGTAACTTTTATAAATACTTCTTGTGTTTTTCCTTTATTGCATTTTATATTGTTTGAAATCTCCAGGAATATGAGGTAAAGATGTAAGTTGTTTTCTCCTTTTTGACCTCTTTTACTATCCATAAACTTCTGAAAAATTCTCCTGTATTACTAGTCACGGTCCAAAGGCAAACTTTTAGATTTTTCCAAAACTGGTTGGTTTTTAGCGTAGAACAAATGTTAGAGAAGAAAAGTGATATAAAAAAAAAAAAAGAAAAGAGAAGAAAAGAACAGGTGGACATATCAGAAATATACTTAGAGATTAAATAATTTAATAACTATTTCCTTTTTGTGATATATCTTATGAAATGATGAAAACATATACTAAGTAAGTATTCAAGCTCATCTTTTGTTGCAGTATGGGGTGGGCGTTAGTGTTGTTTTTTATTGACTTGCTTGCTTTTGTTTTTATGTTTTGCATCCTTATCTTGCACTCTCTTTGATTAGCCACTACTCAAATTCAAATCCATACACTGTAGAAGTCATATTCTCAGTATTTTAGAAATCATAAGGAAATATGATTCATCTACTCAAAATGCTTTGCTTTATAGATGAATAAACTGAGGTCTTGAGAGGCTAAGCCCTGTCCAAAAGACACTAGGGGCAAAACCTTGTGGTTCAGTACTTTATGCACCACTGCAGCAGCCTCGTATATGGACCACCTCCTTTAGAATTTTCTCCTCCTTTCTACCAGCCATATTGCTTCCAGTTAAATCAGTCATTCCATGTCTCAACAAGTCTAGCAACCAGTTAGACACCCATAGAGAACCTAATCTTTATGAAGCACTTCACAATCTGCCCCAAAGCTCATTTTTATACTATGTTCCCTTTATAAGCCCTATACGTCAATCAAACTTGTATTTTCTTTCTCTGTGCCTTTGTATTAATCATTTTTCCATCTCAAATATCAATTTTCCATCTCTGTCAAAGTCTACATATTGATCCAAATGCAGAACAAGTCCTAACACTACAAAGAATTACTTATATATAAAAACTATCAAAAGCACTGTATGAAAGGTAGTTTTGTTCCCATATTAATTACTTATAAATAAATTATAAAGAGGTTAAGTCAACTGTCCACAGAGCTAGTAAGAAAAAAAGAAAGTTGAAAATTAATTAAATTTGTTCTGACTGCCCCAGTATCATTGCTGAAGTTATTTAAGCTACCATTAAATACTGCTAAAGTTCACATTAATCACCTCTATGTGTCTACTGTCACCTGTGTCCAAAGTATGATTCTAATTCCACTATTGTTGTAAAGAACCATACACACTTGCATACATGCAGGCCTATGCACACATGCACACACAGTATGAGATGTCTGCAGACAAAATAATAGAGCAAAGTTTCCTAACTTCCAATCAGTGATTGGGCATGTCTCTTCATTTCACCACTCCTCTCCAAGGGTATCTCTGTTACAGTGAGCAGATTCCCATGAATTGTTCTGTGGCTGTTCTTCTGGATATTAACCAGAGAAAAAGCAATAAATCCCACTCTGGAGAAAGGAATAAAATAGGAATATCATATTGAAAAATAATATACACAAGGGTTAAAGAAAAATAATACATGAAGATTAAAGGAAAAAATATTGTGGTACCACAAGAAGGTAAGGACTTGACTCCATGGCCCCCTTTTTACTTGTGTTTTTTATTTGGTGATGATGGTTTGCAGATGTTTCTTGAACCCATCAAGTTGAACAACAGCATAGATACTACCATATATGTATATATATATATATATACACATATATATACATATATATAGTAATCTTTTGTGGTATGTTAAGTATCTTATACTATGTAATCTTTTGCATAAAGTATCTCATATGATGATTCAAGTCATTGATTTTTCCAAATGTAAATTACACTTAACAAGGAAGTTCTGTATGGACTAGAATTTCAACAACAGTAGTACAAAAGCAATGGAAAACTCATTTATGTTTACGGAGGAAGTCTTCTTTATATGACCTGAGACTTCCCTGAAGAACTATGTTGTAAATCATCTTGTAGAATAGAAAGTTTCAGAGTTGATGGTCCAACCCCACTGTATGACCTAAGACAGATAATTAATTATTCCACACCTCTGACCCCTTACATTAAAAATAACTGTTTACTTCATAGGTATAAATATTAGTGCTTATCTCTGTTCAGAAACTTTGCCTCTACTTATTCATGGAATTTTCTGTCTTCCTTTTGAACATTTTTCTTAACTTTTCCACCACAATATCAAAATAAATACAGCTCAACACTACAATTTTTACACCCATGAGCATTTCTGGTTAGAGATTTATTGAACAAGTGTTACATATTATTTATTAACTAAAATGTGATTTTTCTTGAAGTTAGGTATTCATGCAAATTTTGTATCTTATTAACACAATTAATGATGTTACTTAAAAATCACTGTATGAGAGACTTTTTTGATAAATCAGAAAGAGAATAAAATGATTTAATTATTAAATGTCAAATTAGCAAAAGAAATCTGGAGTCATGAGATATGTTTATAATGCTCTCATGAAATTCTCATAGTAGAGCTGTATGTCTGCAGGTCTCCTCCTGAGAGAATATTGGCTCCTTCCATAACTAAACAGGTGACCCTACTGTTCCCTGGAGTAGCTTCCATTTACCTTGTTAAAATGAATCGCTCTCAAATAAGAATAATTCCTCACTTGTTGCTTAGCCTGTTGGACGCTGCTATGTTCTGAATGATTTATGATCATACATTTAAATAACTACATTGGTCCTGTTGTTCTAATATTTCACCACAGCTAACAAGAAGATACATGCAGATAAATGTACTACAACATCACCTCTCTTCAAGTCTTTCCTCTACTAGAAATTAACCATCTCTAAATAAAAAAACCACCCAGTCTTTCCCCATTGGAACTTAAATAGTAAGTCTACATTAATGTAATATTACTTTATAATATACAACAATCAAAATAGCATTGCTGCAGCTACCTTCTACTAAATATAAGTTAGAATATACTTTATATAATGGAAAAAACTAAACTTAGCCTGTTTAAGAGAAAAATGTAACTAAAAGGAATAAATTACTTTGGTAATCAAAATAATAAAATGGATACTTAAGATCGTATATTAATCACTTGGTACAAATTTCACTGAAGTTGGAGATACGTTGAATTGTTTATTTGGGCAGGAGGAGGATGACGATAATAACCTATTCTATCTAGAGAGGAGAAACATTTCTCTTGTTCTAGAACAAAATGCTGCAACCCTATCACATTTTAGAACCCTACACACTTGCATACATGCAGGCCTATGCACACATGCACACACAGTATGAGATGTCTGTAGACAAAATAACAGAGCATAATAAGCATGAGCAAATTCTTATTTTGACAAGAGAATTCTTAATAAGCATTCAGAAACCACAGCAACCATACTTAGTACAAGCCAGCCCTAATACATAGATTCATTCCTCTAGAGCTTGCTCAGTCTCATTTTTGTCCCTCACTTTTCTCCTAGGTTGTTTTTACTGCCAGTAAAATCATGGTCAGTAGCCATGGAAAGAAAAAAACAATGCTGTATTTAGAAACAGAGGTTAAGGTCAAGTCTCCACTTAACAAAGAGAAATAAAGGACTAAAACACAGGCCAAGGTCTGAAGTCTCCCAACTGCTTAGTGGGAAACTAACTAACTGATCCTTTATCCCATAACTACCCCAGCCCCTTGTCTTCCGGGAGCCAGATTTGAGATTTATTCTCCTGTCTTCTCCTTGGCTGCCTTGTGAATAAGCTCTGTCTTTGCTGCAAACCTCGCATGTCTCAGCGTTTTGGCTTGCTGTGTTTCTGACAAAGGGAACCTGGCTCAGATAAATCGCCTAGCAAAGAAAAATCCAAGACACCAGTCAGATTTTTACCGCAGTTGTCTACGCCATGTGGCTGACAGGGTCTTGGTGCTCTGCCAGGTGTCAGGCCTCAGCCTCTGAGAGGGGGAGAGCCAAGTTCAGGACACTGGACCACCGGAGACCTCCAGGCCCCATGTACTATCAATCAGCGAGAGCTCTACCAGAGATCTCTGCCTCAACGCTAAGACCCAGTGCCACCCAATGACTAGCAAGCTCCAGTGCTGGACACCCTATGCCAAACAACTAGCAAGACAGGACCACAACCCAACCCATTAGTAGAGAGGCTGCCTAACATCATAATAAGGTCACAGACACTCCAAAACACACGATGTGGTTCACCCAACAGAAAGACAAGATCCAGCCCCATCAACCAGAACAGGCACTAGCCCCCTCCACCAGGAACCCTACACAACCCATTGAACCAACCTTAGCCACTGGGGGCAGACACCAAAAACAACAGGAACGGGGCTTCCCTGGTGGCACAGTGGTTGACAGTCCCCCTGCCGATGTAGGGGACACGGGTTCGTGCCACGGTCCGGGAAGACCCCACATGCCGCAGAGCGGCTGGGCCCGTGAGCCATGGCCGCTGAGCCTGCGCCTCTGGAGCCTGTGCTCCACAACGGGAGAGGCCACCACAGTGAGAGGCCCACGTACCGCAAAAAAAAAAAAAGAAACCAACCAACAAACAAAAAACAACAGGAACTATGAATCTGCAGGCTGCGAAAAGGAGACCCCAAACACAGTAAGTTAATCAAACTGGGAAGACAGAGAAATATGCAGCAGAAGGAGCAAGGTAAAAACCCACCAGACCAAACAAATGAAGATGAAATAGGCAGTCTACCTGAAAAAGAATGCAGAATAATGATAGTAAAGATGATCTAAAGTCTTAGAAATAGAATGGAGAAAATACAAGAAACATTTAACAACGAACTAGTAGAACAAAAGAGCAAACAAACAATGATGAACAGCACAGTAAATGAAATTAAAAATTCTCTAGAAGGATTCAGTAACAGAATAACTGAGGCAGAAGAACGGATAAGTGACCTGGAAGACAAATTAGTGGGAATAACTGCCTCAGAGCTGAATAAAGAAAAAAGAATGAAAAGAATTGAAGACAGTCTCAGAGACTTCTGGGACAACATTAAATGCACCAATATTCAAATTATAGGGGTCCCAGAAAAAGAAGAGAAAAAGAAAGGGACTCAGAAAATATTTGAAGAGATTATACTTGAAAACTTCCCTAATATGGGAAAGGAAATAGTAAATCAAGTCCAGGAAGTGTAGAGAGTCCCATACAGGATAAATCCAAGGATAAACACACCAAGAAACATATTAATCAAACTATCAAAAATTAAATACAAAAAAAAATTATTAAAAGCAGCAAGGGAAAAGCAACAAATAATATACAAGGGAATTCCCATAAGGTTAACAGCTGATCTTTCAACAGAAACTCTGCAAACCAGAAGAGAGTGCAGGATGTATTTAAAGGGATAAAAGGGAAAAAAACTACAACCAAGATTTCTCTATGCAGCAAGGATCTCATTCAGATTCGATGGAGAAATTAAAACCTTTATAGACAAGCAAAAGTTAAGAAAATTCAGCACCACCAAACCAACTTTACAACAAATGCTAAAGGAATTTCTCTAAGCAGGAAACACAAGAGAAGGAAAAGACCTACAAAAAACAAACCCAAAAGAATTAAGAAAATGGTAATAGGAACATACATATCGATAATTACCTTAAATGTAAATGCTCCAACCAAAAGACATAGACTGGCTGAATGGATACAAAAACAAGACCCATATATATGCTGATCTCAAGAGACTCACTTCAGCCCTAGGGACACATACAGACTGAAAGTGAGGGGATGGAAAAAGATATTCCATGCAAATGGAAATCAAAAGAAAGCTGGAGTAGCAATCCTCATATCAGACAAAATAGACTTTAAAACAAAGAGTATTACAAGAGAAGGAAGGACACTACATAATGATCAAGGGATCAAGCCAGGAAGAAGATATTAAAATTGTAAATATTTATGCACACAATATAGGATCACCTCAATATATAAGGCAGATGCTAAAAGCTATAAAAGAGGAAATCAAGAGAAACACAGTAATAGTGGGGGACTTTACCTCCCCACTTTCACCAATGAACAGACCAACCAAAATGAAAATAAACAAGGAAACACAAGCTTTAAATGACACAATAAACAAGATGGACTTAATTGATATTTATAGGACATTCCATCTAAAAACAACAGAAAACACTTTCTTCTCAAGTGCTCATGGAACATTCTGCAGGATAGTTCATATCTTGGGTCATAAATCAAGCCTTGGTAAATTTAAGAATATTGAAAATATATCAAGTATCTTTTCCAACCACAATGCTATGAGACTAGATATCAAATACAGGAAAAAAGTTGTAAAAAATATGAACATATGGAGGCTAAACAATATGCTATAAATAACCAAGAGATCACTGAAGAAATCAAAGAGGAAATCAAAACATACCTAGAAACAAATGACAATGAAAACACGATGACCAAAAACGTATGGGGTGCAGCAAAAGCAATTCTAAGAGGGAAGTTTATAGCAATACAATCCTACCTCAAGAAACAAGAAACATCATAATTAAACAACTTAACCTTCCACCAAAAGGAATTAAAGAAAGAAAAACAAAAAACCCAAAGTTAGCAGAAGGAAAGAAATCATAAAGATCAAATCAGAAATAAATGAAAAAGAAAGGAAGGAAATGACAGCAAAGATCAATACAACTAAAAGCTGGTTCTTTGAGAAGATAAACAAAATTGATAAACCATTAGCCAGACTCATAAAGAAAAAAAGGGAGAAGACTCAAATCATCAGAATTAGAAATGAAAAACGAAAAGTAACAACTGACACTGCAGAAATACAACGGATCGTGAGAGACTACTACAAGCAACTATATGCCAATAAAATGGACAACCTGGAAGAAATGGCAAAACTTCAGACTATATTACAAAGCTACAGTAATCAAGACAGTATGGTAGTGGCACAAAAACAGAAATATACATCAATGGAACAGTATAGAAAGCCCAGAGATAAACCCATGCACATATGGTCACCTTATCTTTGATAAAGGAGGCAAGAATATACAATGGAGAAAAGACAGCCCCTTCAATAAGTGGTGCTGGGAAAACTGGACAGCTACATGTAAAAGAATGAAATTAGAACACTCCCTAACATCATACACAAAAATAAACTCAAAATGGATTAAAGACCTAAATGTAAGGCAAGACACTAAAAAACTCTTAGAGGAAAACCTAGGCAGAACACTCTATGACATAAATCACAGCAAGATCCTTTTGACCCACCTCCTAGAGAAATGGAAATAAAAACAGAAATAAATAAATGGGACCTAATGAAACTTAAGAGCTTTTGCACAGCAAAGGAAAGCATAAACAAGACGAAAAGACAACCCTCAGAATGGGAGAAAACATTTGCAAATTAAGCAACAGACAAAGAATTAATCTCCAAAATTTACAAGCAGCTCATGCAGTTCAATAACAAAAAACCAAGCAACCCAATCCAAAGTGGGCAGAAGATCTAAATGGACATTTCTCCAAAGAAGGTATAGAGATTGCCAACAAACCCATGAAAGGATGCTCAACATCACTAATCATCAGAGAAATGCAAATCAAAATTACAATGAGGTACCACCTCACACCAGTCACAATGGCCATCATCAAAAAATCTACAAACAATAAATGCTGGAGAGGGTGTGGAGAAAAGGGAACCCTCTTGCACTACTGGTGGGAATGTAAATTGATACAGCCACTATGGAGAACAGTATGGAGGTCCTTAAAAAACTAAAAATAGAACTACCATATGCCCCAGCAATCCCACTACTGGGCATATACCCTGAGAAAACCATAATTCAAAAAGTGTCATGTACCACATGTTCATTGCAGCACTACTTACAATAGCCAGGACATGGAAGCAACCTAAGTGTCCATCAACAGATGAATGGATAAAGAAGATGTGGCACATATATACAATGGCATATTACTCAGCCATAAAAAGAAATGAAATTGAGTTAGTTGTAGTGAGGTAGATGGACCTAGAATCTGTTATACAGAGTGAAGTAAGTCAGAAAGAGAAAAACAAATACTGTATGCTAACACATATATATGGAATCTAAAAAAAACAAAAAAAAAAACAAAAATAAATAGTTCTCAAGAGCCTAGGGGCAGGACAGGAATAAAGACGTAGATGTAGAGAATGGACTTGAGGACACGGGGAGGGGGAAGGGTAAGCTGGCATGAAGTGAGAGTTTGGCATGGACATATATACGCTACCAAATGTAAAATAGATAGCTATTGGAAGCAGCCGCATAGCACAGGGAGATCAGCTCAATGCTTTGTGACCATCCAGAGGTGTGGGATAGGGAGGTTGAGAGGGAGACACAAGAGGTAGGAGATACGGGTATATATGTATACATATAGTTGGTTCACTTTGTTATAAAGCAGAAACTAACACACCATTTTAAAGCAATTATACCTCAATAACGATGTTAAAAAAACTAACAGTGGGAAACTTCCCAACTTTTACAACAAAAGTAAGTAAAACATTGAACAATTATCTGATTCATGAAAGAAGAATAATCTGCCAACAGTTAATTAAATAATGAATGAGATTTGTTGACATGATTTATCTGGGTTCATTGATAATAACTCCAAAGAGTGGCTCTTCCATCTGGGCTACTTTTACTCAGTACCCCTGGCCAAATAACCGCCTTTATTTGTCATAAAAAATTAAATAGAGTCAAAAATTTTATGCTATATTTATTTTAACTGTGTTTATTGTTATCTATTAAATAACAATCTATCATTTTTATCTATAAGCATATTTCATATTATAAATTTTTTAAAATTCGTGGCATCAATTTGAGTATTTATTCTTGCAAGTAACAGAAGCTATTGTAACTTGACATAGAAAGAGATATTATTTCATAATAAAAAGTCAGGAAGTTCATTGACAACTCAGATCCTTACATCTCTCTAATCTGCTGTCCTGAGCAACTGGCTTTTATCCTGAGGTTTTTCTGCCCATGGCCAAAGGACTGCTGTTCAAGGCATGAGGGTATACAGAGCCATGTCAAAAGACAAAAACATCGTTTTCCTCTGAAATTTCTTTTGATTGGGGAGTAACTTTTCAAACAACTCCTATTCCACATCTCATTGGCTATCCATAAAGCAATCATTAGCAAAAAGGAATGGGAAGGATGTCGGTTTCCAAATTCTCATGTAAGGAGCTTGGAAGTCACCACTCCACCCCAACAAATAAAAGCCTGAACAGACTGAAAAGTTATAACGCTTCTTGGATCCATAAGTGAGGAGAGGACACAGAATAAACCACTGCCCGCAACATTGGAGAGACAGGCAAGTAGAGGGAGTCTCAGCTTACTGCAGAGACTGAGGAATGGAAACTTACTCAGGAACCAGTACATGGATGGAAAACCTGAAGTGTAACTGAAGAATTGCTAGAGGCAGTTCTAAGAGGGAAGTTTATAGCAATAAATGCCTATATTTAAAAATAAGTTAGATCTTGAGTAAGCAACCTAACCTTACATGTTGCAGAATTAGGAAAAAAAGGAACAAACTAAGCTCAAAGTTAGCAGAAAGAAGAAAATAGTAACAATTAGAGAAGAAATAAATCAATTAAGAATATAAAAGCAATAGAAAAAAATCAGCAAAACTAAGAGTTGGGTTTTTGGAAAGATAAACAAAGTTGACAAACCCTTAACTAGACTAAGAAAAAAAGAAAAAGTACTCAAATAAATAAAAACAGAAATCAGAGGAGACATTACAAGGGATGCCTCAGAAATTCTTTAAAAAATCATAAGGAAGTATGATAAACAATGATGCAGTAACAAATTTTAAAATCTAGCAGAAACAGATCAATTTCTAGAAACATACAACCTACCAAAACTGAATAAAAAAGTAGAAAGCCTGAACAGACAATCATCAAATAAGGAGACTGAATCGGTTATCAAAAGCCTCTCAACAAGGAAAAGCTCAGGACCAGATGGCTTCACCAGTGACATCTACAAAGCATTCAAAGAAGAATTAATATCAATTCTTTTTAAACTCTTCCAAAAATTAGAAGAGGAAACAATTCCAAACTCACTTTATGAGGCTAGCATCACCCCGGTACCAAAGCCAGACAAAGACATCACTAGTGAAGAAAACTACACACCAATATCCTTGATAGGCAGAAATGCAAAAATCCTCAATAAGATATTAGCAAGTTGAATTCAACAGCACATTAAATGGATTATGCCATTTTTAAAGAAAGTCTTTAATTTTCTATGAATGAATTTACCTGCAATCACTGTTTCTCTCAAAATATTGAGAATTACGTATTTTCTCTTTTTTCATACTCTAACTTAAATACACACATACATACACATATACTAAGACTTTCTTTTTAATCACATTTTAAGCTTTGGTTTGGGAGTTAGCATTAAGAAAAATTATCTAAAACTTGGAAATTAGTGTGATGAATTGGGAGATTGGAACTGACATATATACACTAATATGTATAAAATGGATAACTAATGAGAACCTGCTGTATAAATAAAATAAAATGAAATTCAAAAATTCAAAAAAAAGAAATTTCATCATATGATTTCAATATGATGCTGGTACATTGTTTAATAGGATCACACAAAGGATATTTAATTCCCAGGGGAATGTACTTTTTTTTCACCTTGCTAGTTATTATGAATTTATGACCTCAGAGTCTTTGCAGTTACATGCTAACTTGTTGACCTTGCCTGGTAGAGATTTTTTTTTCTGGTAAATACCCCCCCGAAAGGTTTTATTGCCCTGCAGGATATTAACTCTCCCATTAAACTTATTTCAACTCTGTAATACATAATCTTTGTTCTTCTAATTCTAATTTGGACAGCTTTTCCACATTTCTAGTTTTCTCATTTATGTGTTGAATAAAATCTCTGAAATGTGATCATTCTATATTTGCATGAGAGTCATGTTTTAAAATTTTTAACAATTGTGCTTTGATATTGGAGCGCAAAATAAGAAAATCACTGATAATGACTTTCATCTTTGCCATATGTCTTTAATCATTCAGAATCACTAAGCTCAGTGATGTATTGAGGTATATAGTAAATGAGTTATGATCCAAGAAGCTACTTAATGTAGTCAAGAAGTTGTTACTGTGCCCAGGTGTAAAAATAATATTTATAATGCTTGTGTGAAAGAGATTGAATCCTATTTTGATTCTACTTGATGTCAAGGGGTTCCAATAATAACTTAGAATTTATTTTTTAATTTAGAAAACTGAGAAAGAATGTGAATAACCATATTTTAACTGGAAATTCATCTCCAAGATATTAACCTGCCCTACTGAGACAGAAGTTAAAGGTAGAAAAAATTAAGTTGCCAAAGGGAAAATCTAAAATACCTGTCATTTCTTCAGTGAAATGGCTTTTGCTGGGTAAAATATTTTAAGGATATTTTCAAAATGAGATATGATTATTTTATTGTATATTTCTGTTAAATTTCTCCCATGAAGTTTGTCTCCTGGTACAGTTCAGTGCACTAAAGAAATAATTTACCTCTTAATTTCTAAGCTTTTAACAATACAAAAACAATTTGGTCTTACTTTTACTTATCTATGTCTTTAATTTCAAGCATTATTTGTGAGAAAATGAATTGGAAACAGATAAAAATGTTTCACTTGTTTCATCAGGTGCTCAGTTTTCTACTTCCTATTAAAAGACAAAGCTTTGAAACAAAATTTTTCTTTCAGAAGTGTCAAAATAGGCTATGAAAAGCTATATGATCTTTAACTCCCAGAATCTGCATTTTTATACTTCATGTTTCATGGTGTTCAAAAGAAAATTATTTTATAATGTTAAAAGAGAGAGAGTATACAATCTCTTAACCTAAAAAAGAAACTTAACCTAAAAAAGAAAATCTCATAGTCTTTTTATTTGTATATATTTGCCCTAACACTTTCAAGATTCAATTATTTGACATTATCCTCCTAAAGGCAATCAGTTCAAATAGGAAAGAAAAATAACACAAAGTCATCTTGGAATATGTATTCTTTGTTCTATTCTAGATTATGAAAACAGAAGAACAAGTTCATATTTTGATGAGATCTCAAAATTCACAGCCATAGAGCAAAAGTAGTAAAGCATCTGCATAGTTATGCTGAAAGTATATCCATTTTGCTCATTCAACAATTTGTACAATACAACTACAAAGTTAAGGAAGAATAGTAAGAAATAATTTATAAATGAAAATCATAGCCATTAATAAATTTATTAAAATAATTACTTTGTCTTAAATCAAATATGTAAAATCATTGAAACAATCTAAAATTCCAACAATTTAAAAAACTAAAACTGCGACACACTTTTTGATAAATACTAACAAGTGTTAAGAAGGAACCATAAAGACTTCTTGAAAAATAAGAAATTTGCATTTGCAGTAAAGTATGGGTAATCCAAATAGCTTATTTTTTACCCAGTTTCCTGAGTAAACCTTTATAACTTTTGGATACACTAGAGGGAATGCCAGAATAGACTTTTAATGGAATTCACAAGAGAAAAGTCATGGCTCTGGTCTTAAATCAATTATGGTCATGTAATTTGCTTGAAATTAGAATAATTTTATACTGAGAGAAAGAGAGAGATTGTTCTAACTTTATGTTTTACATCCAGTTTATATTCATGTCTTACCTAATTTTCTTCTGTTTGACTGGTTCTATTGACAACCCCAGTCCCAAGGTTATTAATCTCAATAGTGTCAAGAATTTTTGTTTGTTATGCTTTCTTTTTTCACAGTATAATCTTGTTTGTCTTCTTATATCAGCAATAAATTCTTGACTTATACTTGCAGCAGTGAATTAAAATTTAGTGCGCCCTCTTTCAAATTAATCTCTGCATACAGCTCTTCTATTCTATCTCGATTTCCATAACTGTCTCCTTCTAATTCCTTTACTATGCCTCACCTGATTTGACCCCCAACCGTACTAAGTTTTTTAACTAGTTGTTCAATCAATAAGTAATCTCAAAATTACAGCTATACAAAATTTTTAACAGATAATATAGTCTTTTGACTTCTTTTTTAACTTAGCATGTCATTCTAGAATCTGAGAACATTGTTTTCATTTGTGTCTTAGTCTGTGGCATACTGTTGAATATATGGCCAATTATATTTGTATGGAAAAATTTAAAAGTATAATTTAAATTGAAAGTGTGATAATTAAATAAGTACAATTTTATGCACAATAACCCACAAAATATTAAGTTAGTTAGTGTCATCATTAGGTCACAAACCCAATCTTATGAGTCAAACCCAAAGTTGTTCCCCATATGCCACATGCTGATTTCCTTAGCAACTTACAACTCAAAATGCAACCTTGGGCCAGCAGCATTCTCATAATGTAGATGTTTTTTGAGAAATGCTGAATCTCGGGTCACAGTTTAGAACAACTGAAAAAAAGTCATATTTTAACAAGATTGTTAGATGATTCATAAGTGGAGTAAAGTTTGAAAAGCACTATTAATACATTTCACATGTAATCTAGAGTGAAACTTATCTTTCTTACTTAAATTTCAGATCTAGCACACTGGGTTTTTTTTGGTGGGGGGTACAAATAAACTGCCTTCCAATTCAGGGAAAAAAAACAACTTCTGTCTTATAACTCCTTTTATCCAAGCTTTTCTGAAACTTACTCATTCATATTCATTTATTCTCAAATAATCATTGAGACTCTACAATGAGTCAGGCATTATTCTAGGTTCTGGGGATTCCATAGTGATAACAAGACAAAAATTTACCCTCATAGAAATTATACTATAGATGAGGTAGGCAAACAATAAACAAGATTAATAACTAAAATACACAGTAGGTTAAATGTAAAGAAGAGCTAAGAAGAATAGCAAAGCAGTAAATAAAAGTGGAGACTGTCAACGTGAGGTTAGGGTTACAAATTTAGAAAATGTTGTCAGCAATTTTGAACTAAATGTTTTCTTCGAAAGTACATTTATTTTTTAATGTCCTCAACTTTTATCTCTGTGCGGAAAGCACACAAGCCTAATCTTCAGCCTTAATTTCTCACTGGTGTGCTGGTTCCAAATACATTACAGTCTATGCAGAAATTCTCTAACAATTTAATATCATAGATTTATTATTATCAAATTACTATTCTGATGTCAGTTCGAGGCTCTCTTGAGCTTGATATTCTTCCCTCAATCCCTCCCCAAGCCCACGCCTTGGGAAACCTTCATGAACTTTTTGTGCAAATTAACAAAATTCATTCTCCAAAGATCTCTTTAACTTTAGTGTATCTCTGGCTTGCATAAATCCAAATCTCTAGCTCAACTCTTCTTTAAGTCCTATAAAAAACTGTCTTAGATAACAGCATTAGTGGATAATGTAGACTTTATAGAAGACTCCATAGTCGAGATAGAGGAGGATGTTTGCATTACAGTCATAGGTTGGGCTCCCCAAAATGGAGATTTTTGTGCAAACTGTTTATTGGAGAGGGCTATCAGGAACCACACCAGAATCGCAGTGACAAAGCAGGATTGGAAAGAGGAAGAAGTTGAATTGTGATGATTAGGTTGCAAAAAAGACCTTAAGCAACGGGAGTGGAGAAAGAGTTCCAAAGCCAAAAGGGCCCTTTGGAGATGTCCATAATTGATGCAAGACATCTATACTCCTGTGTTAAACAGTCATCCTTCTCTATCTCTGCTAAAGGATCTTCTGTAACATTTATTGTCCTGATGCCACTTGTGTGATATGAGGTCCTCCAAGATAGACGCCAAGATAGGATAGCTATGCAAGAGATTTAATATGGCAATGTCTATGAGAGAAAATTAGAAAGGAGTAAAGAGGAGGCAGGGAGAGCTATCAGACTATGATGAAGATTTAATTCCAAGAGAGTGAGAAAGAAAGAAGGAAGACTGGGTGGAAGTGTCTCAGGCACAGTGCAATTCTAATAAAGTTTTGCAAGGCTGTCAGGGAGTCCTTGAGTCAAAGTTGCTTGCCAGAGGAGTCCTGCACTTCTCAGGGATGCGTCTGATTTACTATCCCTATTGGCTGAGTGTAGGCCAAAGGAAGGATGCACTTAATTTTAGAGCTCAGATCATTAATTCTCCCAGCAGTCAGAGAATTGAGAGGCATATTCTCACAACTCATACAATAAGGTTCTAGAGCTGCTACTACAAAATGAGGGTGTGGAGAAATATGTCTGGAGTGTGGGTGATTCACTGGGATACCTCAATATTTCTATACTTCTAATGAGAGTAAATGAGCTTTTATAGTGATCATGGACTGATAATGACAATGTAGCTGGAGGCTTAGAAACCTCAGGAGTGAAGATCTGTGTCACCCTAATGCAATGGAACTAAAACAGTAGAAATAAATGCTCACTAGGTTGATGGGTATCTAAAATGGGAGTTAGAGAAAGGTGTTAAATATCAATTATGGCCTCTATTTGTAGTAGCAGACAGATCTTACTAACCTTTTTATTTCATGCTTTTATTTTAGACATTGAGAACAGCCATCATTTTAAAATGCCTGTCACAGTCACAGAGTAGACTCAATATTGGACACAAGCATATTTGAGCACTGCAAGAAGTAGATATTAGTGGATTCTATTTGGATAAAGCATTCCATATTCCCTTGGCTCAGCTCTGAGTTCACCTGAAACTGTGGAGAACAGATATTGTGCTTCCCTATTCCTCAATGAGACAATTCTGAGGCACAACCAGCATGCTATCTCAGAGGGTGCCCAGCAGAATTGAGCCCCAATACCCACTCATTAACACACCCTATATTGGCTTTTTCTTTTTTGTAGTATAATTTCCCCTACTCCCTCATTTTTATTTCTTTGAATCACATACTAAATGCATACCTGCAATCCAAGTTTTTATCTCATGTCTGCTTTGGGGTGAACCCCAAACTAAGACAATAAGGAAACTAGGCATTTGTTCCTAAATGTCAGGAAGCTTTTAAAATAGCATTTGCTATATTGGTCCTAGTTCTAGACATTTTTACAACTTTTCAGAAATATAGCTGGAAAACTGCAATTGTTCAATACTCCAATGATCTCAGAATACTAATAACAAAATCACCTCCTATATGGAAGAAAACATTTAACCTCATGATTTTATTATGGTTGGAAACTGTAAAGTATATTATTTTTCATTCTTAATGTAATCGTTATTTTGGTAGTTGTGAAGAGACTTGGCACACACACAAAAAACTCAAACCATTTGAATCTATTCTCTTCTGGTCAAAACAAGTTAAATAGATTCAAAAAAGCATGTAGACCCGGTTCTTTAATTTAAAGAAAAAAACTTTACTAAGAATGTTGAAATGCATTTATGAAATTAGGTATAGATTATAAAATGCATAATTTAATACAATAAACTATCAGTAAGTTAATTATTTGATTTTTCATGTGCTAGCTAGAAGGTAGGTGACTCAAAGTCTTAAGCGAAGAAGGAAAAGAGCAATATATTTCTTCTTTTTTTCTGTTGTGATTCAAAGTATAAAGACTGAGAAATAGGATATTGGAATATGGGTCATTACATAGAAAACTTTAGTAAGGAGTGGTGCAGCTAATAAAGAAAAGACCTTTTCTCCAATGCCTCTTCATAAAGCCATGATGATGTTTAGGTGCTTATCTATGGTTTACCATATGTTTGCTTTAGCAAACAGCTTGTTTTGTTTTGTTTGATTTCATTTGGTTTGGTTTGATTTTGAAGGGAAAGGAGAATTGAAGTTTGAATACCTCACCAAATTTCAGGCCTGACTAACATTTACATTGCAAGTTCAAAACTCTACATTTCATTAAATAAAATAAGTAACAGTTAAAAGTTGGAGCATGATGAAACTTTGATAACTTTTTTCCATATTGTACTTTTATGCCTATAATCACTTGCAAAATATCTTTGATTAAAAATATCATTTTCATAATAAGTTATTTTTTACTGTAAAGTTATGTGGATGTACATGCTCTGAAACCCAACTGGCCAGACATGAAAGAAAAACCCGTTTACAGTTTATTGTATCCAGTAGAACATCATTACCAAAGGACAAACTATAGATATGAACCCCTAGGAGAAATTAACTAGACTAGAGGCATGCGTTAAAATTACAATTTTATTTCAGAGAAAGCAAATATAAACATTTCCAGTACAAAGGTTCAAAGTTTAAATATTCTACTGACTTTTTTATGTAACAAGATCAGAAATTATATTGCATAATTTTAAATAAACATATATAATAAGAAAATAATGCTTCTATTTTTTCTCATTCATTTAATGTATATATCCCTATGGTGGGACTAAGCAAAATGTTAATTTACATGCTTTATTTTTTCCTTCCTAAAAACAACAGCGCCTTTACTGTAAATTCCTATGGTAATGATGCAGTCCTAAAGTAGATTCTTTTGAAGGCACAGTTTTCAAGAAATTCTATTCATGCCACATTCTTAAGAATCAGCAACTGTGTGAAATGAATATTCAAAGACGGTACAAATCTCTGTACACTACTTCTGCAAGGCTGGTTGAGTGCCCTGTTAAAGTAAGCAGAGTTCCCAATGCTAGAGTACAAATTCAAGCCATCTAAGAAATTTTACACAGATGAGGCCCACTAACTTCAGGGAAATCTAGGCAAAGTAAGATTCAAAGAACTAAAACATTAAAATAGTTACATTTCAATAGCATCTCTCTCATGGCTGAGTGGTTTCTTTTAAACTGAAATATTCAAGACATTTTGAGTTAGAGAAAATCATAGCTTGAGACAATATTTTACTGAGACTTACGAAGATATTTTTGATTCCATGTTATATTATAAAGAAAAATACTAGATAAATAAAATGAAAGACTAGTCTGAATCTCATCAATCTCATAAATCAGAAATTTGAGCGTTCTGTACTAAAATAGCACTTCAAGTCACACAGCAACAATACATTTCTTTGCCAAGCCTTTTTATTTTTTTAAACTTTAAAAAATTTTTTAACTTATTTGTTAAATATTTATTTCTTTAATTTTTTAAAATTTATTTTTATTTATTTTAAATTTTTTTTAATTTTTATTTTTGGTCGTGCAGCACAGCATGTGGGATCTTAGTTCTCCTGCAGTAGAAGCATGAAGTCTTAACCACCGGACCGCCAGGGAAGTCCCCAAGCCTTTTTAAAAATAAAAAAAGCTGGGCTTCCCTGGTGACGTAGTGGTTGAGAGTCCGCCTGCCGATGCAGTGGACATGGGTTCGTGCCCCGGTCCGGGAAGATCCCACATGCCGCGGAGTGGCTGGGCCCGTGAGCCATGGCCGCTGGGCCTGCGTGTCCAGAGCCTATGCTCCGCAACGGGAGAGGCCACAACAGTGAGAGGCCCGCATGCCGCAAAATAAATAAAAAAATAAGAAAAAGCTTAAGAAATTCATAAAATTCTCTGATGGAAATATGAAAGCCACTAAAAAAGGAACTCACATAATATATATACATAAATAAAAGTATTTGATAATGTATTTTCATAGATGGGTCTTTACTTCTGTAAATGAGCTGCCAAATTCATCTTGAGAGTCTCAAAACTATTTCTATATTTAAAGGAAATGTTTTCCTTTTTCATTTTCACAGGTAGGATATCTACTATTCTTATGGTGAGAGATTGCCAGAAAAATATACAGCATGGGACTCAAGTGGTGGATTTATTTTACCAAAATACTTCATTAAAACATTAAACCAAATATAGCCATAGGCATATTTTACCCTACCCCACAAAAAAAGGAATAATATATATCATAAAGTAATAATATACATTTATTGCATAATACATAATTGTATAACAGAGTTTTGTGCCCTAATTAGTGGATAGCACAGAAAACCAATAAATCAATTGGGAGAGTCTTCTTTTATAGCTGCGCATCCTATATATATTGTTATAGGGATTTTTGGATTTTCCCCACCAGCTATTTAGATTTAACTTTACAAAGCTAGACAGCATTAGATTGCTATTTTGGAAAGCCTATGCCTTCAATTCCAGTAAGCAAACAGATCAAGCAGGCAGAAAATCATTAAAAACATAGTTGAGGGCTTCCCCGGTGGCACAGTGGTTGGGAATCTGCCTGCCAATGCAGGGGACACGGGTTCGAGCCCTGTCCTGGGAAGATCCCACATGCCATGGAGCAACTAAGCCCGCGAGCCACAACTACTGAGTCCATGTGCCACAACTACTGAAGCCCATGGGCCTACAGCCTGTGCTTCACAACAAGAGAAGCCACAACAATGAGAAGCCTGCACACCGCAATGAAGAGTAGCCCCCGCTAGCCGCAACTAGAGAAAGCCCGCGTGCAGCAACGAAGACCCAGCACAGCCAAAAATTTTTTTAAATAAATAAATAAGTTTATATAAAAAAAAACATAGTCAAACTCAACAATACCACAAATCAACTGGATATAATCACTTTATAGACTACTTTGTTCAACAATAACAGTATAAATGTTCTTCTCAAGTTCACAAAGAATGTTCACCAAGATAAACCACATGTTAAGCCATAAAACAAACCTTAACAAATTTAAAAGAGCAGAACTCAAACAATGTCTGCTCTCAGACTACAGTGGAATTAAACTAGAATCCAATAACAGGATGAAAACTGGAAAATCCCAAAATATGTGGAGATTAAACAACACATCTTTAAATAAGAAGTGGACCTAAGAAAAAACATCTAGAAATTTAAAAATATTTTGAACTAGATGAAAATGAAACTTATCAAAATGTGTGGGATGCAGCAAAAACAATACTTAGATGGGAATGTAGAGCATTGAATGTGTATATTAGAAAAGAAGAAAGATCTAAAATCAATAATATAAGTTTCTACCTTAGGAAACTAGAAAAGAAAGAGCAAATTAAGTTAAAAGTTAAGTAGAAGGAAAGAAATAATAAGAATTAGAGCCAAAATCAATAAAATTGAAAACTGGAAATCAATAGAGAAAAATCAATGAAAATAAAGTTCTTTGAAAAGATTTATAAAATCAATAAGCCTCCAGCCAGACTAAGAAAAAAAGAGGACACAAACTACTAATATCAGAAATGAAAGAGTAAATATCATTACAGATCTCGTGGACACTAAAAAGATAATAAAGGAATACTATGAACAATTCTATGCCCACAAATTTGATAACCTAGATGAAATGGACCAACTCCTTGAAAGACGCAAACTGCCAAAACTCACACAAGAAAGAGACTATCTGAGTAGGCCTATATCTATTAAATAAATATAATCAATAATTAATAATTTTCCCAAACAGAGAACACCAGGTCCAGATAGGGTCACTGGCAAATTCTACCAAATGTTTAAGGGAAAATTTCTACCAATCCTCTACAGTCTTTTTCAGACAATAGAAGCAGAAGAAATACTTCTTAACTCATTGTATGAGGCCAGCATTTCCCTAATATCAACACTAGGCAAAGAGATTACAGGAAAAGCAAAGTACAGACCAATATCTCTCATGAACTTAAAAGCCAAAATCCTCAATAAAATACTAGCAAGTGGAATCCAATAATGTATACAAAGATTTATAAACCATGATTGAGTGGAATTTATCCCACATATTTAAGGAGGAACCTTAAATGTATATTGCTAAATGAAAGAAGCTAATTTGAAAAGGCTACATACTGCATGATTCCAACTATAATGACATTCTGGAAAACTGCAAAACTATGGAGACAGGAAAAAGATTAGTGGTTCCAGGGATTTGGTGGGGGAAGAGGGATGAATAGACGGAACACAGAGGATATTTAGGGCCATGAAAATACTCTGTATGAGACTACAATGGTAGATACATGTCATTATATGTTTTTAAACCCATTGAATGTACAACATCAAGAGTGAATTGTAACATAAACTTAGGACTTTGAGTGATTATGATTATGAATGTAGGTTCATCAATTATTAACAAATGTACCAGTCTGGTGTGGATGTTGATAATGAGAGAGGCTACGTATGTGTGGTGGTAGGGGTTAAATGGGAAATCCCTATACCTTCTCCTCAATTTTGCTGTGAACCTTAAACTGCTCTTAAAAAAACTTTTAAAAATCCTATGATCCTATTATACATACTATAGAGGAATATAGTAAAGTATATAATAATACAGAGAAAAGATAGGTATAGTAAACACATATATCACGCTTAATGTATGTACTGTTGTAAGTTCTTTAAATGTTTGCAAGTTAATTATTTAAAAAATTATTTAATCCCATTATTCTCCTCAGTTTACATATAAAAGGGTATCAGGAAAACAGAAAGTGCCTTGTCCAATGTCACACAGCTAGTTCATGGCAGAGTTGATACAAAACTAGCTATATAAATGGAACGAAGACAAGGTATGCCACTCCATCAGCATCAAGTCCACATTTCAGATGTGCATTTACCGTCTCATAGTACAGTCAGAGTCTATTTTCATATAAAAGAGAGAAATCCTTGCTCACGGCGACTACTGAGTTCTTCCATTTGTGTACTGACATTTTTTTTCCTCCTTCTCAAACTGTCCCTGCAACTTTTCCTCATTGTCTCCAACAACAACAGTGCTGTGGGAAAAACTACCATTCAACTATCAATCTCTTAGTGAGAAGTCACCTACAAAGACTGAGGCTGAATTATGCAGGCACAGTTTTGCCCCACATGCCTCTGCTACCTACCCACCCTCTCCACCATGACAATAGTGAGGTAGGATAAATATATTATGAACAACAACAAAAAATATATATATATATTATGAACATATCTAGAATAATAAATTCAGCAATCCTCCAATTCAATTCTGCCATCATGAGATATGGAACATACTATAACCTAACTGTTTTCTCTATTCACTTTGAGTTGTTTTTTTGATAAGACAGAATTTGAATATATTACTTGATTCAAATTTATTTTGTCTCCCCAGTTAGTATGGAGGTCATGAAGTGAAAAAGAACAAAAGACGAGGAGAGGGATTAATAAATGTAGACAGAGCTGAATGCATTTTTCAGGTTAGGCAGAATATTAACACAGTAATTATTTATGCTCCCACAATTATTTTAGTACCCACCTCTGTAATATAGAGTATTCAATTAGCCCCTGCATAACAGTTTCTCCTCTCAAGCATCACACATGTAAATAAGGGACAGATTCATACTATGCTAACTCAGATTAGTGGATTTTCCTTTTTTCTTCAGTTTACTCCCCTTGTGTTATTCACATCTTAAAACTTAAGGGTTTCTGGGAGACGCTGTGCAACTTTGAAAGGTAAATAATACCACACCTTTAAAAAAAAAAAAAAAACTTTTCATTTAAAACAAATTTTATTCACTGGTTCTCCTAAATCTTTCAAATAGACTTTTTGGTTAGCTCTACTGAGTATGTATATTTGTTTTAAACTGTTTATTGAAATACTACTTGATTTTGGTAGAGCAAAATAAAAAATCCATTAAACATTGATTATCCCTCAACACTACTTTAATGTTAATTATTCTTAATACTTATTGCCAAAATATGTTCTAAAATAGCAGCACCAAATACTGTTTTATACTTTATCAGCAAAATATAAGCTTGAATTTAAACAGTACCTGTTATATAGTACCCACCAATAAAAGTTACTCACAATTATTGTTGTTTTATCATTTCTTAAAACTTCTAAGTATAATATGGGTAATACCTTTGAGGGTTTGCTAGGTGAAAACTGGAGCTTTCATTTTTATTGTATTTGACTGTAACAGAAACTAAATATGTGGAAAAAAGTTTATATATCAATTGTTTTCCTCTATGTTCATTATTTGAGGCCTGTCTTTCTAAGTTTGTGCACTTTTCTGTTGCTTCTTATAGCACTTCTGTGTTTGAGGAATTCTTAAATCAGAAGTTTGACAAACAGTCTTATAATGTCTAACCTGTGATGTTTATATCTTAACTCAGTTACACATGGGAATTGTTTTGGTATGTGGACAGGTGGGTATCTATGATCTTATTTTCTGTACTTCTGTTTTCCCCATGCCACCTTTATCTAACACTTTCCACATATTCAATTATATCTTTTCTACTTTCTTGTTCTTTGGTCTTCTTAATTGTTCATTGTCTCTCCCTCTCTATTTTTCCCTTCTTGCTTTTGTGCACTATTCCTTCACTTTTACTTTTCCTTAATTAAAACCTGCCATTCAACCTCTATTTCCTCTTCCTTCTCCATTCAGTGACCCATATTTACCCTATTTTCCCTGATCTGGTCATAAAGATTTTTGAAAAATGTTAAACCTCAGTAATTCTAATTCAAGAGAAGAGGGCATAAGCAGCACAGATGAAGATAGAATTAATCACATATATTAATGGATTACTTAAAATAAATCCAGTTTAATGTAACTGTAAAAGACTACAATGCTGATTTTTAAAATACATAATAATAGATACATTGGAAGGCTGCATAAGTTGATCAGTCAACCGTACTAAACTAAAAGGTGAAAAACAGGATGCTGAATGCAATAAAGAAAAAAATAAAATCATGATCTAGGTCTTGAGTTTACTACATATATGAAAAGAATGTATAAAAACTATAAGATAAAAAGGCAATCTCATACATATTCATTAAGAATTCATAATGAATAATTGTCATAATCAAGCAAATACTCTAGGATCGGGGTAGAAGCCATAGTGAATGAATTAGGAAAGCTTTATAAAAAACCTCAAATGGAATTACTTTTCTAAGCAGAGATTCTAAGAAGGAAAGAAGAGAAGCGCATTCAGAAATTAATAATGAAAACTGCTATCATGCATAAAGTAGTTACTATGGGTCAGACACTGTCATCTGTTCCTCAAAACAATCATGAGAAACATACTGATTTTATGGATAGGAAAACTGAGGCATAGAAAGGTTAGGAAATGTGTACAAAATCACGCAGACAGCAAGTGGCAGACTGAACCTAGGTGACCAGCTCCAGAACCCATGTTTTTAACACTACTCAACTACTTTCAAAAAGATGTTGACTCTTAAATAGGTATAAGATGTGCTTAGGAAGCAAGAAATAGGATTATCTTGATGAAAACAAAAATGTAAAGACCTGAGAAATCAAGCCAAAGAGACATATTGGGGCTATTTTATAGATTGAAATATGGATAACATTGATCATGGTTTTTAGTCCTGGAGAATCATTTAAATAGGGAGAAATTCTGATTTAGGAAGATTTGTCTAAAAGTTGTATAAAGAACAGAGATTGAAAACAGGGAGATCAATATTCAAGGCATAAGAGCTTGACCATAATTAATTAAATAATTAATTATAATTATTAATCTGTAGTTATGATCTGTACTGTATGCTTGCCCTGTGGCTCTGCAACTGTCCTAACTGGAATCTTATTTTCTCTGTTTAGATGTCCAATCCCATCCCAGACTCAGATATCTGTGGCACGGTATGGAGAAAATTTTAATAACTAGAACCTCATCAGCAGTAATCTCAATGTCGTGCATACTATTACATTTTTATTTTCCATCAGAGTTTCTTCAAGAACTCTCTATAATTAATATCTCCATTTCCTCATTTACCGTTCTCTCCTCAATCTTTGCCAATTGGATTTCCACCTTCATTTACACAAAATTTCTGAAACAGTACTTGTAAATGTCTTCAATATCCTTTATCTTGCTAAACTTGATTGTTTCTTTGGGTTTTGTACCTCCCTGGAACTTACAGCAGCTTTTGACGCAACAAACTATTCCCTTTATCCTAGAACACTTCTCTTGGTTGATGCAACACCACACTCTTGGCTCAAAGGCTACTTCTTCTCTATTTCCTTTGTTGGCTGGATTCCTCTGATAGGCCACTAAATATAGATGACTTTCAAATAATTCTCTAGTCTATATCTCTCTACTAAATCCAGGTTTATAGATCTCACTTCTCTGACATTTGCACTTGCTGTTTATTAGGCTTCTCTAACTAAACATAGACAAAGCAGAAATATTTATTTCCTTCAAAATCTGTCTCCCTACAAATGTTTCCACTTCATTGTATGGTACGATCATTCACTCAAGTTAAGACCTAGGGGTTTTCCTTAATTCTTCCCTCTACCTGAACCCCTCCCAAACCCCATCTACCACTCTTATAAGCTTTAACTCCCAAATATATCTTCTCTATCTCCAGTTTTCTTCATCTCCACTGCTATTACCCAAAATCAGGTCATAATTATTTCTCCCCCAGACTCTTACAATAGTTTTCTATTTTACCTGTGTCTTCTTTTATGTTTCTACAGTTCATTCTTCATGTAAAAGCTACAGTTTATCTTTCAAAAATATAGTTCTCAATTTTTTGCTTAAAATTTTCTATGACTTTGCACTGCACTTGGAATAAAATCAAAAACCTTATGTGGCTTATAAAGACCTACATGACCTAACTTCAAAGTACTTTTTTGACTTGACTTACTACCATTCCTGTGTCATTACTCATTAAGCTCCAACCACAGCAGCCTTCTTTAGATTCCTCACATTCTCAAATCTTATTTTGGCCACAGTGACATTGTACTCATTAATTTCTTTGTCCTTTTGCAACAAACACTATGCCTCTGGGTCTTCAAATGACTCCCAGGTGGAAATTTCTTGCCAATCATATCTCAGCTCATATACTCATCAGAGAAACCTCCCCTGATCATCTTGTCTAACATAGCCCTGTCCTTTTCTCCCCTCAGCCTCCAGTCCCAATTACTCTACAACATACCCCCTTTTATTGTCTTCACAGCACTATCACAAAATTATCCTGATGATTTACATTTAAATCTTTTCTTATTTAGAATTTAACTTCTTGAGGACAGAGACTCTTTGATTCTATTCCTAGTCCATTGCACAATGTCAGGTGTGTAGTAGATTTCAATAATATTTGCTGAATAAATGGATGAGTGAAACATAGTTTAAATAAATAAACTTTTCCTTCTTTCACTTTGGCAAAACCTCCACTCTAGTTCTAAAACTTAGATCTTTGTGCACTTTTAGTACCTGAGTTCATATTTTGATTCTCTTACTGGTAGTATGTATAGTTTCTGGTATTTTCCAAGTCTTTTCAGGGATTTGGATCCCCAACATCTAACTCCACTGTTGTTCAGATTCCTACAGGAAATGAACATCTGAGTATTTCTTTCCTTCTTGTTTCCAGATTTCTCTCAATTCTTGGCTGTATCTCTTTAACTCTGTGTGGTCTCAGAACTCTATATCTCCTCAATCTCTCCCACCCTGCAGCAAATAAAACCCACTTAAAGTTAGTCAGTGATATGTTCAAGGGAACATGAGCTGCATTTTGTAACCAAAGATGAGAGACTAAGCAGGAAAAAAAGAGAAAGTGGAACCTAGAACCACTTTCAAAAATAAGTAAACTAATTAACTTGAAATGCATAAGTAGCCAATGCACACTTAAAGATATGGATGAGGGCTTCCCTGGTGGCGCAGTGGTTGAGAGTCCGCCTGCCGATGCAGGGGACACGGGTTCATGCCCCGGTCCGGGAAGATCCCACATGCCGCGGAGCGGCTGGGCCCGTGAGCCATGGCCGCTGAGCCTGCGCGTCCGGAGCCTTTGCTCCACAATGGGAGAGGCCACAACAGTGAGAGGCCCGCGTACCGCAGAAAAACATATATATATAGACGAGTTAGGAAGAAATAGGAGAATTCTGCATTAATATTATAGTTCAATCAGTGGATGTGAAAAATATTTAAATAAAAAGAATGCGAGGAAATTTAGAACTAGTCCTTACAACAAGGCTACAATCAAGTGGGAGGACACTAGAAATAAAAGAACAAAAATAATAGCATCAAAGAAGGTAAGAGAAGAGAATTTTTCAGATAGGAAAGCTTCTCATTTTCCCTCTGTTTTATTCAGTTCCTTTAAGGTGGTGTCTCTTCAAAGAGCAGAATGCGATACTTCAAAATAACCTTGGATTTTGTGAAAAATTTAGATTCCTGGTTCCACCACAGTATCACTGAATCAGAATCTCTGGGGTTAAGGCTTCATAAATCAGAATTATTAATTAATGTCCCAAGTTATTATGAGGCATGCAAAAGTCAAAGAAACACTGCTACAAGCCTTAATTCAAATTCTATATTTAAGGTGTGCATATCTTGAGACTTACAATAAAACTGAAAAAGAAAAATCCTAGATACCCTTTAAAATGCATTTTTGGTAGTTTCCAGGAGACAAAATTCAGACTACGGAAGATTAAGTAGAGAGTGAATAGTGAAGCAATAGATGTCATATATATGGATTCTTGGCAGTGAAAAAGAAAGATATATAATTGCATCTAGACGTTTCAGCAGGGGTAATAAAGGACATTTTCCCCTCTAAATTGAATAATGTGAAAGCAAAGGACAAGTTAGTAGACAGAAAGTTTGAATGTATTAGCTATAGCATTTTTTTCAGAAATTTAAGGACAATTTAGCAGCTAAAGTTTTTTCAGCTTATTTTAAAATATATTGACTTATATGAATACTTTTTTCCTAAAAACAGGTAAAATCTGATTATATGTACTCTATATAACAGACAGCATTATGCCTTTGTAGGAGACAAGCTTGAATCATGGTTTCTTGGACTGTTTTCAATTATATCTTTAAAAAAATTGCTTTATCTGAATCTTTATCATACAAAAATAATTTCACTAAATAACATGTCTGATGTATTACTCTTTGCATTTGTTATAGATTTGGATAATAAAAAAATCTTTAATTGATCAATCATGCATTTATGGAAAACAATTATGTAGTCAGAATTCTAATGTGCTCTCTGCAGAATCAAATGTCTAAGAGGGGATCTTTATTCTCAAAGAGTTTAAAGCCTTTGTATTGAAAATAATGATAATAGGTAACACTTAATGAGCACCCATAGAAAACTTTTTAACATTCTTTATCCTCACAGCTATCCAATGAGGAAGTAAATTTACCAACATTATCTCTAAGTTATAGATAAGGGAGCTGAAAGACATGGAGATTAAAATAACCTACCAGGGTTGTAGAGCCAGTTAGAGGAAGAGATGAGAGTTATGTGCACAGTCCTGCCTTTACTATTGAGTTGTTTCATCTTCCCTGGGTAGACAGCAAAGATCAGCACAAATGAGAGGATACGTATTATTAAATGTGAAGAGGCAGTTTATCCCTAATGCTGAATTATATAAATTTATTACTTTTTTGCTCAGAGAAAAGTAAGAGCTGGAGCAGCTGAGATGAGTTCATGAGGAAATAGAGATCAGAGATTTTGGAGAGAATGGAAGTGGGCATGACTCCATAATTCACTTCTGCTTACTTTATTATTTTTGCAAGCGTTTATGTTTAAATATAACTTCAAACTCAAAAAAAAAGTTGCAAGAATAGTCTAGGGTACTTTCTTATACCTTTACTTACTTTTTCCTTCTCTCTGCCTTTCT
This sequence comes from Monodon monoceros, assembly GCF_005190385.1. Classification (NCBI taxonomy): domain Eukaryota; kingdom Metazoa; phylum Chordata; class Mammalia; order Artiodactyla; family Monodontidae; genus Monodon; species Monodon monoceros. The sequence goes on from NW_021703777.1 coordinate 11,095,559, forward strand.
CTCCCTCCCATGTTAGCGCAGCTCCTTGAGATCTATTCTATTCCATATGAATAGCTGTGAACTAAGACACATTATCTGATGCCCATATATCAAAGAACAATGGAGGAATAGCATAGGATAACTGCTACAATCCCATCCATTTAAAAGGAGGAAACAGAAGACTCACAGTAGTCACTTGCCCAGAGCAATTTTTCAATCCAGTCAGACACATGTTGCCATTTCCTTGATTAAGGCTCAATCATATTACTAGAATTTGTTCTCTGTGGCTCCCGCCATTCTCTAGGCTCTTGAGTCTGCTTTCTGAGCCATCCATACTTTTCCCCAATGAGCAGACCACGTTTGCAACTGAGTAGGCAGCCCAGCCTGCTTCCTGCTCCAAAAAGTTTGGGGGTCCAAAAGCCTCTTTCCATTTTGTACAGCCTCTCTTCCTTTCAGTACCACCTGCTACAAATCTTTTAAAAACCTTGTGGATTTCTTATGTATCAATTTAAAAATACACTCAATTAGACAAGAGCAACACCAACAATTCTCTTAGAGGTAAGCCCTACTATATCTTAGGTTCCCTTTGAGACTGCTGTGGGATCACACCCTTAAGATCTGTAGAGGACTGGCTCTGGCTTTAATCTTTAGCCTGATACTCTTATTTAACTTGAGAATTGTCTGCCATCTGGAGAGGCCAGAAATAAGAAATTTTTGTACCAGAAAGTTCTGGTTCTAATATATGTAACAGTTTATTCTTAGAACACCTTTCTCTTCTCACATTTGATCATAGGAAGTTAGAAGCAGCCAAGGGGCACTTGCAATACTATTCTTGGAAATCTCTCTAGCATTCATCATCCCTATAACTAACACAATCAAAGCGAACACTGTTGCCAAACATTCCACCACTGAATAATAAGGGACTCTTTCCTCTGGTTTCCAGTAATATATTCCTTTTTTCCCCTTTCACCTGCGGCCTTCTCTAGTCCCTTTACCCTTTGCAAATGGTCTTCAAATTCATTTTAGCTTCAACTCACTGCACAGACCCAAAGCCAAATCTGCATATTTTATGGTTTGGTTACACTGGCACCCTACTTCCTGCACCAGAATGTGTTACAAGTGTTGCAGATGTATATTAGGTAACTCCAAAACTTAGCAGCCTGAAACAACCACAACAATTTACTTTCTTTGCAAATTGGCAATTTGAAAACAGGTCAGCAGGAATGGCTCCATTTTGCTTTGAACAACATCAGTTAGGGCAGCTTCACTGAAGTATGGGGATATACTTTCGGAACAAGTATTCACCTGCCTAGCAAGTTGGTGCCATCACCTATGAGCTCATCTAACAATATGGGTTGAGAATTCAGTTCTTCTCCAAAGCCTGCTTGGATTTCCTCAGTATTGTTGGTAGGCTCCAAGACTAAGTTCCCAGGAGAGTAACGTAGAAGTGAATGGAACTTTTATGATCTAGCTTCGGAAATCACACTGTATCACTTTTTTTTTTTGAGAGAAATAAGAATTTTATTTTAACATCTTTATTGGAGTATAATTCCTTTACAATGTTGTGTTAGTTTCTGCTGTATAACAAAGTGAATCAGCTATATGTATACATATATCCCCATATCCCCTCCCTCTTGCATCTCCCTCCCACCCACCCTATCCAACCCCTCTAGGTGGTCACAAAGCATAGAGCTGATCTCCCTGTGCTATATGCAGCTGCTTCCCACTGGCTATCTATTTTACATTTGGTAGTGTATATAGATCCATATATACACTACCACTCTCTCACGTTGTCCCAGTTTACCCTTCCCCCTCCCTGTGTCCTCAAGTCCAATCTCTACATCTGTGTCTTTATTCCTATCCTGCCTCTAGGTTCATCAGAACCATTTTTTTTTTAGATTCCATATATATATATATACATATATATGTGTGTGTGTGTTAGCAAACAGTATTTGTTTTTCTCTTTCTGACTTACTTCACTCTGTATGACAGATTCTAGATCCATCCACCTCACTACAAATAACTCAGTTGCATTTCTTTTTATGGCTGAGTAATATTCCATTGTACATATATATGCCACATCTCCTTTATCCATTCATCTGTCGATGGACACCTAGGTTGCTTCCATGCCCTGGCTATTGTAAATTGTGCTACAATGAAGATTCGGGTACATGACTCTTTTTGAATTAGGGTTTTCTCAGGGTATATGCCCAGTAGTGGGATTGCTGGGTCATATGGTAGTTCTATTTTTAATTTTTTAAGGAACATCCATACTGTTCTCCATAGTGGCTGTATCAATTTACATTCCCACCAACCATGCAAGAGGGTTCCGTTTTCTCCACACCCTCTCCAGCATTTATTGTTTATAGATATTTTTGATGATGGCCATTCTGACTGGTGTGAGGTGATACCTCATTATAGTTTTGATTTGTACTTCTCTAATGATTAGTGATGTGGAGCATCCTTCCATGTGTTTGTTGGCAGTCTGTATATCTTCTTTGAAGAAATGTCTATTTAGGTCTTCTGCCCATTTTTGGATTGGGTTGTTTGTTTTTTTGATATTGAGCTGCATGAGCTGCTTGTAAATTTTGGAGATTAATCCTTTGTCAGTTGCTTCATTTGCAAATATTTTCTCCCATTCTGAGGGTTGTCTTTTCGTCCAGTTTATGGTTTCCCTTGCTGTGCAAAAACTTTTAAGTTTCATTAGGTCTCATTTGTTTATTTCTGTTTTTATTTCCATTTCTCTAGGAGGTGGGTCAAAAAGGATCTTGCTATGATTTATGTCATAGAGTGTTCTGCCTATGTTTTCCGCTAGGAGTTTTATACCGTCTGGCCTAATATTTAGGTTTTCAATCCATTTTGAGATTATTTTTGTGTATGGTGTTAGAAAGTGGTCTAATTTCATTCTTTTACATGTAGCTGTCCAGTTTTCCCAGCATCACTTATTGAAGAGTCTGTCTTTTCTCCACTATATATTCTTACCTACTTTATCAAAGATAAGGTGACCATATGTGCATGGGTTTATCTCTGGCCTTTCTATCCTGTTCCATTGATCTATATTTCAGTTTTTATTCCAGTACCACATTGTCTTGATTACTGTAGCTTTGTAGTATAGTCTGAAGTCCAGGAGCCTAATTCCTCCAGCTCCGTTTTTCTTTCTCAAGATTGCTTTGGCTATTCGGGGTCTTTTGTGTTTCCATACAAATTGTAAAATTTTTTGTTCTAGTTCTGTGAAAAATGCCATTGATAGTTTGATAGGGATTGTATTGACTGTAGCTTGCTTTGGGTAGTATAGTAATTATCACAATGTTGATTCTTCCATTCCAAGAACATGGTATATCTCTCCATATGTTTGTATCATCTTTAATTTCTTTCATCAGTGTCTTATAGTTTTCTGCATACAGGTCTTTTGTCTACTTAGGTAGGTTTATTCCTATGCATTTTATTCTTTTTGTTGTAATGGTAATGGGAGTGTTTCCTTAATTTCTCTTTCAGATTTTTCATCATTAGTGTATAAGAATGCAAGAGATTTCTGTGCATTAATTTTGTATCCTGCTACTCTACCAAATTCATTGATTAGCTCTAGTAGTTTTCTGGTAGCATCTTTAGGATTCTCTCTGTATAGTATCATGTCATCTGCAAAGAGTGACAGTTTTATTTCTCCTTTTCCAATTTGGATTCTTTTTATTTCTCTTTCATCTCTGATTGTTGTGGCTAAAACTTCCAAAAATATGTTGAATAATAGTGGTGAGAGCACACAACCGTGTTTTTTTCCTGATCTTAGAGGAAATGGTTTCAGTTTTCCCACCATTGAGAATGACGTTGGCTGTGGGTTTGTCATATATGGCCTCTATTATGTTGAGATAGGTTCCCTCTATGCCTATAGTCTCGAGAGTTTTAATCATAAATGGGTGTTGAATTTTGTCAAAAGCTTTTTCTGCATCTATTGAGATGATCATATGGTTTTTATTCTTCAATTTGTTAATATGGTGTATCACACTGACTGATTTGCATATATTAAAGAATCCATGCATTCCTGGGATAAATCCCACTTGATCATGGTGTATGATCCTTTTAATGTGCTGCTGGATTCTGTTTGCTAGTATTTTGTTGAGGATTTTTGCATCTATGTTCATCAGTGATATTGGCCTGTAGCTTTCTTTTTTGGTAACATCTCTGGTTTTGGTATCAGGGTGATGGTGGCCTCGTAAAATGAGTTTGGGAGTGTTCTTCCCTCTGCTATATTTTGGAAGATTTTGAGAAGGATAGATGTTAGCTCTTCTCTAAATGTTTGATAGAATTCACCTGTGAAGCCATCTGGTCCTGGGCTTTTGTTTGTTGGAAAATTTTAAATCAGAGTTTCAGTGCTTGTGATTGGTCTGTTTATATTATCTATTTCTTCCTGGTTCAGTCTTGGAAAGCTGTGCTTTTCTAAGAATTTGTCCATTTCTTCCATTTTGTCCATTTTATTGGCATATAGTTGCTTGTAGTAATCTCTCATGATCCTTTGTATTTCTGCAGTGTCAGTTTTTACTTCTCCTTTTTCATTTCTAATTCTGATGATTTGAGTCTTCTCCCTTTTTTCCTTGATGAGTCTGGCTAATGGTTTATCAATTTTGTTTATCTTCTCAAAGAACCAGCTTTTAGTTTTATTGATCTTTGCAATTTTTCCTTCATTTTTTTCCCATTTATTCCTGAACTGATCTTTATGATTCCTTTCCTTCTGATAACTTTAGGGTTTTATTTGCTGTTGTTCTTCTCCTTTCTCTAATTGCTTTAGGTGTAAGGTCAGGTTGTTTATTTGAGATGTTTCTTGAGGTGGGATTGTATTGCTATAAACTTCCCTCTTAGAAGTGCTTTTGCTGCACCCCATAGGTTTTCAGCTGTCCTGTTTTCATCATCATTTATTTCTACATATTTTTTGATTTCCTCTTTGATTTCTTCAGTGATCTCTTGGTTATTTAGTAGCATATTGTTTAGCCTCCATGTGTTTGTATTTTTTACAGTATTTTTCTATAATTAATACATAGTCTCATAGCATTGTGGTTGGAAAAGATACTTCATACTATTTCAATTTTCTTAAATTTACCAAGGCTTGATTTGTGACCCAAGATGTGATCTATCCTGGAGAATGTTCCATGAGCACTTGAGAAGAAAGTGTATTCTGTTGTTATTGGATGGAATGTGCTATAAATATCATTTAAGTCCATCTGGTTTAATGTATCATTTAAAGCTTGTGTTTCCTTATTTATTTTCATTTTGGTTGATCTGTCCATTGGTGTAAGTGGGGGGTTAAAGTCCCCTACTATTATTATGTTACTGTTGATTTCCCCTTTTATGGCTGTTAGCATTTGCCTTACATATTGAGGAGCTCCTACATTGGGTGCATAAATATTTACAATTGTTATATCTTCTTCCTGGAATGATCCCTTGATCATTTTGTAGTGTCCTTCTTTGTCTCTTTTAATAGTCTTTATTTTAAAGTCTATTTTGTCTGTTATGAGGATTGCTACTCCAGCTTTCTTTTGATTTCCATTTGCATGGAATATCTTTTTCCATCCCCTCACTTTCAGTCTGTATGTGTCCCTAGGTCTGAAGTGGGTCTCTTAAGGACAGCATATATATGGGTCTTGTTTTTGTATCCATTCAGCCAGTCTATGTCTTTTGGTTGGAGCATTTAATCCATTTACATTTAAGGTAATTAACTATATGCATGTTCCTATTACCATTTTCTTAATTGTTTTGGGTTTCTTTTTTGTAGGTCTTTTCCTTCTCTTGTGTTTCCTGCTTAGAGAAGTTCCTTTAGCATTTGTTGTAAAGCTGGTTTGGTGGTGCTGAATTCTCCTACCTTTTGCTTGTCTGTAAGGGTTTTAATTTCTCTGTTGAATCTCAATAAGATCTTTGCTGCATAGAGAAATCTTGGTTGTAGTTTTTTTCCCTTTTATCCCTTTAAATACATCCTGCACTCTCTTCTGGTTTGCAGAGTTTCTGTTGAAAGATCAGCTGTTAACCTTATGGGGATTCCCGTGTATGTTATCTGTTGCTTTTCCCTTGCTGCTTTTAATGTTTTTTCTTTGTATTTAATTTTTGATAGTTTGATTAATATGTGTCTGGGGCATGTTTCTCCCTGGATTTATCCTGTATGGGATTCTCTGGGCTTCCTGGACCTGAGTGACTATTTCCTTTCCCATGTTAGGGAATTTTTCAACTGTAATCTCTTCAAATATTTTCTCAGACCCTTTCTTTTTCTCTTCTTCTTCTGGGACCCCTATAATTCGAATGTTGGTGCATTTAATGTTGTCCCTGAGGTCTCTTAGAATGTCCTTAATTCTTTTAATTCTTTTTTCTTTATTCTGCTCTGAGGTAGTTATTCCCACTGTTTTATCGTGCAGGTCACTTATTCATTCTTCCACCTCACTTATTCTGCTATTGATCCCTTCTAGAGAATTTTTAATTTCATTTATTGTTTTGTTCCTCATTTTTTGTTTGTTCTTTAGTTCTTCTAGATCCTTTTTAAACGTTTCTTGTATTTTCTCCATTCTATTTCCATGATTTTGGATCATCTCTACTATCATTACTCTGAATTCTTTTTCAGGTAGACTGCTTATTTTGTCTTCATTTGTTTGGTCTGGTGAGTTTTTACCTTGCCCCTTCATCTGCTGCATAATTCTCTGTTTTCTTATTTTGTTTAACTTACTGTGTTTAGGGGTCTCCTTTTCACAGCCTGTAGGTTCATAGTTCCCACTGCCCCTAGTGTGTAAGGTTGTTTCAGTGGCTTGTGTAGGCTTGCTGGTGGAGGGGACTGGTGCCTGTGTTCTGGTGGGTGGGTCTGGATCTTGTCTTTCTGGTGGGAAGGGCCACTTCCAGTGGTGTGTTTTGGGGTGTCTGTGAACTTAGTATGATTTTGGCAGCATCTCTGCTAATGGGTGGGGTATTCCTGTCCTTCTAGTTGTTTGGCATGGGGCATCCAGCATTGGACTTTGCTGGCTGTTGGGTGGAGCTGGATCTTAGCGTTGAGATGGAGATCTCTGGCAGTATTCTCGCCGACTGATATTACGTGGGGCCAGGAGGTCTCTGGTGATCCAATGTCCTGAACTCATCTCTCCCACCTCAGAGGCTCAGGCCTAACTCCAGGCCGGAGCACCAAGACGCTGTCAGCCACACAGCTGCTTACATCACAGTTGTTGCTCAGTCAAATTCACAGGGCAATTCTCCTCAAGCAGCAATCAGGGGTCCATGGAAGCACTTAGGATGATTAATTGGCAAGTCATATTATGTCCCATTCTCAGTTTCTTCATCTTTAACATGGAGATCATGATTCTTCATAAGCTTTAAAAAACTAGTGGGGAACTATGACTCGGTGCCCACACAAACTGCCACCTGCCATCTATTAGGCCAGCGGAAAGAGCCAGCAAGATATTTTTGCCTCTGAACCTCAGATAAGGCAGGAAATTGCTCCACCTCAGCAGCCTATCACTATTATTATAATCTATTTATTGAGGCAAACACAAAGTTCTGTCCAAGTTCAAAAAAAGAACATAAAGATATTATCCCTTGAGGAGACAAATGTATATTCTTTTGTGTCTGGCAGCTTTTGCTCATAGTGATTGTGAATTTCATCTGTATTACTTCACGTATCAATTGGCATTGCCTTTTTATAGCTATACAGTATATTATTATATGTATATTCCATTACTCTTTAATGCATTCTATTTTTCATAGACATTTGTGTTTTCTCCAGTTTTGGGGTTACTGTAGATAAAAGTGCTACGCACTTTCTCTTACAAGTCTTTTGTAGGACTCTGTTTCATTTTCTTAGGAATTTATTGATAGTTACAATTCCTCCATCTTAGTGTGAGTGTATGTTTGATATTTTAAGAAACTAATAAATTTTTCAATAAGTTATACAACTTGGCACTCTCTTCAGCAATGCATGAATGTCCTCATTGTTCCATGTACTCACCAACATTGGTATCAATAGACATTTTAATTTTAGCTATGCTAGTGGGCATGTTGTGATATCTCATTATGGTTTTGGTTTGCATTTATTTGAAGAGATACTGAGTACTTTTTCATGGGTTTATTGTACATTGCAATACAATCTTCAAATCTTCCTTTCAAGAGGTATTTTCAAGTCTTCAAAAATTTTTAAATTTGTTTATCTTACTGAGGCACAGAAATTTATTTTCTGGATCCAATTTCTTTGACATGTATACGTTTTTTTCAGTTTTTTTCTAGTTTCTGGCTTGCTTATTTGTTTTCTTGATGTTGTGTATTAATTTTTTAAAAATTGAATTGATCTTTATTTGTTTTGATCTGTTGGTTTCTATGTACTATCTAAGAAATAATTACCTGCCCCTCAACCACAAAAATACACTACAATGATTTATTCTCGATCTTTGAATTTAGCTTTTGTGTTTGGGGCTATTATCTATCACAAACTAATTTTTGTGTACAATATTAGGTAGCATTAGAGCTTTTTGGTTTCTTGTTTTTTAACATATTAATAATTCAGGCGCCATTTTTTTGGAAAGACTATTCATTCTCCATTGATTTACTCTGCTGCAAAAATCAGTGGACTGTGGGGACTTCCCTGGTGGTCCAGTGGCTAAGACTCTGCACTCCCAATGCAGAGGGCCCAGGTTCGATCCCTGGTCAGCGAACTAGATCCCACATGCCACAACTGAGAGTTTGCATGCTTCAACTAAAAGATCCCACGTGCCACAACTAAAGATCCCACAAATATAGACACCAAAGATCCCACATGCTGCAATGAAGATCCCACATGCTGCAACTAAGACCCGGTGCAGCCAAATAAATAAATATTTTTTACAAAATCAATGGACTGTGTAAGTGAGAGTTTATTTCTGGACTTGCTCTTGTTTTCCATTGATTATTTGTCTGCCATTACACCAATACAACACTATCTAGATTGTTGTAGTTATAGTTGCATGGTAATTTTTGAAGTCAGTCAGTTTGAGCCCTCCAAATTTTTTCCTCTTTTCCAAAACTGTCTTGGCTATTCGAGGCTTTTAGTATTTCATTATAAATTGTAGAAGAATTTTATCTATGTCTATAAAAAAGACTTCTGTATTTATAATTGTAATGGTGGTAAATTTTAGATTGATTTGTGGAGATTTAATATCTAATCTTCCAAACTATGAATATGGTATATCTTTTTCATTTAGAATCTTAAATTTTTCTCAGCCATAGTTTATAGTTTTTGTTATACAGATTTGCATATGTTTTTTAAGTTTATTCTTTAATATTTTACACTGTTATAATGAAATTGTTTTAAGTTTATTTTTCAATTTTTTTTCTATTGTGTAGGAATACAATTGATTTTTTTTAATTGACCATGAATTCTGAGACCTCACTAAACTCTTAATAGCTTTAGTAATTTGTCATTGTTGTTGTTTCCTTAGGCTTTTCTACATAAATGTCACTTCATCTGTGAAGAGGGACATTTTATCTTCTTTTCTGATTTCATGATTTTTATTTCTTTTTCTTAAAAGTAACACTGGTATAACTAGTGATATAGTATTTCCACTAGACTGTTGAATCTTTCAAGAGAGATTATATACCCTTGGTTTGTCCTGGATCTTAGAGGGAATATGTCTGATGTGATAATAGCTATAGGACTTTTAAGTGCTGAAAAAAAACGATATTTTGATTTCTTAACACCCAATACCTCAGAATATGTCCTTATTTGGATATAGGGTCATTGAAGGTGCAATTAGTTAAGATGAGGCCAGAGAGTAATAGAGTGTGCTCCTAACCCAATATAACTGATGTCCTTGTTAGAAGATTGCCATATGACACACACAGGAAGAACGCTTTGTGAAGAAGAAAGCAAAGATTGGAGTTAAGCAATTGAAAGCCAAGGAATGTCAAAGACTGCTAGCAAACCACCAGAAAGCTGCAAGAGGCAAGGAAGATTGTCTTTATGGGTTTCAGAGGGAACATGACCTGGACAACACATTGGTTTCAGACCTCTAGCCTCCAGAACTGTAAGACAATAAATTTCTGTTTACCATCCCAGAACATAATGACTCAAAGCAATAATTATTTATTATTGTTCACAAGCTTATGGATCAGCTGGGCAGTTCTTATGATCTGGTTCAGAATCAGCTGATTTTATCCGTGTTTTTTCATGTTTCTTTGGTCAGCTGGCAAATGAACTGGGAGCTAGCCAGGTTCAGGATGGCCTTATTCACATGTATAGTAGCTGACTGACTGTCAGCTGTGGTGGCAGAGTCACTTTTCTTATCCAAATGCCTAGCTCAAGCTTGTTAACAAGATGATGGTAGGTTTTCAAAAGAGAGAACAGATTAGCACAAGGCCTCTTGAGTTTAGTTTCACACCTGGAATGACATCACTTTTCCAGCATTCTACAATTAAATCACATCACAAATCTAGCATAGATTACAGCTCTTGAAGAGAAGAATTGCAAAGGCACACTTAAAAGCTGTGGATACAAGGAAGGGAAAAGAATTGTGCCTATATTTTCAATATTATACATAGCTAAAACTCATCAATCACTAAGCCAAATTCCTAAACTCTAGGGGTTTTGGACGGATACAGTTAAAAATTTAAGATGAGGGCCTCTGTTTGTTTTTGGTTAAGACAGAATAAGTGGTATTAGACTTGCCCTCCTTTGAAAAACAGATATAAAACTGGTTCTTTGAAAAGATAAACAAAATTCATAAACCTTTAGCCAGACTCATCAAGAAAAAAAGAGAGAGGGCTAAAATCAATAAAATCAGAAATGAAAAAGGAGAGGTTACAACTGACATCACAGAAACACAAAGGATCGTAAGAGACTATTCAGAGCAACCTTACGCCAATAAATTGGACAATCTAGAGGACAAATTCTTAGAAAGGTACAATCTCCCAAGACTGAACCAGTCAGAAATAGAAAATGTGAGCAGACCAAGTACCAGTAATGAAATTGAATCAGTAATTACAAAACTTCCAACAAACAAAAGTCCAGGGCCAGATGGCTTCATAGGTGAATTCTACCAAACATTTAAAGAAGAATTAACATCTATCCTTCTGAAACTATTTCAAAAAATTGCAGAGTAAGGAACATTTCTGAACTCATTCTATGAGGCCAGAATCACTCTGATACCAAAACTAGACCAAGACATCACAAAAAAGAACATAGACCAATATCACTGATGAATATAGACACAAAAATCCTCAACGAAATACTAGCAAAGTGACTCCAACAATACAGTGAAAGGATTATATACCATGATCAAGTGGGATTTATCCCAGAAATGAAAGGATTTTTCAATATCTACAAGTCAATCAATGTGATACACCACATCAACAAATTGAAGAATAAAAACCATATGATCATCTCTGTAGATGCAGAAAAAGCTTTTTATAAAATTCAACATCCATTTATGGTTAAAAAAAAAAAAAAAAGCTCTCCAGAAAGTAAGGATAGGGGGAATATACCTCAACATAATAAAGGCCAGGGAATTCCCTGATGGTCCAGTGGTTAGGACTCTACACTTCCACTCCTGGGGGCACGGGTTTGATTCCTCATCAAAGAACTAAGATCCCACATGCTGTAAGTGGCCAATAAATAAATAAGTAAGTAAATGCCATATATGACAAACACACAGCTAACTCAATTTTGAAAAGTTGAAAGTATTTCCTCTAAGATCAGGAAAAAAACAAGGGTGCCCACTCTCACCACACTAATGAAAAAAACTGAAGACAACACAAACAGATGGAAAGGTATACTATGTTCTTGGATTGGAAGAATGAATATTGCTAAAACGACCATATTAACTAAGGCAATCTACAGATTTAATGCAATCCCTATCAAAATGCCAAGGCCATTTTCCACAGAACTAGAATGAATAATTTAAAATTTGTATGGAAACACAAAAGACCCCAAATAGCTAAAACAATCTTGAGAAAGAAGAAAAGAGCTGGAGGAATCATGCTCCCTGACTTCAGACTATACTACAAAGCTACAATAATCAAAGCAGTATGGTACTGGCACAAAAACAGATGCATAGGTCAATGGAACAGGATAGAGAGCTCAGAAATAATCCCATGCACTTATGGTCAATTAATTTATGACAAAAGAGTCAAGAATACTTTTAAAAATTGTGATTCACTATATTGTACACCTGTAACTTATATAATATTGTACAGCAACTATACTTCAATTAAAAAAAAGAAGAATAAGACAAATAAACTCTTGTTTTATTTAATTTTATCTGTTAAATATTTCAAAGATACGTAAGATTCCTCTTCTGCTATTTTCTTTTAACCATGAGTGATTTAAATAATGAAGTTCAATGTTTGAACATTATGTAAGTATCCCTGACATGAGAAATATTGGGTAGGTATATAGATAGTTCCTACTTTTGTGAATTGCAAAGGGATTCAACTTATTTGGGTATGTAGAGATGAAATGGATGCTATCCCACCACTAGTGAATTAATACAAATTAGAAATTTGTTTTTGTATTTTATGGTATTACTATTAGGCTGATAACTTTCTCAGTAGTAAATAATCTGTATTGCTTTGACTCTTAACTTTCAGGGTATTAGTGCCCGATAACAAATAGAAGCTGGTACTTGGGAATACTGAATAGATTCAATTAACATTTTTAATACCTAAAACTACAAGTAAAAAGAGAACTTATACAGTCAATATTTTAGCACCTCTTTCCTTATCTGAAAGAACTTGATTAGTATTTTTGTTTCTGGTATATATTCATTCTTAATTAATATAGAGCTTTAGGTGAAAAAGTAACTCTAATCCTTGCCTTGAATAAAATTTTAGTACAGGAAAAATATTTCTGTGCTATAAAATATAATTGTTGTGATTCCACTAACTGAAGATAATAAGAGGATCACTATGTCTTATGAAAATTCAACTTCAACTTTTATTTTAAATTGCAGTTTTATTAGTTTTTAAGTGTGTTGAAAATATTTAAGTAGCATCATTACTTTCTTTTTCAAAGAGTGAAAATAAAAATTCTAAAGTCTTATTAAAATTGAGGTAAGACCAAAGAAGCCTCTTAGGTAAAAGAGGAAAGGGGAAGTAAAAAAAAAAAAAAAAAAAGCAAGACTTTACAGGTGAAGTAAGCAATCCTGTGTGTGTGTGTGTGTGTGTGTGTGTGAGAGAGAGAGAGAGAGAGAGACAGAGACAGAGAGTTTGTGAGCATCACACCTTAGGGATTATTCTATCCGCCACTATGAAGCAACATAAAAGAGGTATAACAGGGGCTTTCCTGGGGGCGCAGTGGTTGAGAATCTGCTTGCCAATGCAGGCGACATGGGTTCGAGCCCTGGTCTGGGAAGATCCCACATGCCGCAGAGCAACTAGGCCTGTGAGCCACAACTACTGAGCCTGCGCGTCTGGAGCTTGTGCTCTGCAACAAGAGAGGCTGCGACAGTGAGAGGTCCGCACGCCGCAATGAAGAGTGGCCCCTGCTCGCCGCAACTAGAGAAAGCCCTAGCACAGAAACGAAGACCCAACACAGCCAAAAATAAATAAATAAATAAAGAAGCTTTCATTAAAAAAAAAAAAAAAGAGGTATAACAGAACTTCCTACTTCTGATATACAATATTTTACTCCCAAATATTCCAAATAAGAAAATAAGGCCCTGAATATTATAGATTACAAAAATATTTAATAATGCTATCTTAGATACTATGTGGAATCCTAATGATCTCTTTATACAGAAAAAGAAGATAAAGACAAATGTCCAGGTTGCATCTGAAGTTTCTTGACAAAGATACAATGTCCCCTTTACCAAAGACTTTCTTTACCCTATAGCTTGCAGGTATGAAATACAAATCTCAGCCTTTTTGTCACTGATGATTCCACAAATATAACTGATAGGAAACCTCTCTGTTCCTCCTAGGAAAAGCAGAGGCTTCAATTTATTTTAATCATAAAGTTGATATCTTGGTCTCTGTCTTTCAACAAAGATTTAAGTCTTCAGAATAATAAACAGATAAATAGTGAAATATCATCAATATTACTCATTACTTAACAGAAAAAATTTCCAAAACTTAGATGAATTTGGTGCCCTAAAAAATCTTTTTAAAAAAAGATTTGTAATATACCAGTTTACCTAGATTTTAAAGATATTTTGTTTGTCCAGGTAAGTAATAGTATTTTTTATGCCTTGAGATGTTCATTATTATACTTTTTGATAATCACACTATAAAAAGCTTGATTATTCATTTTATTAATAACTTTTATCTTCTTTTACTTTTGAAAAAGATTATTTTATGAATCGTCATTCTGTACATATTCATTTATTAAATTTATTAAATAATAGTTGTGATTTTACCCTTCTATTCTGTGAAACATGTAAACAGCAGACTCTTTCTTCAATTGGAGGGGATAGAAGAAAAATGTATCTTCCATCACAGGGAATTTGTTCATTGCATGCATGCTAAAATTTACCTTGATTATCCATCACAACTGTGGATGCCACTCCTTTGATCTGTAGCACCTGGTCAAAAATATGATAAGAAATGCCTGAAGTTCTTCCTGTAGTTTTTGCATGCCATTATTTATTGGCCTGAAAGATCATAAGAAAGATCAGTGTTATTACCTAAATAGCAGTATCTCCAAACATTTAAGAAATATTTCTTCCTTATTTAGCAAATACCTCAATTTAAACCATCTGAGTCAAAATGAAAAACATTCAAATTTTACTAAAGAAAAGTTTTATAAGCAAGGTAGACAAAAAGGTCATAATTAGAATATCATTTAAGAGATCATTTTTCAAACTGAATAATGTTTGTTATTTTTAACCTATATTTAAAAGTACATTTCAGTTTATTCCAAATAAATCAGTACAAGTGGCTAGAATATCCTATTTTATAAGGCTATAGGGACATTTCCCTGTGGGATTTGGAGATGTTTGCTTGGAAATTTAATCCTTCCAGTGGGGAAAATGATTTCTCCTTTACCATGGTTACTGAAGAAAATATCATCCTTATTAAATTTATTTTTAAAACCATTAGAAATAATTTATAATGTTAGTTGTTTGCTTCTCATCATATCATCAGAACTAATGATTTTTTCTTAATATATGACAGAAATTCTGTGCAAAAAGAAAATGTCAACTATAATTGATGCTGATAGTCATGGTAAAAATATGGATCCAAATTCTAAGAAGAACAAATTATGTTTAATGCATCAAAGCATGATTTTTCAGGCAGGCTATAACATTTTTATTCATTAGGTGTTTTGATGACAAAGGGTTTTTCAATTAAGGCATGAAAAAACTTAAACCTGCACAACTATGAAGATATGAATGCATGATCATAGTTGAAAACATATATTCATTTGGTGATAATAAACATGTAATAAGACTTTTCCAAGTTGCCTTTTCCGAAACCCAGTAAATTCTCTATGTGGTAATCGTGAGTAGGGCAGAATGTGCTCCTTTAACTCAATACTTACTTTTACAGGCCTGAAATCCTTGACAAAGTTCATTATTTCAAAAGGTGTGTGGAGGATTAATGACTTGAATTGCAATAAAATTGGAAGATAGCTAACACTAACTTCCTTTTTTCTGATGACTTTTGGGACTGGTGCTCAATTAAAGTAGAAGAAGGAATGTGAAGGATTTATTCATTGAGAACATATTAATAGACTCAGTAAAGATGTAAGAGTTTTTAAACCTCTTTAATGAAATGATTTCTTTGTTTTATTAAATGTTTATTTCTTTTGTTGTGGCTTTATGTTGGGGAAAGTGGGGAGGATAGTGATTGTTTCTAGAAGAGTCAAATGTTTTCTAGAAAATTCAATAGCCTTTGTTGAAGTGCCCTTTCTAGTCAATTAAAAGTAGAAAATTTGATCAAATTAATATGAAAGATATATAAATCAAGATTAGTGAAAGAAAAAGATCAATCGTTCAAACGTACATTAGAAGCAATGTTTGTTGAACTAGTTGGAATGTGCCAGTTGGTTGTTGGATGAACTTGGCATTTTATTCACGCTCAAGCTTTTGAAATATTACAATGAAGAATAAGACATGAGTTTTTATGCACTATACATTATTTTTAAAGTCGGGTTTCTTAAGGCATAATTCATATGTAAATAAACCCACTCTTTCTAGGTGTCCAGTTTGATGAGTTTTTACAAATCCATACAATCCTATGATCACCCTGTGATATTGTGATTTATAATAAGAAATACATATTTGGTCTTTGATGCCATTCCTGGCACAGAGCTCCTAAAACCCCTGGAATTTCTTGTATTAAGAGCTATAAAGTTGTCTTCTATTATGTTAATGGTTGACATTTAGAAAGCCCTTAGGTTCCTCTAGAATAGTAGCTGGTTGCCGGGGGAACCAACCAGCTGATTAGAGGGTTGGAACTTTCAGTAACCACACCCCCTCAACCCCTAGTAGGGGGAGACAGACTAGAGGTTGAATCAGTTGCCTATGGTCAATGATTTACTCAATCAAGATCCTGTTCACAAGCCTCCATAAAAACCCAAAAGGTAGGGTTTGGAGAACTTCCAGGTCAATGAACTCATGGAGATTTGGGGAGAGGGCATGAAAGCTCCACATAATTTCCCTGTACCTTGTCCTATGCATCTCTTTCATCTGGCTTTTCCTGAGTTATATCCCTTTATAATAAACTGGTGATCTAATCAGTAGACTGTTCCTCTGAGTTCTGTGAGCTGCTCTAGCAAATTAATCAAACCCGAGGAGTGGGATCTCGGGAACCGTCTGATTTTAACCAGTTGATCACTAGTACAGATAACAACCTGGGCTTGCAACTGGCATCTGAAATGTGTGTGTGTGGGGGGGCGGTGGGGCTGGAGGCAGTCTTGAGGATTGAACCCTTATCCTGTGGAATCTGATGTTATCTCCCCATAGATAGTGTCAGGATTGAGTTGAATTATAGGACACCCAGCTGGTGTCCTGAGAATTGCTTGTTGGTGTGGGGAACCTCCTCTCCCACACTAGAATTGGTACCAAACATTTATACCCCATTGAGAAAGAACATTTCTATCAACCTCAAAAGATCCCATATGCCATTTTGTAGATACTTACCTCCTATCATTCCCAGTCTCTGGAAACCGCTGATCTGATTTCTTTTATAGTTTTATCTTTTCTTGAATGTCAGTAGATCATACAGTATATAGCCTTCTCTGTATGGCTTCTTTCCCTTTGCATATGCTTTTGAGATTTTTCCATACTGTTGCATGTATCAGGGGTTTGTTCCTTTTTATCCATGAATAGCATTTTATTGTATGAATATACAACACTTTGTTTAGCTATTCATTGGTTTCTGGATATTTGAGTTGTTTCCAGCTTTGATCAGTTACATATAAAGTAACTATAAATATTCATACACAACTCTAATTTTGAACATGTGCTTTTATTTCTCTTGAGTAACTACATAATGAGATTACTATGTCTAATGGAAGTTGTACGTTTAACTTTATAAGAAACTGCTAAACTGCTTGCACAGTGGCTATACCACTCTGCCTTCCTACCACCAATATATGGAATTTCCACTTGTTCCACAACTTTACTAGCATTTTCTATGGCCTTTGGTTTTTAAAATTTGAGCCTTTCTTATAGGTATGTAGAAATATCTAATTGTTGTTTTAACTTGCAGTTCCTTAATGATCAATAGTATTTAATATATTTTCAGCGTTTATTTGCCATTCATCTCTTTGGTAAAGTGTCTCTAAATATTTTGTCCTTTTTTTTTTTAATTACTAGGCTTTATTTTTTAGACCAGTTTTAGGATCATCGCAAAACTGAGCAGAAAGTACAGAGAATTCCCATATATTCCCTACCCCACACATGCACAGCCTCTCCCACAATCAACATCCTATACCACAATGGTATATTTCTTACAATACATGAACCTACACAGCACTATCACCTAAAGTACATAGTTTACATGAGGGTTCACTCTTAGTGTTGTACATTTTATGGGTTTGAAAAATATATAATGTATCAACCATTATAGTATCATATAGAATAGTTTCACTGCCCTAAAAGTCCTCTGGGTGCCCCTATTCATCCTTCCCTCCCACCTACCCCCTGGCAACCACTGTTATTTTTACTGTCTCCATAGTTTCCCCTTTTCCAGAATGTCATATAGTTGGGATCATACAGTATATATTATATTGGCTTCTTTACATATTGGCTTCTTTCACTTACTAATATTCATTTAAGTTTCTTCCATGTCTTTTCATGGCTCGATATCACATTTCTTTTTAGCACTGAATAATATTTCAATGGTTGGATGTACCACAATTTATCCATTCACCTACTTAAGGACATCTTGGTTGCTTCTAAATTTTGACAATTATGAATGAAGCTGCTGTAAACATCTATGTGAAGGTTTTTGTGTAGACTTAAGTTTACAGCTTAGGCAAGGAGTAGGATTGGTGGAGCCTATGGTGACAGTATGTTTAGTTTTTTGAAGAAACCACCAAACTGTCTTCCAAAGCGGCTGTGCCATTGTGCGTTCCCACCAGCCATTACTGAGACTTCCTGTTGCTCCACATACCCACCATCATTTGCCATTATCAATGTTCCAGTTTTGGACATTCTAATAGGTGTGTTGTGGTATCTCATTGTTTTAATTTGCATTTTTCTAATGACATATGATGTGGGACATCTTTTCATGCGCTTATTTGCCATCTGTGTGTGTTCTTTGTTAAGCTGTCTGTTAAGGTCTTTGGTCCATTTTTTTTAATTGGGTAGATTTTTTTTTATTATTATTATTGAGTTGTAAGAGTTGTGTTTTTTTAGATAACTGTCCATTATAAAATGTGTCTTTTGCAAATCTTTCCTCCTAGTCTGTGACTTGTCTTCTAATTAACTTGAAGTTGTCCTTCACAGAGCATACATTTTTTAACTTTAATGAAATTTAATTCATCTATTATTTCTTTCATGGATTGTGCCTTTGGTGTTACATCTAAAAAGGCATCACCATACCCAAGGTGATGTAGATTTTCTCCTATGTTATCTTCTAGGAATTTTATAGTTTCATGTTTTACATTTAGGTCTATGATCCATGTTGAATTAATATGAAGCATGAACAGTCTGTATCTACATTCATTTTTTTTTGCATGTAGATGTCCAGTTGTCCCAGCAACATTTCTTGAAGAGACTGCCTTGCTTTGTTTTATTGCCTTTGCTCCTTTTTTTAAAGACCAATTGGCTATATTTATGGGGGTCTATTTCTGGGCTTTTATTCTGTTCCATTATATATATTTTTCTATTCTTTCATCCGTACCACATGGTCTTGATTCCTGTAGCTTTATAGTAAATCTTACAGTTGTGTAATGTCAGTCCTCCAAATTTGTTCTTCTCCTTCAATGCTATTTTGACTATTCTGGATCTTTTTGTCTTCACATAAACTTTAGAATTATTTTGTCAATATTTTCAAAATAACTTACTGAGATTTTGATTGGGATTGCACTGAATTTATAGATTAAGTTGGGAAAAAGTGACGTCTTTATGGTATTGAGTCTTCCTATCCATAAACATGGATATATCTTCATTTATTTAGTCCTCTTTGATTTCTTCAATCATAGTTTATAGTTCTTATAGATCTTATAGATTTTTAAAAATTTACAGCTAATGTTTCATTTTTTGAAGTGCTTATTTAAGTGGTACTGTGTTTGAATTTCAAATTCTGCTTGTTTATTGCTGGTATATAAGAAAGTGATTGACTTTTGTATATTAACCTCATAACCTTCAACCATACGATATAATTGCTGATTATTTCCAGGCTGTTTTCTCATGATTCCTTTAGATTTTCTACATAGAAAATCATGTTATTTGAGAAAAAAGTTTTATTTATTCCTTCTCAATCTCTATAACTTTTATTTCCTTTTCTTGTCTTGTTGCATTAGCCAGAACTTTTGGTATGATTTTGAAAAGAAGTGATGAGAGGGGATATCCTTGTTTTTTTGCCTTATCTTAGCAGCTTCTAGTTTCTGACCATTAAGTATGATGTCAGCTCCAGTGTTTTTGTAGATGTTTTCTATCAGGTTGAGGAAGTTCTCCTCAATTCCTAATTTGCTGAGAGTTCTTATCATTAATGGGTATTAGATTTCATCATATTTTGTACATTTAAAAAGTTGGGTTGTTAGCTTCAATTAGAAGAGGTGTTTTTATATTCAGGACACAAGTTCTTTGTCAGATTGTTGTTTGGTAAATATTTTCTCCTAGATGTGACTTGCTTTTTAATTTTAACACTGCTTTTCAAAGAGTACAAAGTTTTAATTTTAATGCTTTCTTGTTTTTTTCAAAGTTTGTGTACTTTGTGTTCTAAGGAATCTTTGCATACCCCAAGCTCACAAATATTTTTTTTCCAAAATTTTCTTCTAGAAGTTTTGTATATTTAGTTGCATAAACTCTTTTGCATAGATTTTTTTACACAATGCAAGATAAAAGTTGGGTTCATTTTTTTGAATATGGATGTCCAAATTTTCCAGGATTATTTGTTGATAAAACTATCCCATCTCCAATGAGTTATCTTAGCATCTTTTCAAATGAATTGAAAATTTATGTATAGCTTGAATTCTAGACTCTAATATGTTTCATTGATTTATGTGTCTATTCTTATTTCAGTAACACATTGTCTTGATGACTGCAGCTTTGTAGGAAGTCTTATAATTATGCCAACTGAGAGTTTTCAAATTTATGCTTGTTTTCCAAAGTTTTTTTTGTTTCCTGCATAAATTTTAATTATCAGCTTTAATTTTGTTTAGAATAACAGTGCTATTATAAATCAATTTGGAGAGAATTGTAATCTTAAGTATGTTGAATTTTTTGATCCATGAACACAATATATATCTCTATGTATTTACATCTTCCTTAATTTCTCTCCCATGTAGCTTTCATAGTAAAAGTCCTGCACATAATTAATTAGATTTATACATAATTAGTCATGTTTTTAATGCTGTTGTAAATTATATATTTGATTTTGCAATTGCTCTTTTATAGAACTACAATTGATTTTTGTATATTGACTTTATATACAACAACCTTATTAATAGCTCTAATAGCCATTCTGTAGATACTTGGTGATTATTTACTGAGATAGTCATGTTGTCTGTGAATAAATAAGTTTTATGTCTTCCTTTGCAAACTGTATGTATTTATTTCTTTTTCTTGCCTTATTGCACAGTTTAGGTCCTCTAAAACACTGTTAAATATAAGTGAGAAGAGTAGTTACCCTGCTTCTTTGCAATGTTTGGGGGAAAGCATTAAATCTTTGACCACTAAGTGTGATGTTAGATGTAGGATTCTTCATAGGTGACTTTGATAAGAGTGAGGAAGTTCTAATCTATTTATTCATGCTTAGTTAGAGTTTTTCTAAAAACTGGATGTTGATTTATTTCAACTTATATCATATAATGGAATTATCATGTATTTCCTTTTTTTTTTTCTGCCTATTGCTTTTGTGCATTACATTGGTTGATTTCGACTGATGAACTGCTTCAAGTTTGGAGAAATGCTACTTGGTTCTGATGTATAATATTTTTGTGTATATTGCTGGATTTGCTTTGCTACTATTTTGTTAAGGATTTTTGTGTGTACTTTTAAAAAAAATTTATTGACGTATAATTGATTTACAATGTTGTATTGGTTTCAGGTGTACAGCAAAGTTATTCAATATACATATACATATATGTGTGTACTTTCATAAGGGATAGTGATTTATAGTTATTTCCCCCTTGTATTTGTTTTTTTGTTTGTTTGGATATTGAGGTACAGCTGACCTCATGAAATGAATGGTGAAGTATTTTCTCCTCTTCTGTGTCCTTGAGAAGAGTTGATGTTATTTTTTTTTTTTTGCGGTACGCGGGCCCCTCACCACCGCGGCCTCTCCCACTGCAGAGCACAGGCTCTGGATGCGCAGGCTCAGTGGCCATGGCTCACGGGCCCAGCCGTTCCGCAGCATGTGGGATCCTCCCAGACCGGGGCACGAACCCACGTCCCCCGCATCGGCAGGTGGACTCTCAACCACTGCGCCACCAGGGAAGCCCAGATCTTAGTTCTTAAATCTTTGGTATAATTTATCATCAATTAGATGATGAAGCAGTAGCTTCTATTGATTATGGATAGATCTGCATTGAATTCTAGAAATATAGTTGGCTTATGTGCTTTTATTTTTAGTTCTATCAATTTTCATTTAATGTATTTTGAAGTACTGTTATCCAATTCATACAAATTTGGGTTTGTTGTGCCTTCTCAAATAATCCTGATTTTATCATGTAATGTTATTTATCATTGGTTTATAGTCCTTGTTCTGAAGCCTACACTTTCTGATAATAATATAACCAATTCAGCTTTCTTTTTATTAATGTTTGCATGATATAGCTTTTTCAATTCTTTTTACCTCAGCTACAGTCATATATTTAAAGGGGGTTTCTTATAGAAAGCATATAGTTGTCTTGCTTTTTTTTATCCAAACTGACAATTTCAACCTTTAATCATTTATCTGTAATTTAACCATTATCTCTCTTTCTGGCTTGTTAGTTGTACATGTTTTAAAATTGTTTTATTGATTGCTTTTTAGTTTACAATATGATGTTTATCACAATATATCTTGAAAATATATCACACACTATGCTTTAATTTCCTGTTTCCTATCTTTTGTGCTATTTTTGTTATACATTTTGCTTCTACATTGGTTATAAATCTTATAATACCTTGCTATTATTTTTACTTTAAAAAGTCGATTGTCTTTAAAGGAATTACAAAAGAGAAAAATGCATCTTTTATATTTATTCTCTACTTACTACTCTGGTTCTTTTACTTTCTGTCTATAAATCCAAATTTCAATCTGTATCATCTTCATCCTAATAATCTACCTCTAAAATTTCTTACAGGGGTGGTCTTATGGAAATAAATTATTAGCTTTTTTTCCTGAAATGTCTTTATTTCATCTTTATTTTTGAAGGATATTTTTGCTGGGTTTAGTGTTCTAATTGAAGGATTCATTTTTGTCTTTTAGTACATTACAGGTGTCACTCCATTGTCTTCTGGCTTGCACAGTTTTGATGGGAAGTATGCTGTAACTTTTATCTTTGTTCCTCTGTATGCAAAGTTTCCTTTTTTTTTTCTGGTTGCCTTCAAGATTGGCTCTTAACTTTTGCTTTTTAGCAGTTTAATTATGATGTGCTTGTTTATGTTTTGTATGTCTTTAATATCTTGCTTGGAATTCCCTGAGATTCTTGGATCTTTGGTTTATTGTATTTCATTATATTTGGAAATTTATACTTCATGATCTTTTCTAGTATTTATCTTCCCCTTTCTTTTTATTTTCCTCTATAAATCAAAGCACACACATGTTAGGCCATTTGATATTGTCCTACAGCTCCTGGATGTTCTGTTCTATTTTTTTAAATTCATATTTTTTTATGTTTCATTTTGCACAATTTAAATCAACCTACTATTAAGTTTACAAATTTCTTCCTCAGATGTGTCAAGAGCATCACAGAAATTCTTCATCCTGATAGCATGTGTTTTTTGGGGGTGGGATTTTATTTTACTCATATTAATAGTTTCCATCTTTCTGTTGTAATTTCTCATCTGTTCACATATGTTCTTTACCTGTACCACTACATCCTTTAACACATTAAAGTATAGTTATTATAAAGGACCTGACTGATAGTTTAAACATCTTGGTAATAGCTCAATCTGCTTCTGTTGAGTGCGTTATCTCTGGAAAATGTCTTTTATTCTTGCTATTTTGTTTGTCATATAATTTTAGAATGTATACTGCACATTGTCAACTGAAGAACAGTAGAGTCTGAGATCAAGAGTATTTATAGCTGGAAATGAATACAACTCTTTTTCTGTTACAATGGTAGTAAATGATTCAGTTGGGTTTGGGTTTTGTTGTTGACATTGTTACCTTCAAGTTACTTCAGTGATGGGCTGCCTAAATCATGTGCCTGGGGTGAGCCCCGTGGTGCTAGAGGGTTTTTTTTCAGTTTTTCTGCTTCCACCTCAGTTTTCGGAATGTGTTGCATGACTATGCTAAATAGTGGGTCTCTCTTCACATTCTTTTCTCTCTACCAGCGGTAGTCTTCTATTGCTTATTCCTCAGTTCTAGGCTCATGGTAGGGGCAAGGAGTAGGGTTTTGGTTCTTCTGGTGAAAGCTCAATTGGAGACGTGTCCCTGAGGGTCAGGAAGGGGGTCTTGGTATTATTCTTATTTCCCTCATCTCAATGATAGTCATATTCATACTTGTATTCATAGAGGTTATTAAACAGGAGAGATAATTTTGCTCCTCCTTGCTCCCAGCAATAGCATATCTCTGCTTTTTTTTTTTTTTTTGCGGTACGCGGGCCTCTCACTGCTGTGGCCTCTCCTGTTGTGGAGCACAGGCTCCGGATGTGCAGGCTCAGCGGTCACGGCTCACAGACCCAGCCGCTCCGCGGCATGTGGGATCTTCCCGGACTGGGGCACGAACCCGCATCCCCTGCATCGGCAGGCGGACTACCAACCACTGTGCCACCAGGGAAGCCCTATCTCTGCTTTATATAGGCATAGGATTGTGACCCATAAAGGCTTTCTTATCTGAACCTTAGTGGCAGACTATTTTGATTCTATCACCTTCCCAGAAGCAGTGATCTTTTCTTGGTTTCTGATGTCAGAAAGCAGAGCTACTAACCCTTCTCCAGAAACTGACGAGTTTTGCTTCTATACAAGCACTGGATCTTTGCCTGGTCCCCGTTACAATACAGTTTGTTGTCCCTTCCTCAGCAGCTTGAAGCATTTTTCTTCCTAATGAGGAGAGCCCAGGCAAGTGGACCATATTTTGAGACTGTTCCGTCTCCACTATGCCTGTAGCAGTTATGGGGTATTTCTGGTATCCTGCCCTGCTCTCGTTCTTTCCCATGAGCCCCTATGCAGATCCATAGAAAAGAGCTTAGGAGTGAGTGCACACCACCTTGTGTCTGATGCTCCCAGTTATTCTAAAGTTTTATGCTACCCCAAAGTCACCCTTTAGGATTTTATGAAAATTTTTGTTGATTTCTTCTTACCTGCTACACCAAACTTTTCCTCTGTGCTCTGCCAAAGTGAAGCAGGTTTGTGTCCTGTCTCACATTAGAGGTGCTTTCCACTCTTTGGAACTTAGTTTACTTTGTTGTCTCACCACCTCAGCTCTCTGATGGGTTCAAGGAAGGTTACATTTTTATAGATCATCCAATGCTTTCTTATTGCTAGGATCAGAGCAATGTTTTCCTTTGGCTTTGTACATCCCAAGCAGAAATGGAAATCTAAAAAACATTTTAAAAATAAAACATGTTTATTGTCGAGCGGTATATTTCCCTTCATCATTAAAGTTCAAATTATAGCACAAGAAGTTCCTATTATAGCACAAAACAGAATCACTCCCCAGATATGATAAACCAGCCTACCAATCTGCAATCTAGCTAATATAACCATCCACAGAGGAGGAAAAAAACAAACAAAATTATTTTTGGAAAATAGAAATGGATTGCAACAGTATAACAAAGAATGTTCATTCTGTGCATAAAAAGCAGGAAATTGGCAGTTATATAAGTTTGAAAGAGTCTCGGTTAAATAAAGGTTAATAATTTGTTACCTAGAAACCTCTTCATGTTTTTAATATCGATATGTTAATGTACACTCTAGATCTCTAAGAAGAAAAATCTATTTAGCATTTTGCAATCTTACATGGCCACTAAATCTCTCTCTCTCTCTCTTTTTTTTTTTTCCAGAACAAAGTATTCCATAGAGCACAATGTAGGAAATGCTGGTTCAGATATTTCTAACTGCATAGGCATTAAAAATTTTTGTAAGATTGTTTCATTTTCACAACTTTAATGCTGTGTCTGATTCTTTATGGTTTAGCTCTATCTTGATGAAATTTTAAAAAATGTGATAAAGCAGCATAGCGTAAAAACAAGAATGAAACAAAGTGTTGACAATATGACTAATTGTATATTAGCAAACTTTAGACAAATTCTATAATATCTAATATAAAATTTAGTTTTATCCCCCCTGCATTCTCTTTAGTCACATAAAACATAAGTCAAGTTAAATATGGGCAGAGATTCATGATTGGGCTTCTGTTGCTGAGATAATTATTTATTGTCATTTTCCAAAGAACCCTTTCAAAACATCTTTCCTCTTTTCCACACCAAGAGATAACCCCTATCTGTGTTGTAAACAATGGGACTGATAAATAGATGAAATGATCTTATGAACAGACTACTTTGATACCTCAGTAATCTGTTTATTCTGCAATGAGTCAAGATGCTCTTGTCTTACGCTGCCTGAATTATATTCCACAATGTTTAAAATTTTTCATTTTATCCTTTCATTCACTTATTAGTTAATTCATTTATTTGTAATTATTTAGATTAGCCATCAATTTGCAGGGCCAACAAGGAATAAGGAATATATTGTATTTGAGTCTGTACTGATTATGTACTCTACCCACTAAGAAGTGAAATTAAATGTTTATAGAGTTTTATCACTACTTTGAAAACTCCCGTAAAGCCAGTATGTGTGTGTGTAAATGACTGATTATTGACCAAACTTTTGTTTCTCTATTTAAATTTTTGCCCATGGTATCTGCTACAAAATACAATCTATTTTAAGCTAAAATATACAGTTTATTATCTGCAGCATATTGCATAAACACACTTTGTATCTGAGCTACTTCTTTTTTCTGCGGTATGCAGGCCTCTCACCGTTGCAGCCTCTCCCGTTGTGGAGCACGGGCTCGGGACACGCAGGCTCAAGGGCCATGGCTCATGGGCGCAGCCGCTCCGCGCGGCATGTGGGATCCTCCCGGACTGGGGCACGAATCCGCGTCCCATGCATCAGCAGACGGACTCTCAATCACTGCGTCACCAGGGAAGCCCTGAGCTACTTCTTTGCCTAGAGAAATATGTTTCAAAAGAAACAGTTAATTTAAGAATTAAAATGGTTAATCATGGGAAGATAATAAAATCTGATTTTTAAGGGTCAAATAATAATTGATATTTATTATAGTTGACGTCATGCATTTCTTTTTGGTTTTGACTTGTTAGACATTTGTTTCAAATGATATGCCACACCAGAAGGATCAATCATATAATTCATAGACAATTTCTATATTCCATGACCAAGTGAAATTGCTTAACTCAGGATGTATAAAATATTATTTTTCTGTAGAAAAAGGAAATAGCAAAATAAGCCTCATTTTTAAAACTTTAATATTTATACCAAAAATTTGAATGACATAATATTTCACAGTGTTCTAATTACCCCTTAACATAGGATTGAGTGGCATATTATTAAAGCTTGTTCTATTGACATTTAATTCCTAAGTAACTGATAAAATCAAAGAAGATGTGAATACAGCAGATATGAGCATGATAATATACTTATTATTCCTGAAAGCTTTAGAAGAAATAAAACTTCAGAAAATCAAGTTACCTGAAAAAGGATCACTTAAAATATCAAGTTTACTTGAATATACTAATTTGATTAATATGGGTTAATTATACTATGGTAAACTGTTAAGTATTGAGACATTTTAAAATGTTAGCTGATTAAATCTACATCAAGCATGGCTGCCATCTGGTGGGGACAGGATATAATGTTGTGAGGGGCCAATCTCAGTAAAGTGCCCCTGTTGGGTTGCAAGTTGTCATTTGACCTCCATCTACCAATTGCTTGGTGTTTAATATTAATATTCCACTTAAAATTCCACATCAACATCCAGACCAAAGAGATAAGAGGTCTAAACTAAAAGAGGTCCACCAATATATGTAACTGAATTCTTGCTACTAAAAGTTCAATATCGTGGCTAATGTATGGACAGTGGAAAAGCTATGAAATTCAAAGTTTTGACTTGAATTAACTTTAATAATAGATGAGTCTGGTAAAGTGCTTATATTAAAAAAAATCAATCAATATAGTTGCAGAATTTGGTTGGAATTTATATCACATTGAGTTAGAAGAAAATATGACATTGCTCTGACAGGGCAGCTTTACAGATTTAGGGAAAGCTTTGAAAGGGAGGAAGGAATTAAGAGCTTAATGTTGAGGGAAGAAAGGAAGAAAGGAAGGAAGGAAGGGAGGGAGGGAGGAAGGAACGGGTTATTGCCTATCACCAAGGATAAGATTTGTACTAGTGTTATGGGTATAACAGTTTGACAGAGTAGAAAGTGATAAGTCAGTGCCAGGTTGACCTAAAAAAAAAAAAAAAGGCATAGTATACCCAACGTGAATATGTTATATGCATTATAATGATTAACTTGAAGCATACTTAAAAGTAAAAAAAAATGTGTTTTCTAAGTTCAAGTCTTTCAACAAATTATCAGTACAACTTCTATGACTCGATTTCCCATCCTTTTCTAGAAAACCAGGCATTGAATAACAGAGGCCGTAAATTCCCATTGAGCTCTGAACTTTTTTGATCTATGAAGTATAAAAGTTGCTTTTTCAGCCTCTCAAACAAACAAACAAACAAATTCCTTTCTCACTTGTGCAAATGAACATGTCAATTATAATTTTATGGTTATAATTTTTTACTGCCTGCATATATAGGTAGTCAGTTATTGCTCTTTTATAGTTTTGCTTTCATATTCATGTTAAAGTTATAAATACTTAGAATCTTTTGTGTGCCTATCTGTATATATAATACTAATGATACAATTATAGTGCATTAGAAATAATGATCAAAATGCATTATACTCCATTGTTTTATCTGCTATTCTTTTCAAGTTAACTTTTCTCCTAATTTTTAATTAGGCTATCTCATAAATTTACAGATTTTTATACTAAAACAAAATAAATCTCTTGAGTCATTGAATACTATTGAAGAGTTCTTTAAACTTGACTAATGTGTGTTGACTTACTGCTGTTACAACATCCTGTGAGCAGTTAATTTTTAAAGTTTAGACATTGGTATTCTTAGTATTTTTTAAAAGTGAAAATGAAAAATTTATACATTCCAAGGATTTTCATTACATTGCTTTCTTCACACACAGTACATTGTAACAATTAAAGGAGACTGTAATTTAATTGCATGTCCCTTCAACAATGCAAATTAATATTCTTCCCAAATTATGTTTTTCCATAAAAAAATAATCATTATACGTTGCATCTTAAAGCTACTAAGATTATCTACGATTTCTTCAAATTATTGATATTCACATCACAACTAATGGTTGAAGTGACAGTCTTCACATAGGAAGAATAAATTCATAAATCATAGTTTACTTAAATTTTTATTCCAAAAATTAATCATTGGTTATAAAACTTTAGTGAACAAAAGCTGTTTTTTCCCCCAAATATGTTATAATGTCACAGAGTTTTGAATTTCAGTGCAGCAAGCTATTTCTATATGATAATGCATGAATTACAGCTAAGTAGCCTTCATTAGACTAACAGATGTACTTCATTAAAAGCCTATATAAAAGTATAGCCAGTGAATTTGTTATTTTTTTTTCTTCTGGAATGTAACGTCTAACTTACACATTAAAAGTCTAACTATTATATCACAATATGCAATTTTCTAAAATAGAAAATATAGTTTACACAAAAATTTAAAATGTTTTAAAACTTATATTCCATACAAAAACCATTAATTATAACTCATTGGACATAGAAATTATTTGGATGATTTTGGAATAATGAAAATGTTTTGTTCATAATACACTAGAACAGATTTCCAAGAGACAAGATAGTATGAATTGTCTAAATTTAGCTATCCCCAGCAATGACATTTATTAAGCAAGGACTGGGCTAGCTAATGTTCTGAAGTTCCTTCCCGTTCTCTGATTCTAAGATATTAGTGTTCTTTCCATGTTAATTGTTACTTCAGAAGTTTTTTCTTGATTGAGCATATAGTGACTCATCAATTTTTAAAATACCCTTGTGAAGAATGTAATAGAAGCAAGCTATGGGGGAGATAAATCTGTTTTTTTCAAAGACTTCATTATCTGTAACAACAAAATATGATCCATGAAATCGACACAGAACCCTTGAAGAAGTAAAATGATATCAACAACATCAATAAAATCAATACTGAATCAACATGTACTAATGGAAAAAAATAAAGGAATGATGAAAATTGAGAGGAATTAATCAGTGATGGCTTTTTGGAAAATTTCAAATTCAGAAGGAAAATTTCAAATTCAGAAGGAAGTGATGAATTAATTTCAAGTCAACCAAGGGGCTCTATGTAAAATGATGCAGTGAATAAAATATGAATAAGCTATGGTCCTCACCCTCAAGGCATCAATGGTCTAGTTCAGAGGTAATTCTGTCTGACTCTAAATCAAAGGTAGAGTGCGCTATGAGAACACAGAAGGAAGATGGATTTATTCCATATGATTCCATATTAAAGGACTGGATATGACATCATGGGCAAAATGTGAACTAAGCCTTGAAGTGCCTGAGGAGAGTGGTTGGGAGGATGAATAGATGCCTTCCAACAGATTAACCTAAGTAACAATATGGCAGCACAGCATTTTCTAGAATGTTCAGGGAAAAAATACACAAGGTGAATGAAAGAAGCCATTCACAGAAGTGATATACAATTATGTTTGGAGAAATAATAGCCTAATTCACCAGACTAGAGAGAAGGGCTCAAGTGAGTGTAAGAAGAAAACAGCTGTGCCATATTTGGAGATAAGGGAGGGTTCTGAAAGGTTGAGGAGTTTGACATCCATACATGCCACGTGGCAACATTCCCCAAAGATTCCAATTATAATTGAAATAATATTGGGCCCATTTATACCTGGCCTGCACTACTCACTTGGTTGTGTTAACAAATCTCCATTCTGAAATGAGGCCAGACTGGATGTAAGTTAACCATGAGAAGAAAGGAAACCACAATCCTAAGGATTTTCTTTTAAGGAGTATGCTTGCAGAAAATCCTTTCATTCTGGTATTGGGAGGCTGTCATTCAGTACTTTCTCAGCTCTTTCCATGGAGAAGCAACCAACTTCCTCATTCTGCATTTATATACACAGGTCTGTTGACAAGCTAGTCAATGTAACGTTTTTATCAAATGTTTCACTGAAGCATGCATTTCTGTTTCATTTAATTATTACATGTTTAAAATTTCAAGATCTTCTTTATCCTTACTCTCTCCTGATTACCTAAGAAATACACTGGAGACAGAAAAAAAAATCACTGTATAAAAGGTAATTAGCACGTCCTCTCCTTTTTATAACTTTATAATTGAAACCTCATTAAAAGCTTTCTAGGTCTCTTTTTCCCTTAGTGACCAGGTGTCCCTAATTTGTTTTTAAGCAATGTGACTAATTCCAGGCAAAGACTAGAAAAAGTCTGATACCTGTTGGAGAATAGCAATAGCAAGGTTTAATAATTGGGGTGGCTTTTTTAGGTTGCCTTTAACCTCGTTTAAAAAAAAAAAAGGCGTCAACGTCTTTTCTCTTAGAGTCCTGCCTTTTTCTCAGTCCCGGTTGAAGATTCCAGGGGAAATGAGAGCACTATTTTGTTTCTCCCTTGTATTGCAGATAGGGGGAGGAGGTGGTTATTAGAGAGAAGCTCTTCCTCTCTCGGTTTCCCCCTCTCTCCGCCTAACAGCACCGCTCTCTCGCGGGCTCGCTCGTTCTCCTAGGTGATCCATTTCTAGGCAACGTGGGTCTAGTGCTGAAGCTGCCAGGCTCGCTCCTTGCTCGCTTCCTGCATCCCGCCAGGCGAATCGCTCCAAAAGCATCCTGCGGCCCGCGGCGGCTTCCCTCCTCCGGCCCAGCCCCGCAGCTCGCGCCCGGCGTAACTCCCCCGCCACCGCGCCCGAGCGAACCGGCTCCCCGGGCCCGCCTTGACGAACTCCGCTCCCGCCTCGCGCAGAAGGGGAATTTTCTCTGCATTACTATCTGCATTACCTTGAAGTTCACTTTCACCAGCCCTCGTGGAGAGGGCTTTTTCCCCTCCCTGCTGGAATCTGGCTGTTCCGCTCGGAATCTCCTAATCTTTCCTTTCCACTTAGATTTTATTTTGGCAGCGAAGACAAGTGATTCTCTGCGGGCCGTTGGGGCGGGGGGGGAGGGGGGCTTTTTCGCTTGGGGGGAGGGGGAGGGGAACATCCGGCGTGAGCGGGGAGGAGGGGGTTGGTATGTTGGAAGTTGCGGCGGAGCTGGGACCGGAGACCCACGGACCCGGCGCACGGATGGGGATGGTCTGAGCTCCAGCCTCTCCCCCTGCCCGGGAGCAGCGAGGCTGGATACATTTTAAAAAAGCCAAACTGCAAACAACTCTGGCGATGCCAAAATTCCCCTCCAAGTGACACGGCTTTGCTAAGGAGGTTTCCTCAGGCTGGGCTCTTTCTCTTATTTGCTCTGCCTTCCTCAGCGACGATTATAAAAGCTTTGGTCTGGTAACAGGAATTGAGGGGGACAAAAAGAAAAAGCTGTGCTAAACTATCGTGACCTCAAACTCTTTGGACTTTTTTTTTTTTAATATTTAAAGAAAATCCATCCTCAAAGACAATCAGCATAGGCGGAGATGGAAGTTTTACCCTTGCTCTTGGTTTTGTCCTTCTGGTGGTCTCGAACATTGGATTCGGCGAGTGCGGATTCTATCATTCACATCGGTAAGCAAGGGCTGGCGCTGCCCGTGGGTACTTTTACCGTTTCGGCTCGCAGATATTTCCCCTTTGCTTCCCCCTCCCCTTCCCCCTTTCCGCCCTCTGTGTGGCTCGTTGCCGCTGGCTTCGGTTCCTTGCCCCTTCCCGCTACCTTCCCTCACACTTGGGCAGCTTTCTGAAAGGATGCGGATGCTCGAACCTTGCCTGGTGCTGTTGTTTCTTGGTGAATCGGGGAGTGTGGGCTGTATGCTTGAGGGTCTCGAATCTACCTCAGCGTGCGTGCGTGCCGGGGAGCGCGGGGGGCTTCTGGTGTGTGAGGAAAAGAAGTTTCATCGACTCTACCTTCCATGTTCTTTCCCGGATGTACATTTGCTCTATTAAAAAAAAAAAAAAGTACCTTTTGGGGGAACTGAGGTGTCACCCGTGAGGCGAAAAGGGCTGGGGTGCGAGGTGGGGGTGGGGAAGAGCGCCCTTCGGATCGAACAGGTGGTTTTGCAACGTGAGCGGGCCGCGCTCGCCGCAGCGCGTGCGACGGTGACGGGCTGCTGGCTGAGCCCCCAGCCTCCGTCTCCGCTTCCTGTCCTCTCGGCTGCGCGGTGCTCGCGACTGGGAGCCGCGCACCTCGCTGCCTCGCTCGCGCTCCCCGGGTCTGGCGCGGCGGCGAGACTGGCCCCGGGCGCTCGGGAAACGCGGGAGCACATGCGCGCGCGCCGCCCTCGTGGGCTGCCTGGCGAACAGCCGCCTGGCCTCGCCTCGCCGTCAACTCTGAGTTGCAGCGCAAGGCCGAGAGCAAAGGCGCTTGGGCTACGGGCGGCCTGAGTCCGGGAAGGACGCCGAGACGCCTTGGAGATGCTCGTGGCCCTACCTATTGGCACCCAGACGGGCCGGGTCTGGCCGCGGCGGGCGCGGGCTGCACGTCATTATCATGCACAGCGCTCGCGGCTTCAGGCTCCAACTCTTCTCACTTGTTAATCCGTGAGAGCTGAACCGAGACCGGCTCTTGCAGCCTTTTCTGCGTTAATGCGACGATTTCCTTTTCGGAAATTCGCGTCCGCGGGCCAGCGGGGTTCAGTTACTGCGCTGAGGAGAGGCCCCCCTTGAGGAATTTTTCCGGGCGCAGGACATTTATGTGTCCACACGGCTTGATGCTCTGCAAATTGAGGCGACAGATGGGTCGCAGCATCTCCCCTTTCCGCCCCCTGCCCCTCCCCCGCGCAACACACACACACACACACACACACACACACACACGTGTGTCCTGGAAGGGGAACCTGCTGCAGGTTGGAGGTTGTGCCTTTGTGCCTGCCTGAGCTAAAGGCTTGTGTCTGGTGTGCGAGTCCACAGCGGCCAGCCCCTCAGCTCCAGGGGGCTCCCTCTCTTGATCTCAGAGGCTGTCTTTGTAAACACGTCTGCCATTCTCTATCATTTATATCAATAGAACCGAATATATCTGTGTGCAAGGGGTGATGAGGTCAGGATTCAGAAAACCTTGCACTTAACACGTTTAGTGAATTAAGCACTAGATAGCTTGTCTGCTAGGTCACGTTTTGCCTGGGGTAACAGTGTCTGTGGGTTTAGAACTTTTCAGGGAGAAATTGTCTCATGGAGGGTCTCAGTAATGTTCTGATAGAGTTCAGAAATGACGTGTGCTCCTCTTAAAGAAATGATGTACATTTATGTCCAGTTGTAAACGACTGGAGCAGGAATGCTGATATATATTACCATGGTGCCTTTATATTCATGTTATGATGAGGGGTTTCTGGCTTATACTCATCATCGCTCAGGAGAGAGGCTTGTGGATAAATGCTTATTTTATTGCTTATTCTGTGGTCTAAACGATAAATACATTATTTGCAAACACCTACAGCTCTTGCTGTCCTCTACTAGATGAATACTATTTTGCAATGCAGTCTGGGCATTTGTTTCAAAATAGAATACAACTTGTATTTTGTTTCTTTGGCATTCTGTTGTCTATCAGTGTGACACAGCTTGCTTATTTATAACCAGATCCCCCCCAAAAGTTACTATGTACAAATTACAGATTTCTTTAGAAAGCTGATTGTATGCATTAAATGTATATACTACTGAAAGAAAGAGTTACTTCTCAGACAATTAATTTGACTGCAATTAGTACGTTAGACAAGAGCATTAACTTCTTTTATAGACTATCTAATATTGCCATGAAGCTAGCAAATTGATGGTTGTTTCAAATGCTTCATATCTTTTATAATATACTGAAAAATGTAACCTCCTAAATTAAATTAAAAAAAAAAAGGACCAAGTCTAATTTATGTGCACTTCAGAGGTTAGACACCCCTTTCCCTTCCATCCCCACCCTGGCCAAAGTATAATAAATTCAAAACCGAATGCCCATATTAAAATTTTAAAGTACCAGTTAATATTCATTGGATCAGTTTACTTACTTAGTTGAATAGGAAAAGAGAATTAATTACCTTTAGGAGGTGATAGTCTTCATTTAAGTATCTAATGTGACAAGTATGCTTATGGGGAATGTATTATTTCAGGACTAAAGGGATGAAAGTGATGACACTGGAGGGAAAGTGAATATTTCAACTCTACAGATGTAAGGAGATAGGCGGAAATGAAAGGTTTTCACAGACTCATGATGTGTTCAGGTAGACAGTAGCTGCCATATGTAGTTCAGGCAAGCTTGAAAGATGAAAAGACACTGCTCTAATACGTTCTTTAAATATCGAATCTTTTTGGTATTGAACCAAATTATATGTTTGAAAACTTTGTCCATTCTTTTCTTTCTCTTTGTTTTTATTTCATGCAGGTAGTTTTAATAAAGTCAATTATGTATTTTAAACTCTAATATATATATTTTTTGAGCACATTAGTTCACTACAATGATGAGATATAATGGTTAAACACTGATGACTGAAATGGAAATGTATTTATTTCAGTCAAAAATGCACTAATATTGTAATTACTTTGAATTTCTGTTAAATCATATTTTAAAGATACTTGATAATTACATATTCTTGTTTAATATACATGCACATGCAATACACACAGTATTTAGAAATGAATCACCTCAATTGTGATCTTTGCCCCTCCCCCCACCAAGTAAAGGTCTTTTGACATATAAAAACTGCAATTTTGAATTATGCTTCTACTTTGAGCCTGTGCATTGATTAATTTCATCAGACCCCCATTACTTGATTGCTTAGAAGTTTCCTAATGATCTGCATGCTGTAGGAAGAACCAGAAAGTCATGAGCGGAATGGTAATGATATTGTGTTTCATGAGGCTATTCAAAAGTCACTCTGATTTATGTAGCTCGAAAGCTCCAAAGTCTTTGAGATTAGCCATGCTGACTGCTATTTTCTTCATACATCAGTCGTCCCACACTCTTTACTCCCTATACACAACGGGAGTTTAGAGTACTGCTTTAATTAAGCAGGGATTAGGTTGCATTTCCAGTCAACTGCACAGTTTGTGTTTTGCTTCATATCTAATACGGAGGATCTCGTGTTTTAACAGTTTAATGTGTGCTCATTTCTATATCTGGTACCTGTACCTGTACCAGCTCATTGAAATGAGCTATCCTCAGTTATATATCTCTGCAAGGGAACACTCAAGTGTACTTACTCATATATTATAAAAATCACTAGCATGTTTTTATTGTTATCAGTCATAGTAAAATACCTTATGCCAACAGGAAATAGAAATGAAGCCCTTATTCATGTTTTTCTCATAAGCAAATGATACTTTGTCCTCTGAGGTCATAAACTATGACATGTTTGAGAAGCCTAAGACAATTCACAGAATATTTTCATTATGAGAAAGTTTAAAGTACAAAATTGGTGGGTGAATAAGATGTGTCACCACATTATAAACAATAATAGATGGCAAATTTAAAGCATTAGTTTTCATTACTGGCACACTGAGGACTATTTTATCAAATATATCAAATAGAGAATGTAGAAGCATTTCTAGAAGTTGTACTGTGTCTTCTGTCAAATTGTTTCTTTTTCAACTCTTTACATGATTTGCATTGGTTAATGATAGCCTTCAAGAGTCATCAAGGATCCTGCACTGTATGGGATATCTCAATGATTTAAGTTATCCTTTCATTATTTACAGTAGTTGTTTGCTCCCTAAGTTATGGATAACATATAGTGTAAACTTCTAGAAAGTATTAAGAAGTAGCTTCTAAATTTAAAATGAGGTTATATTTTATGAGGTATGTCTTTCTGTATCAAT
The DNA here is from genome assembly GCF_005190385.1 of Monodon monoceros. Lineage (NCBI taxonomy): Eukaryota > Metazoa > Chordata > Mammalia > Artiodactyla > Monodontidae > Monodon > Monodon monoceros. Next base: position 11,132,355 of record NW_021703777.1, read on the forward strand.
AATACAGTTATTTGAAGTGCAATTCAGATGTGCATTAAGTTAGACAGTGTTATTAATCAACAATATCAACTGTGACATGACTAATAAGCCATTACACTGAGGAACTTTGCTTTCTACTCCAAGTGAAATGTACATCCAGTAAATATCTCCTGTAAATTCTAATTCAAATATGAATAAAAATCAAGGTCATTAACTTTCAACTTATCCAGCAATAGAAACCAGTTGAGGTTGTTATGAGTAATGGGAGATGTATTATATTTAATTCTAATCTCCAAGGCTAAGTTTATCATGCTGTAATTTTATCTCAAAGAGATATTGTAATTTTAAAACCACACTTTTAATCCAGAAGGTTAGTATCCCTTCACCTGCATATATCATTTTAGTATTAAAAAGTGAAGTATTTGGCACTGCTATTGGATTTTCATGATATTTCAGATAATAACGTATTGGTGAGTAGCAATACTTAGTTTGACTAAAAATATAATGTTTATTAGAAAATACATTTGTGGCCTATAAAGAGAGCTTTGCCATTAGGTGTCACTGCATTCTGAGTTGTTCCTTTGTAGTCCTACTTGAAAATCCCATGAACTATTTTTTTTAATTCTCAGAAAAAGAAAATGCCATTTAATGAGGATTGTGATGCTCTAAGATACAGGTGGTTTTTATTTTCAAACCAGGAAAATAAATATTATCCCTGTGGGAGATTGGGATTGACATATATACACTAATATCTATAAAATAGATAATAAGAACCTGCTGTATAAAAAAAAATACAAAAAATAACAACAACAACAAAAGAAATATTATCCCTGACTCTTGTAAGAATTTAATTCTAGGGCATATCAACATTCTGTGTTCTCTAGATAGATTGCTAGATCTAGTGATGTAACTATTTCACAAATTTAAAGTACGACAGAAATATACTCTTAAGCTAATACTATCTGTGGAAAAATCTAAGACATCAAATAGCATTCAGATGTGCTTAATAATGCTGATGTAAACAGATATTAGTAACTGCTTACCTATGGAATATTTAAGGTCCCAAACTGATTGATGTTTGTAACATGAAACACATACACAGAGCTATGGAAAAAATACATGGGCACAAATATAAATATATTTAAAAAATGTCAACCACTGACTTTTGTGCAGGATCATATATGTTTTCAGATAAGTTTAGCCTGGAAAATATTAAGTTTCATGTATTAATTAATTTCCTCCACACACATACTACTACCACCACCACTACCACCAGTGCCATCGGATTTGTGTAGTAAAATAAAACCAGTGTCTTTTATCAAGTAGTAATTTTCCTGTTTATTTAATGTGTTTAAGAGGCAAGATCTTCCTTCTAGCATATCCTATTATAAGACTAACGGAGGATGAAACTTAGGTCACCTTTAATCTGATACATTAGTTTTTACATTGACAAAGCCACAAAATTAGAGAATGGAATACTAGGTTAAATGAATGAACTGGTTATCATGTTATGGTAGACCTTGCCCTGTGCCAGTATTAATTAATAAACTCGTTGGAATAATGTACTATTAAAAATTCAGAGTAAAATTAAGTGATCAGATGGATGTCAAAAGGGTATGGGGAAACGTACTGACGTAATTCTATGATTGGTTATTAAGAGGACATCTGTGGATTTAGGTCATTTAAATGGGTGAATTTTGGCATTTGGATGTGGACACAAATTTCAGATGAATGTGAAAAATTGGAGATGTAAGTCTTAGTAAAAATGTTCTGGATTAGAATTTAGAGGGTTTGGGGCTAACTACCAATTTTATAGATAGCTAACTGAGCAATATTGGGAAGTTACTTACTTTCTTTAGTCTTCATTTTTATCAATCCTAAAACAAGACCTAGACTAATGTTCATTTAAGCTCTACAATTATATGACCTAAAATGAAGACAAATTCCTGTGTTTGAGGAATTGGGAGAAGAGATACAGTCAAGTGTGGTTCATATAGCTATTTTTAATAGGTTTAGAGTGAATTAAAAAAAAATACAAGGGGAAATAAATGGAGCATAAAACCTTAATCATTCAAATTAAGGATCCCTTAGAATGAAGATTTTCTTGGTGTGAACAAAAATTAATATTTGTTCATCAGTTATTCTAGATAACTTCAGCATCAGAAGAGAGAGCTGGGTTTGTTCTTTGCTTTACATTTTGTTTTTGTTTTCTCTAGCGTTAATACTAAGATGTTACATACAGTGCTAGTGTATCCCACAATACTAGCGTACATTAAGGCTGACTGGAGGAATGAGTAGTCTTAAGTTCTAACCAGCATGGACTACAGGAGCCTTTAGAATTTACCAACTCCAAGCACACCAGGAATATTAGCATACGTTTGGCACCACTCAAAAATGTAGCATATAAAAGAAATAGCCAGTGTTTCTTCAGTGTTCTTCAGGTATTCCGGCTTTTACCCTGCTGTTGTTAACCAAGTGGTTATCAAATGTGAAGCTGAGGCTAGGATGACCCATTGAAAGCTTTCTTGAGTGAATAGAGGGAAGCCTAGAGGCAAGCACAAGAAACTAAATACCAAAAGCCCTCCCTGTGTATGTTAAAAAATTTTAAATCACTCTGTAGTCAAGGTCCTTATTAACATATTTTATACATGAAAAAAGATCAAGTTATTGATTTTATTAAAACAACAGTTCTTAAACTTTTTTCTTCATCCCCTAATAATTCAAAGTAATGTTTTTAAAATGAATAATTTCACTTTATTGCTCTGAGTGCTTGATTTTTCCCAACTAATCTTAAAAAGATGTTTGCTTCATTATCAAAATCATAATTCTAGAAGCTAGTTACCCTGAAACCACAGGGTAAGGTAGGCATTATTAACAATATGTAGTATGTGTGCTCAGTGGGAGAATATTCTATCATTCAACAGACATTTATTCTGAACCTTCTCTCTATGAACTACTGTTTTTAGGTCCGGAATTAAAATGTTGAACAAGTAACCTATGTCCTTGTATTTAAGGAATTACATTTTCATGGGGGTGGCAACCAGATAAAGAAGAAAATACAAGTTGTAATGTCAGTTACTGATAAATGCTATGAAGAAAAATGAAGGAATAGCGCCCTATTTCGAGTAGGGTCATCTAGTAAGACCTTCTGAGGAGATGATCATTGGAGCAGAGACTTGATTCAAAAAAAAAGGAAATCAGCCATGTGGATATCTGATGAAAAAGGATTTCAGCCAGAGGGCATAGCAAAGGCAATGGCCATGAAACAAGACACTAAGGAATCTACTTAATTCATTTAAGGAACATCTTAAGAGTCAGTGTGGGGCAAATGTGGAGTTTAATGACCAAAGCAGGAAGTAGAAGGAAATAAGGTCTGAGAGGCAGCTAGGGAAGATCCTATAGTGGCTTATAGGTCATGGTATGGTATTTAATCTAGGTATGTAGGATGCCCACTGGAGGGTTGAGATCAAACACGATATGTAATGCTTTGTGTTTTAGAAAGACAACCTTCTCTGCTTGGGTGGAATGATTGCAGTAGAAATATGAAGATCAGTTTGATAGTAGTGAATTGGACTATTCCAATAGTTGGTAGCTGAACCAGTTGTAAGATTGTGGATGCATTTAGAAGATAAACAGGATTTTCCGATGGAATGTTCTGCTGGGAGAAATCCAGAGGAAGTAATTAAGCTTCCAAGGTATTTTACCTAAGCAAGTGGGTGACTAAAATTGGGAACGTGGGACAGTGATCAAGTTTTAGATAAAAGTCAAAATTTGCATTTATTACACTTGATATTCCTATTAGGCGTCAAATTTGAGAATTTAAGCTGGTAGTTGATTACATTAGTCTGGAATTTTGGGGGGAGTTAGGAATTCAACATTTACATTTAGAATTCATCATTACAGACATGACCTTTAAAGCAATGAGAGGGGATAGCACACTTAAGGAATAACCGTGCAAAGAGAAGAGGTCCAAGACTATATACCACAGGCATCGCAAAATGTCGATGTCAGGGAGACAGAGAGGATCCAGGAGAAGAGAAAGATGCGTGGCCTGTGAGTTAGAAAGAAAGCTAGGACTGTGTGGTGTTCTGGAAGCCAAGTGAGGAAAATATTTCAAGGGGGATATCAGACACCCTATCAAATTATATGGATGAAAATTGACACTTGACTACTGGGTTTAGAAATGTTGAGGACAAAAATGACTTTGACAGAATTGCTTTCAGTAGACTGAAGGGACAATACAGGTTGGCAAGGAATCAAAGATTTAATGGGACTGGAGGAACTCCATGAGTTTTGCTTTAAGGGAGAGATGGGTATGGTCGGGTGGGCACATGAGGTAAAGGGAGGGTTTTGTTTTTAATGGTGGGAGTTGGGATATACAGTAATTTTTTAAAGGTTCAATCATAAGGAAATTTTCAATAAGAGGATTCAAAAGAAAATGTTCTTTTTTATTCAGACCTATTTGATTCCTGAGTTTGGATGGCAGCTGTTCAAATAGAACTGTGTTTTTGTTTTTCTTTTTTGGTGGTTATTGATGTTTTTGTTTTGTTTTGTAATCTCCGGTCAAGTGATACTGGGCTAATGCCAGTAGAATTAGCCAAAGAAGCTTATATGTCCTCTCTGAAACAGACTCTGTTAATTGTTCTGCAGTTTTGTTTCATTTAGTTTCCCAGATTAGCACTCAAATTTAGGTAAAATTTTCTTACCTGAAATTATGAGTAGATTATATCTTATGGAGTAGTGATATACCATTACAGATAGAATCAACATTTAGTCTTCTAGTAATGTGCTAATTTTAGGAACACACATTATTCCTATGTAAACAGCATTAAAATGGCATAGAATTATCTTGTTACAATAGACATTTGTATTGAATATAGGTTTCCTCTAATTAAATTCTATTATGCATTTAATTTACTTAAAAATCATTTTGGAACAATTAAAAGAGTGTAGTTTTTCACAAGGCAGTATATATTGCCACATAGAAATTAAATAGATGAAATAAATTCATGTGATACTAATTTTCAGTAACACATTTAAATATTTCCTTTTATGGAAATTTCACTTCTATTTGTGCTATACCATAGCTGACAGATCTTTAGACATAGGTGAAAATGAGGAAAAAAAGTGTTCCACATTTTCTAACCTCAGAATTCAGCCTTCTGAAAATGCATCTCAGTTCTTTTATTGGTCTCCTATTAATACACTGTTATGTATTGATTTTGCAGCTAAAATAATTAATATTTGTATTAAAATAAGAATGCCAATAACAGATGAATGATATTTTTCTGTGTTCCTTGTCATTTCCTGTACTATCTCCTCCATAAAAACATTTTGTCTCATGGAAACAACGTAATATGAATATCACATGGTTGTTTCTGCTTGGTTACATCTATTAATTGACGTATAAACATAGAATACATTAACAGTGAGGGGATAGGAGTCCTGTGGTTTGGGCACAGCAGTGACTGTTAAAGAAGGCATGCTGTGTTATGGCTGAAGCTGAAGAATATAATTAATGAAGTATATAACATTAAAAGATATTTTAAACTTGCTACTTCATAACTTCCTGGGTGGTGAAATACAATTGTTTGAAGGAAATGCTTAGCAGATTTAAATCTAAATTTAAGTTGGAATGGGCCACTAAAATTGGTGAAGTGCTTAGTATACTTAACCTTGATATCATTAAAATGACAGGCCCCATGAGGAGCACATTTTAGATAGGCTTATTATCTTAAAAACTGAAGGCTAGGTAGTACCTTTGGAGCTAAACTGGAAAAAGAGAGCCAGGTCTGTTGTTCTGTTGCATGTAGTTCATGGTGAATTAAAATCTGGAAGACTAATTCTTCCTTCTGTAATTTCTGCAATCTGACAACAGATAAAATTGTGTTAGAGGTGCAGTGGCAATTACTATCTTGCCCTTCAGTCCATATTTCTTCTTTGTTGCTTCTTTGAATGGTGATAACAGGAAACTAGTCAATTTTCTTTTTAGAAATACCAGCAACTCTCAGCATAGCCCAGAGGAGGCATGCCCTTTATGAAAACCATTATAAATTTCTTCTTAACAAAATCGTTAAAAAAAAAAAAAAAATTAACACTTCTTTAGTGTGGGAGGTGGCTCATGCACAGAGTTGAGGGGATTACTCTTCAGTTTCCTGGTGGTGTAGTCATGGTGGATTTTGTACATTTTTTATAATTCATTATTGTCAAACTGAGAAATCATGATCTACATCCTCATATTCTATTTTCAGAAAAAATATTTTTAAGGTTATGTGAAAACCATGTGATTTTTTTTGATTCAGTGCTTACTATATGTGCACAGTTCAATATGTATTCATATAAGACATGTTTTCCCATCCTTTAAGAATTTTTAAGTATATCTGCTGTCTGAGATAATATTGTACATTAGGAAGCTGAAAGTAGAGCAATTTAGGACTCATAGTTGGATGACTGTGGTCTATTATGGCACTGGAGTATGTGATAATTCAATAAATGCCACCTTTATGGTGCCCTTAAGGGTGCCATAAAGCAAACATATATTTCAGAAAAAAGATTATAATTGAGATAAGGAGATTACCACTTGCAGAAGGTCTTGATTTATAACAAAAAACTCTTTACTCAGCTTCCTGATGGTTAATCATTAACCTTGTTTTGCCTATAGGCTACAAAGGCGATACAGTCATGCCATAGTCAGAGCTAAGGGAAAGTCTCTGCCCTTTACCTCTTTTCCTCTTTTTTTTTCCTTTCCTATGGATGTCAGTAGTTACGCTATTAGGTCAAGTAAAAGAGGAGATGGCTTTAAGATCCAGTTATCTTGTAATTAATAAAACTAATGAGATCCTTTCTAGATTTACTGCCACATATCAGATATTTCCATTAAACTTGGTTTCTTGGGTATGGAGAAATTAAATTACATTTAATTTTTTTCTCTTAGTTTTGAAGTTATAAGTATACTATTATTTCATATTACTAATTTGTACTTTCTTCTAGATGTATAAAACATCAATGAAAATGACAGTTTTATACTGTAGCAAACAAAAGAAGAAAATTGCCTCCCAGAAAAAGTAAAATTAGTTAACTTTACAAATGGAATAAGTAGTGTTGGGAAAACATATTTATGCCAACTTTTAATTACGTAGGTGTTAAGAATAGGACAAACATTGGAAATTGAAAAATAACAGGTAGTTCAAAATCTAACTGTCCAATACCACTTCTTCTCCACAAGAGTTCTTGTTGTGGTTGATAAGTGGTTAATACATAGCAAAACTGGCTGCTCTGATTCTTTCCTTTTATTTTTCATGTCTATCCTTCAGTGACAATGCTAATGAGCAGTGAAATGGCCAAAAGCAAGGGAGGAGCAAAGGGTTTTAGATAATCCATAAACCGGAAAATCAGCCCCTGAATGCTCATATGCACAGGCTTGCTGAGAAGTTTCATTTTCTCAAAATACTGCCCAGATTCTAAAGCTAGAACTTGCTTTTGGCTGCTGAGATTATAAGAGGAGTGAAGCTTCCAGGCCACCAAAGAAGAATACTCTGAATGACAGTCTGGGAGCAGGATGAAGACTATTATTATTATTGGGAAAAGAGTGCCCTTTAGGGCTATTGCTGCTGATAGCCAGGACCCTGTGATTAGCTCAGTTCCAAGGGTCATGCCTATAGTGATTTTCTTTTTAAAGACAATATGGATTTCATTCAGCTATACTTCTTAAACGCTTTAGGTAATTTTGTAAAAACGGTTGGATTGACATTCGTATCAATATAACTTGTGTACTGAGCATTTATATTGTATGTTTCCAGTTGGTTTCTAGCTGATGCTATGTTATAGGCCACAAGGAAGAATTTGAAAATTGTACTTTTAAAAAGAAACTGTGAAGCACGTGGCTATACATATATAGTGTTCGTTAATATATATGACTCTTTTCAGTTTGAGTGGAAAAAAAAGGTGGACTGTGTAAGTTATCCTACCATATCCATTGGCCCTCATAGAAAAATGAAGTTTGTTCACCACTGTCATGAGAAAGCAGTACCTGACCTGGAACACACTGCTGCCAAAACCATGGAGTTATAGTCTGGCAAAAGAGGGAAATGGTAAGCAATTCTGTTTGGAAGAAACATTGTAACAGTGGAGGCTATGGCAACAGAGGAGGTTAAAAGTCAGGAAAATCCCTATGAGGTGCATGGGAATTCTGTAAATAATTTAGGCTAAGGGATGCCCAGCCTTGTGTTACAAGCTCTTTATAGTGGCAGTGTGGTAGGTGGAGAGCAGAGAAGACCTTGGCAGTAGTCCAGTTATGTTTTGGTGCAGGGCTGTGCCCAGGAACTGCAAATGGGAACGGATAGGAAAATTTGCTTAGAGGGGAGACCCATGAGTTTGCCTCTGTCAACTCAGTCATTCTTTAGAAGTGGGAGTAAAAGAAGAAAGTCTAACGTCATTTGTCGAGTACTATCTTAAGTGACTGAGTAGAGGCGCATGCTGTTCACCAACGTAGGAGACTGAGAGAGATGAGAGAAACTGAATTTGGATTGAACTCAAAATTATTTTGGCATGATAGTGAGGTGTTATATCCCAGACAGCAGCTTCCCAATCCCTACCCCCCTTCCTGCCTCAAATGGAGAATAAAAAAGTCACATTCTCCATAGTGCTCTCAATGCTGTTTTGATCTAAAAATGATAACAGTGTTTTTCTGGTCATTCTTTTTTAACTTTTCCCTCAATCCAATGCTCATAGTGTCATTTCCTATTTAAAATGTGAATAATTTAAAATATTTTTCAGCTACTTATATTCAGAAAATAGTAGTTCTGCAAGGGCCTTATGATTTTTAGTTTCTGTGTGTGCTTGTTTAACAGTACAGAATTGTTACTTCAGTATTATCACTGACTTTTAAAAGTGTATATCTGTATTCTCATTTCTTAATATGATCATACATATTTTTTTTTGACCATACATATTTTTAATCAGGGTCTGGGACTAATATTAAGAGACTAGTGCTGTTAATTTATTTGATATCCATTTCCAATCAAAACAACTTTAAAATGGAGTGATCTTTGACAAAATTGTAGGTTATCAAAGGTAAAATAAAAATATGATAATTTTAATTTCTTGTGTGTGATTGCTCTTCTAGTGAATATTGCAAGTAGAATTCCCTTATGTAAATTAATAGAATTACATGGGAGGGTAAAAATATTTCCATAAAATTGTGTATTCTTTAGTTACACATTATCTGCAAACATAATTAGCTGAAGGGAAGGAAAATTGTCCTCCTAGGATGGTGAAGCAAAGCCTGAAATGGGACTAAGCCTGAAATGGGACTAAAGGGATCTCGTTGGGACTTCAGGCCTCATTTTTTAAGTGTCTCAGAAGACTCTACTTCATGGTTAAGGATCTGTGTTCTCAGATAAGAAATGTTTGAAAACATGGATCTGCAGTCAGAAGAATGTGAAAGAAGAAGCAGTGTGTCTGCATGTGTGTAAAAACACTGGTTGAACTGAAGAGTGAAATGGAGTAGATCCAGATAAAAGCCAGTCTTCTTTCTGTCTTCGTGTTATTGTTTAGAGTCTAGCTTTTCAGTCTGTTTTTATAATATACTGTCAATGCTTAATCCAGTCAAAACAGTTTAGGTGTGATATTATTGGAACTTAATTTTGCCATCTTACTCTTTTTTGTTCTTCCTAAGTTGATCCATTGTGTGAGACCCAAGGATGGAAAGTGGAGTGCTCCAGTGGGGAGGAAGGCTTCTGGCATTTCTCAGTCTTTCTCTCAGGCTCTCTTGTTGGTTTTAGAGTAGGTTAAGGGGTGAGAAATTTAGAATCGGTGAAGAATAACCTGAATGATTTGAGTTAGTAAAAAATCATGATGATTGGTAATTTTTGTTTCTTAAGGAGTCAGAGCAGTGTATAGTACCAGAAATAGAAGCACTCGATTTGATGTCCAAGTTATATATTCAAATCTTGCCTTGGTCACTTTACCCCTTCATAGCTCTGAAGTCTTTGGATAAGTGATGAGACTTTGAAAGTCTCAAGTTTTCCTGCCCCTGCTTCCTCTCCACTTCATCTGTTATAAGGATAAGCAGTTGTAACATTTAGAATATGGATTTGTGGACCACGCAAATTGTCAGTGTTCATACTTCAGGAGATATAACTTGCAATTTAACTATACTGACAGTCATGGTCCTGGGTCTGGGTTGAGCTTTAGAAAGTGGATCCCATGCCTGACATCAGATAGGGTTCCCTGTTTATCCTCTGTTCCTAAAATATTAATTCAGGTTTACAACTATGCCTTTTTACAACATATAAATCAAAGTTGAAAGTCTTTATTAAAGTGACTGAATTTAAGGTTAAGTATTCCTTTAAAGCTGATACTTCACTCTCAAATTACATGAAATAGAATGTTATTTGTTATCACTGACACTGATATTTAGCTATGCCTTGTCTGGCCACACCCTTTCATTTGGAATAGGGTAATCTTATAATACATTATCCAAACTGGGACTCTTTTGAAAGTGAAAATGGCAGTATTAAGATTTCTGCTGGGGTGAAAGGGACAAACTAAGGCCGACTGGAGGCAAACAGGGACAAGGCTGCACTCATTTCAGAGCCCTAACTGCAGGCATGTGATTAGCTTGTATTTTGGCCCAGCCTCAATAGGCAGTGATTCTGTCTTAGCAACAGGTTGCTCCTTCCTCTTATCTAGGTCTTTTATGCTGATTAAAGAAATAGATTGAAGTTTTGTTTTTATTTTTAATTACTTAGAGCACTTTTCTTCACAGGCAGCAGAAAAGAGGAACAATAGCTAAGTGTAGGTTCTCTTTGTTCAGACAAACATATTTAACTGATTTTTAAAATATCAGACATTAGCATCTGTAATTGCTCCCTTTATTCTTCTGCAGCCATTCTCCCTATCTACTGTTTGACTGCTGCTCCTAGCAAAACTCATTGGATATTGGCAATTGCATAAATTCACAACTAACCTCGGATGCTGTGTCTCTGGAACTAAATAAAGGACATGGAGTGAATTGTTCTCAGAAATATAAAGACAGTTTACAACAAAGATTTAAATTTACTTCATTTTTGCATCCTAAAGGAAGAAATCACCTAAACAAGATTTTTGGCAATTTTTATTTTTTATGAAAATATATAATAGAGTAGCAAATACTCCAAAGAAGAGGAGGATAGCCTTAACAGTTAAAGTTTCAAAGGTGCATATTAATTTTTTTTCTTAGAGGGGATAAGCATAAAATATTGGTTTGTGATTTTAAGTTAATTACACTATAACTACCGTTTTATCCAATTGAGTCATCCTCTACAACCTTCACTCTCAGAAGTGTGCCCTTCAATTTGGTATAAAAGTCATTAGATTCTCTTAACCTTCCTTTCCTTTCTCTCTGTTCCGGAGTCTGATTTTACCTCAAGAAATGATCATGTGATGTCCTGCATTGGCCTCTTACCTTCACACTTTTGCTCTTCCCTTGATAGCGTAGTTCATATAAACCTTTTCTCCTTTTCTTCACTTTTGGTACCCTGGTTATTAGTTTCTATGATTTCCAAATGTGGAACTGGAATTGAGAGCATCTTTTTCCAACTGTGCTCCAAAGAAGACTGCGGCTTTCCTCCTTTCTTTATCAGTGGCGATTTTTAGGCTTGGGCTGACCCTGTTCCTTAGGTCATCCTCACTGTAGAAAATATATAAGCATGGATTCTCATAGTTGGGAGGAATATTAGAAATTGTCTATAGTCCAGAGTCCTCGTTTTGCTGATGAGCAAATTAAGAGGTTAAGTGAGGTGAATGCTGCATAGATAGGCATTTTTGAATAGTCTATTAAGCATAATTTTTACTAAAAAAAAGTAATTGTATTCACATCACCAAAGAAGTTTTAATGTAGGCTATTGGCCAAGAGGTAGAAATAGCCCAATTATGTAAAACTGGATAATTGTTTTCATTAACATAAGGTCCTTTTTACCTGTGCTCTACTATATTGCCATAGAGTAATTAATTTCTTTGAAGCCTGCTAATATAATGTGAGAGGTAGCTAACCCAGTTGTTGGGGAACTATTCCCATAAGCTGCTAGGGACAGGAAGCATATATATACCTTCTTCTAGGAATTCTCCCAGAATTTAGAGCCCAGCAGTCTAGCCCAGATCCAAACCCTATTCCTCAGACTACACACTCCGCTCTTCCTCACTCTCTCTCCTTTCTATCCCCTCCTTCTCTCCCCAAACTCAGGTTGGAACTCAATTCTTCTAAGATTTACAAAGTTTAAATCTCTCTGCACTAAAACATGTTACTGTACATATATTTCATTGCCTTGGTTTTTAATCATTCTTGGACAGTTTATTTCAACATTCTCAACCTTAGTGTTTTCATATATAAAATGTAGATATAACCACCTATCTTGAAGAGACAGATGAAAAGTAAATTAAATAAATAAGATAAATTGGAAAAAATAAAACAAGACTGGCACAGAATGGTTTTCTTTTTTTTTTTCTTTTTCTTTTTTGGGCTGCGTTGAGTCTTCGTTGCTGTGTGCAGGCTTTCTGTAGTTGCAGTGAGCACGGGCTACTCTTGGTCGCTGTGCGCAGGCCTCTCATTGCAGTGGCTTCTCTTGTGGGGCACGGGCTCTAGGCACGCGGGTTCAGCAGTTGTGGCTTGCAGGCTCTAGAGTGCAGGCTCAGTAGTTGTGACGCACGGGCTTAGTTGCTCCGTGGCATGTGGGATCTTCCCAGGCCAGGGGTCGAACTCATGTCCCCTGCTTTGGCAGGCGGATTCTTAACCACTGCACCACCAGGGAAGTCCCAGAATGAGTTTTCAATAAATAACTGTTTGCTTTCCTCTTTCTTCTCTGCTTTCCCTCAAAATTTTATAAATATAATAGTTGTGATTAATTGTACATTTTATTTCTCTTTTGTGCACATTTGCCAAATATCCTGAGGCTAGAGTTAATTGATTTTTGTAATTATGTCAAGTAAAGAGGAAAACTGTCTTATGAAAATATTGGTTATTTATATCCTCACTTTCAAACTCAAAGAGATTTGCTATTTGTTTAATATGACAAAACACCTCAAACAAATTTATGGATTTTTAAATCCTCTTTATTTTTTGCTCCAGAACTTTCATAAAATAGAGGTGTTTTTAGTTACTTAAAAGCTCAGAATCTTTCTGCTGCCTGGATCCATTTTGAGACATGACCCTTCTTTAAGTCTTCTTTCAAATCCACCTAACTTTATACTTTTTATATCTTTAAAGTCATAATCTGTTCAACTCATATTACTTTCTTATTTTTAATGTCTGTGCTTTAATAATCAATTAATTAATTACCTTCTAATTTTATTTTAATATTAGCATCCACTTTTTGCCTAAACCTCCTAGTATTTACTGTACTGACATGTTTATTTTGCATGTTCCGTGCTTATGTAAAAAAATTCTGTGGGGAAAAATTGTGTATTAATGAGAAAATAAAGGGAAAGAGAAGTCACAGTGATTTGGTAAGCACTTAATTCTCTTGGTAGTTTTACATATCGGTACTGATTTACTAATTGTTCTTTCTTTTCAGTTAAACTAGGCTTGTCTTCTAGAATTGACCTATTAATGTGAGTTTAATCAATAGAGCCAGCTCCACAGGTTTATAACTGATTAAAGGTCAGTAAATTATTTGGGCATTTGAGGCCAAATCAGCACAATTTGTATAGAACAGTGAATGTAAAGTCCACAATTTAATTTTAATTTAAAGGTACTTTAATGAAAAAGGACTTTTATTGTATTAGACATTTAGAATTACCATTATTCAAAATAAAATACAGCTGAAGTGCTTCTATACTGTATAGAGGGGTCATTGATCTAATTTGCCCACCTTGGGTGCCACTATCATGAATGTAATAAATAGATATAGTCCCCTTAGTCCTGCCTCATCTCTGTGAAAACACCCAAAGGATACTTGTTGCTTCTTAAACATCTTGGGAGCCTCCCGGTTTAATCTGAAACCAGCCACTATAGGAAGGACAGGGAGAGACTGAAAAAAAGTCAGATCACTACAGATTGCTGGGTGGCAGGTTTAATAAGCAACGGAAATTAATTACAAGTTTGTCTTGGGTGGCTGCACCCACCCCAAAGAATCTTAAAAAGTTTACAGGTATACCTAGGAGATATTGTGGGTTTGGTTCCAGAACCACCACAATAAATTGAATATCACAATAAAGCGAGTCACATGAATTTTGGGGGTTTTCTGGTTCATATAAAAGTTATGTTAACACTATACTGTAGTCTATTAAGTGTGCAATAGCGTTATGTCTAAAAAAATGTACATACCTTAAAAAATACTTTCTTGTTAAAAAATGCTAGCCATCATTTGAGCCTTCAGTGAGTCATAATCTTTTTGCAATATTAACATCAAAGATCACTGATCACAGATCAAATATTATTATTATTACACATGTAATAATAATGAAAACGTTTGAAATATTGTGAGAATTACCAAAATGTGACACAGAGACAATGATGTGAACCAATGCTGTTGGAAAAATGGCACTGCAGACTTGCTTGATGCAGGGTTGCCACATACCTTCAATTCGTTAAAAAAAAAAAAAAAGTGCAATAACTGCAAAGTACAATAAAGTGAAGTCCAATAAAATGAGGTATGCCTGTATGCCTTTACTGGGTTCAGTTCTGTATACCAGAGGCTTTAACTGAGTTCAGTCACGTACCCAGTTCAGATAACTCAACATCACATTTCGATTTCAAGGCTGTATCCTTGGAGCAGCCTCTGGGAGGGGAGAAGTCAAGTGGAACACACATTCCAAGGATAGGAAAAGTGGGTAGGGAGTCTCCCATTGCCCATGTCCAGCTTGCGAGTCACCTGGTGGTCACATCTTTTTGATTACCTACTCCAACAATATTATAGAATATAACAAAAGGATGTACTGAAAAGACTAAATCCATTCTCTAAAATGAGAATAATATATAATTTTAAAAAAAATTTTATTTATTTATTTGGCTGCATTGGGTCTTCATTGCTGCACGTGGGCTTTCTCTAGTTGTGGTGAGCGGGGACTACTCTTCGTTGTGGTGTGCGGGCTTCTCATTGCGGTGGCTTCTCTTGTTGAGGAGCACAGGCTCTAGGCATGCAGGCTTCAGTAGTTGTGGCACGTGGGCTCAGTAGTTGTGGCTCGCGGGCTCTAGAGCGCAGGCTCAGTAGTTGTGGCGCACGGGCTTCGTTGCTCTGCGGCATGTGGGATCTTCCCGGACCAGGGCTCGAACCCGTGTCCCCTGCTTTGGCAGGCGGATTCTTAACCACTGCGCCACCAGGGAAGTCCCAAGAATAACATATAATTTTTTATTCATAATTATATATAAGAACCAGTAATTAGAATGACATTTATTAAGCACTCACAATATGCAAATCATTGTTGCAAACCCTTTGTAGATATTATCTCATTAAATTATTACAATAACCCTAATAATGCTGGTACTATCATCATTCCCATTTTGCAGATGAGATTAAGGGAAGTTTAGCATTACCATATAATTTGTCAAACTTCACTCAGTCACAGAATATAGATAATAATAGGGTCTGACACCTATCCTCATTTCTTCCCTTATTATGTCTAGAGAATAGTTTTCACTGGGTTTGTATCTATTCCATGCAACCCATGCTCTTTTCATCTCTGATAGTCACTTTACTAACAAGAAGCCAGATACTCTCTTAAAAGCCCTCTCTGATTTTCTAATCAGTGCAATGCAGGGTACCCCATGCATTTCTCACCACATTCTATAATACTATTGTAGCCTTGATTTTGATTTTTCATTAGTTTGAAAGAAAAAAAAGGCAAAATCTCTTCTAGTGAGTTGTTACTAAAAAATTAATCCAGGTTGTTGGTGTTTTACAAATGGCTATTGTTTTATTTTGCTTTTTTCCCCTGAGTCATACAGTATCATTGATTAATTAAAAAAAAAAGTCACTATTAGACTCATTGTCTGCATCTTTTTAAAGTATCTGTTAACTTGTCTTCAGATGATTATTGGTACGTTATACAAGTACTTGAAGTTGGCATAAGTCTTCATTTCACATTATTTCTAGAAAATTAAATATCTGTGCTTAGGGACATTCCTGCCTGTAATTCTAGATAGAGTTTTTATGCCCTCTCAATCTCTGGTCCCTGCTGGGAAAAACTCACTCAGACCCTCATTTTAGAGTAGATCATATGCCAGGGAGTAGCCAGACATGTTTCACATATATTCCTGTTTTACCTTATTTTCCACTGAGAGATGGGAGTTGTTAGTTGGCCATGTTGCCTTGGCCAGGTCTTTAGGTTAAGCTAGCCAGGTCCTACATAAAACATTTGGCCAACATTCTTCTCTTACGAAAAATAAATTTACTTAATTTAATTATTTCACAGAAATTATATACCTGTTTTAATTTCACATTTTAAAAAATGAAAGTTTTAGATATGTTTTAATGTATTCTTTCCTGAAACTTTGTTTTCTTCAAATCCAGCAGACATTTCAGACATTCTTTCTGAACATCTCTCCTTTTCCTTCCCCTCTCATGTGTGGAATAGAAAGGAATTAAAAGAAAATTATGATGACTAAAGTGGTGTACAAAGTGGGAAAATAAGGACATAGTGCATCATTTGCAACAAGTCATTTTTGTATTTGGTAGGATGATGCACTGTGTTAAGGTAAGGGCCATCAGGAAAGAAAAAAAGGAAAGAAAAGCTTACTTTTACCAACATATTTTAAATGTGCTTCACACAAGTATGTTAATATATAAAGTGATAAATGCTAATCTACTTGAAAAGGAGCTGTACAAAGGTAGAGACAAGGAGAAGTGTCAAGTGTTGAATAAGAACGAAAACAAATAATACACAAATTCAAGAGGGAGAATGACCTTTATAGAATGTCTAACGGCTGCATGTGGTCCACGTCTCTGCTGGAACAAGACAAGGACTTCATCCTGTGCCATGTTAAATGTTCTTCTCTGCAGGAACACTGATGCAGGGAAAGGGTGCATGAGAGTGACTGATAGGTCAGTTCAGCTAATGTCAGCCAGATATGTGATTCAGTAGGCCAGAGGTTTGCTGAATGGAACTTTTTGAGGTTCAGCCAAGATGGTTGAAAGTTAACATTCAGAAGAAATAACAGTATAATCCACTTGTGTTCACTAGGAAAATGATGATAATTATTTTTTTGTTATGTGCAATAATATTCTTACTACATTTGTAGTAACCTCTGTTAGCTTCTCAAGTAATCATGCTGAAGACACTGGTTTCTCTTTCACTAGAAAGGGTGGATTGAATACTAAATTTGTTATAGCATTAAACTTGAACTTTTCCTATGTTTGATTTTGAATTTTCTTGTTTTGAAAGGTAGTTTTATGCTAATGGTTACAAAGAACATAATAAAATGTGACCTGAGAAAAATCTTTATCATAGGGAATTCAAACTAACATTTTTCTGGATGTTCAGAATAAAACTTAAGAAGCAGAAGTACATATTAAAAAATGGATCTTTCAGGGACATCCTTTTCTAACTCTTATAGCCCAAAGTAGTTAATACCTGCTGGAAAGTGTTCTTCTCTAAGCATTAATTTGTGGTTTTCATGTTTCATCTTTATGTTCTTGCTAACTATCCTTTAATCATTTCTATTTGAAGCTGAAAAAAGGAGATTGGGCTTGGAGCTGGAATAAGTAACTATATCACATAATTCTTAAAAAAGTTCACTCTCTAGGTGTTTCTAATCCTGGGTGAAGGTTTGCTTTGTGTATGTGTACTGGATAATAGTCATCTTTCTCATGTTTGTATGTTACCATCCATGATGGTTAACTGTAAATAATCAATATTCCAAGAATAACAATCCTAAGTGGTTAAGTATAACAAGTGGATCAGAACCTAAAGTCTCAAATGCTTTGCTCTGTGGGCCCTGGTTATCTAGGAAGCTGATAGTACAGAGTTGTGCCCTTTGGCTTCTCTCTAACCCTCTCCATAAAAATGTTGGCATTTATTAGAAAGAGGAAGAAGAAAAAGATGATGTCTATACAATTATGTGACTGTTTATGGGTTTCTCACAATCATGTATGAATACAATTCAATCATTTGTATTTCTCTCAGCTTGCTTACTCTATATTATATGCTCATTGGCTTAGTTATCTGAAACTTTTTGTTATCTGAAGATGAAATTGGTGAATAAATTCATTATGTCATGTTTCATGCTTTTTTTCTCATTACAACAAAATTCCATGCTATGTATTTAGATAGGTTTGTTAGGAGGCTCAAATAAAAAATTGCAAAGCACAATAATATATATTAAGTCTTTCAATATTCGTTATATTTTTGTGGAATATCTAAATGTATCAGGTGCTCTTTTATGCCTTGGGTATATATACAGTGATAAATAAACAGGGAAAACAATCAAAAGCCTCATCTTCCTGAAGCTTACTTCTTAAGTGGAAGGCAAGCAGTAAAGAAAAAAATGAAAGTGTAGAGGGGTATGAAGAAAAAGACAGCAAGGTAAGGGGATATAGAGTGATGGAGGATATGAATGTAGAATGGCAGGTCAGTGACCTCATCTTTGAGGAGACAGCATAGAGTAGAAACTAAAATAAAGTGACAGGGATAGAGTATTCTGGAAAAGGAGAGAGGAAGGGAGAAGAGACAAGAAGAGAGGAGAAGAACAGAGAGGTGAGGAGGGGAGAGAAACATGCTTGGCAATGTTCAGAGACTGGCAAGGATGTTAGTGTAGCTTTAGTGCAGCAAGGGTATGGTAGAAGAATAATACAAGGAGGAAGACAAGATTATTTTTAACCCGTTGGGAATCACATATTGCACTATGATAATGGTATCATAGAATTTCTCTATTATTTACAATGTTTAATTTTTTAAATGGGAAGATATGCTCCAAGCTCCATTTTGCTGTCTTCTCTGTGCCCAACCTGGCAATGTGACCAGGGATCCTCTTATCTAAGGGTGATTCTTGCTGCCATTAGATCTTCCCCCCTGTCCACCTCACACCAGTTTGCACCAGCGTTCTTGTAATTTTAGAATTGTTTGGGTCAAGAAGGACCTTATTTGACAGGGAAGAATTTTCCTGTGTGATCCAGAGCAAAGACTGGAGTGTGTGGGGGATTGATTGGGGCCCTGGAGTCAGGGATTGAGGGCACAAGTCCCCCTTTAGAGGTGGTCTCCCCATTTGGAGAGCTTTCTCGGCAGCAGTAACTAGAGAATGTACTGTGGTTTGGATGGCTGGTTTTAGTGTTGTAACCTCTATATAAGTGTGTGTCACCTACGTTGAGCGTTCATAAGGCACCAATTATAAATGACCTTTATTTGTAAGTTGGATATACTCTTCCAATTGTGGCAGTACTCTGAGACAATATTGTAGAGTTGATAAGAGTTCAAGAATTCTTCCTCTACTCTCCTCTCTCGGGAAGAAGAACCCTTAGACAAATTTGTAGAGACAGTATTTGGAAATGTCTTATTTATTATTTTTTTTCTGACCAGACCCAAAAAGATTCTTCTTGTAGTGTCTATAAATACAGTAACCCTCCACATACTATATACTAAATGATTTTTCACAAGAGAAATGATATTTAAACTGAAATCTAGGAGTTCAGAAGGGAGACTTGCTAATACTAGGCTTTGCAGATTGGAAAGCAACAACAGAATATCTAAAGTGCTGTTGAGTATTAAATTGAAATGAGTGTGAGTAAAAAGTGGAGCAGAAAAAAAAAGTGGAGCAGAAATGCTACAGAGATGCACACATTTCAATGGGGCTGATTGTTGTTAGAGCTAAGAAGTGTACACTGCTGACAAACTGCTTTGAAGCCATCAGAAATGTTGCACTTAGTCTGTAAATTACAGCTGAAGTCATAAGTCTTGCAAAAAAAACTTCTAGCTATTAACTAAAGAGAAATGGCAATGTGAAGAAATTCTGAAGTTTTTTTCAAGCTCGTCTTCTTCAAATATATATAAAATTTATCCCAATCAGAATATTTACGTTTCTAGGAAAATGAAGTGTACTTTATAGCTGCATGGCAACTCCTTTCACTCATCAAGATTCATTTCACAAATCTTTATTGAGAAATAAGTGCCCTGTATTACTTGCTGTAGAGGTTCTTCACAAAATTAAATAGTAGAGTTTGTTCTTATAGCGCATGTGAGTTTGAGACATGTGTGAAGAATTATTACAAGACACAGTCCATGCAGCTTCAACTATTACTTCCAAATGATGTGTAATAACTTCTTGTTATTTTTATGAAGCAGTCTTTTCAAAATAGTTAAAATGTATTTAATTTCTAACACAAACCATTTATTGCTTAAAAAAAAACAAGAGAAGACATGTGCTAGGCACACCAAGTGCCATTTGAACAAGCAGTCTGAAATTTAGATGTTAGAGGTAAATTCAAGTTAGAGCACTTAGCCCAACTTGTACTGCTTTGTAATTAGCTGAGCATCTGCCTCCCTCCCCTAGTGCAGCTGGCCCTCCATATCTGTGGGTTCCACATCCTTGGATTCAACCAATTGAAGGTAAAAAATTTCAGAAAGTTCTAAAAAAGCAGAACTTGAATATGGCCGCCAGGGCAGCTATTTACATAGTGTTTACATTGTATCTACAACTATGTATATAACATTTACAATGTATTATTATTTATAAGTAATCTCAAGATGATTTAAAGTATACAAGAGGATGTGCTTAGGTTATATGCAAATGCAATACCATTTTATATAAGGGACTTGAGCATCTGTGGATTTTGATATCCACAGGGGCCCTGGAACCCATTCCTTGTGGATACTGGGGGACCACTCTATTTGAGTAACCCCAGAAGGATGAGAATGTACCTTACATATCTTGTTCCCATGATGACTACCACTGAGTAGCTCAATAGCTGACATGATTTCCATATAAAGTAGTCAAATTCTAGTGGGAGAAAAGCAGAAGCTATTAAACCAGACTGAATTTAAAAAAAAATCCTGGTTTACATAACAATGTAATCTTCTGTATTTTAATTTATACAGTGGAGTTAATAATTCCTATTTTATTGGTGTTTTCAGCTTAATTTAAATAAGATGATACACGTGAAAAGCTAACACATAAGCCAGGAACACTTATTGCTTGATTTCTGAGCATCTGTCTCCCCTATCCCTTACCAGTACTTTCTGATTTCATTGTGGATATCCATGGATATTGCAACAGTAGAGTAAAGCCTGTGACCCTGTCTGAGCCTATTAGCATATTCAATCCTCTTGCCCATGGTAATTAGTGAAGGGTAGACATATGACCTAAGCTGGCCTAATTAGCAAGTCTCAGTACTCATGATTGGAATTTAGAAACTTGAACAGAGGTTTTGCCATTTCTGTAATGGTACTGTATGTGGATGAGGAACCTAGATTTGCTATAGCTATCTTGGCTTTCAGCCTGGAGACAAAGCCAGCAAGCAGAGCAAAGCAGAGCCAAGAGAATCGCAGAGAAATAGAGCCAAACCTTGAAGGTACTGTGAACCTCTGGATCGACTTGTGCCTGGAGCCTACCCACTCTTTAGGCTTTTCATTACGTGTGCCAACAATTTCCTGTTTAAAGTTGATTTAGGTTTTCTTATTTATCCCATGTTAAGCATTCTAACTGATAACAGTAGGCAGTCAATAAATCTTAGCTTCACGAACCTCTTGAGCAGTTGATTACCACACAGGAAAGGGTCACATTCCTTGTGGCTTTTTGTCTTCTTGTTTGAAGGAACTGTGGTCTAGGAAAAATTATATGTCAGATCTCAGTTCCAAAATTAATACTAAACCACACCCTTTGCAGAATGAGGGTAGTATATTATGAGGTTTGGCATGAAGCCACAGTCAGCCTGACTGAATTGGTATCACAGCCCCATCAGCTACTAGGTATGTGACCAGTAGCAATTTACATAGCATAGCTGAGCCTGTATTCTCATTACAAAAAAGAGAATAAATTTACTTTACTGTAAATTTATTGTTGAAGAAGATAATCCCTACAAAGCATCCAAAGGCTTTGCCTGTTACATAATAAGCACTCAATAATCATTAATCATCATCATTATTATTATTCTGCTTTTATTCTGACTTCAGAGGAGGTGATATCAGGGATTTATTTAATCTCAGTTATGACTTTCAGGATGAAAACAAAGGAATCATGGGCTTCCCTGGTGACGCAGTGGTTGGGAATCCGCCTGCCAATGCAGGGGACATGGGTTCAAGCCCTGGTCTGGGAGGATCCCACATGCAGCGGAGCAGCTAGGCTCGTGTGCCATGGCCGCTGAGCCTGCTCTCTAGCGTCCGTGAGCCACAACTACTGAGCCTACGTGCCACAACTACTGAAGCCCATGCACCTAGAGCCTGTGCTCTGCAACAAGAGAAGCCACCGTAATCAGAAGCCCGCGCACCACAACGAAGAGTAGCTCCCCCTTGCCACAACTAAAGAAAGCCCACATGCAGCAATGAAGAACCAATGCAGCCAAAAGTAAATAAATAAATAAATAAATAAATTAATAAAATTAAAGAGAAAAAAATACATAACACATCAAACAATATAAAAAAATTAAAAAGGTAAAATAAATTTAAAAAGATCTCTTGTATTAAAAAAAAAGAAATCATACATGTTATAAGTCAGTGCATTTCTGAGCCCATTTGAATCACTTTTTCTTACTTATGCAATTAAAAGAAGGTTGAAGTGGGCCATAAAAGGACTTTTTATATTTTATAAGGTATACGACTATTGGGGAATATTGCCTGCAAAATAGGGAAGATGAGCTACACAGAGTGATGGTTGAATATCCAGATTTGAATGGTCATATAAAGCCAAATGCCAAATTATTTTAAAGACGTACTTGGAGTGATTGGTTCCAAGAATTGTTTTCTCTAATGTTTGTAGAAGACTATAATTGAGTAGTCTTCAAGAGCTGTGGCAGTTCATGGAGGGGAGATTAGACTTTATTAATTTATTTTATGAAGGCAAAATTTGTGTGTGCACAGCCAAAAATGACAAGTAAAAAACGCACACTCACAAAATAAGTTGTCTCATAATTCTATTATTCAGAGACAAACATTGTTAATATTATAAAGTGTGTCCTTCATTTTCATTACACATTACACTAATGTGCGTATTGTACATGCACACACATTTACACAGACACATTTATTTATGAGTAATTTGCAGTTCTGAATTCATGTATGCTTAATCATTGTTATTAGGTGTCACAAAGGCACTCTACCCTTAATATGTTTAGAACAGAAAATCTCTCCTAACTTGCTCTCCACCCTCTGCTTCATCATGATGTCTGTTTCAGTGAGTGGCACCGCCATCTGGCAGAACCCCTGGAGTAATGTTTGATGTCTCCTTTAATCTCCACTCATACAACCAATCAAATACAAGTCCAATTGCTTATGCTTCCTAATATCTCAAATCTATCAGTATCTGTCCATCTCTATACTACTCTCTAGCTTAAGTGCCCATCATCTCTTACTTGGACTATTGCAGTAACCTCATCACATCAATACCTTTGTCTTCTACGCTCACTAATATTATTAATGTTACTATTTAGAGTAATCTGAGTAATATAGAAAACATAAAAACAGTATCATGTTCCTACTGCTTAATGTATCTTATGTTCCTGTATGACTTCCACAAGTCTTAAGACAAAACCTAAAACCTTTAACACAACTTATAAGGCTCTGGGTTTTCAGACCTCTATTCCTCATTAGTCTTTGCTACCCAAACCACATTGGCTTTTTCAGGTTTTTACTTAATTGTGTCATGAGCCTTCTTCCTTAGTACCGTTGGGTTTGCTGATTCCTTTATGTAGATGACTTTCCCAACTTCACACCTCATCATGCCTTACCTTTCTAATTAAATGATGTTTCCTTACTGAAGTCTTCTTGGCTCTACAGACCAAGTGAGATCTCTCGTGTTTCATGAACTGTGCTTATCCTTCACATTATTTATCTCAGTGGAAGTTAAAAGATGGTGATTGTGTAATATGTTTATGATATGTGTCTTATGCTAGTGTACACTTCACAGGGTCAGGGAATGTACCTTATCTTTTCAAAGCCACATCTCCATTATTTAGCATGGACTTTGTGCATAATACTATACACAATATTTATTACCATTATTATATCAGAAACTCTGTTCAGTATTTTATAAAATAATGTTTTAATGTTTGTGTTTTATTCTACTGTGAAGACAGAAAACAATTTATTTAACCAGTCCCCCATTATTAGACTTTTAAATTATTCTTATGGTCTACTATTATAAATAAAGTTACAAGGAATTCAGGAATTCGTTGAACTGTGGGTATCGTGGCTTGAATTCATTAGAAGCAGAGCCCAAGATGGGGATTCTTGTGCAAGTAGTTTATTGAGGAATGTTCCCAGAAGAAAACTGAAGGGAGTGAGCAAAGCAGTATAGGGTATAGGTGGAAGCAAAGCAAAGAAATGGTTCCAGAATTCTGTCCTCTGCCTGATTCCAAAGCGGTCTCTAGAATGTAAATTGCACCACAGAGGTTGTTACACCTGGAAACCACAGGTCTGAACTGTTTACCCATTAATCTTTATCCATGAACTGCCTGTGTATGTGTGTAAGTGTACAGATGAGCCTAAAATACCTGGACTCGACTGGGCATCCTAGGTGAGGCACCAACAGCAACAGGTACAGAGAAGATCTAGGAGGTTGCACGAAAGAGGTATTAATTGGGATTTTGATAACCTATAGAGAAACCTATAGAGAAAGCATGTTCTGAGAAGGAACAAAACACAATAAGGAAAGGGCTGAGCATGTTTTTGGGGAAAATGACTTATTTGTTATAAATAAAATGAAGGCTAAGTGAGGAGTAGATATTTGAGATCAAATTAGAAAAATGGATCGGACTTATATCACAAAAGATCTTAAATTCCAAGGTGGTATACAATATACATTGCTCAGTGAAGATATATATTTGTATAATTTTGTGTTCATTCAACATATATATATATAGTATTTGCATAATTTTGGGTTAATTTTAAAAGTCTGTATATCTGTGAATATAAAGATCTTTACTGCTGGGGCACAACATCTTACTTTTCTCTACACTTTGAGTGTTATGTTAGTTTTGGTAAAGAAAAAATTGTAAGATATTATGCCTGATGTTGAGAAACTTGTAATATATGAAAACGCATACAAAGATATGGACAAAAATTCTCTAACTCTCTCAGCTTTATATTTATT
Source organism: Monodon monoceros (assembly GCF_005190385.1). Classification (NCBI taxonomy): domain Eukaryota; kingdom Metazoa; phylum Chordata; class Mammalia; order Artiodactyla; family Monodontidae; genus Monodon; species Monodon monoceros. The sequence goes on from NW_021703777.1 coordinate 11,157,544, forward strand.
AAATGCATTGTATGAAGTAAGGTTGTTCTAAAAGATCTTACTTCTAAGTTTTTAGATGCCATAAAAAGAATTGGAAAATGTTTTGAAAGGAAATACCATGAAAAACAGTGCAGTGAAAACCATACCAGGATTTTGTGCACGTGTACAAAATCTTTGAGTTCATTAACATTATTTAACATCTTAAAAAATATTGCTGTGTATCAAGATTACTAATTATAAATATAATATTTAGTTCTTCTCAATTTGCTTTCCTCATTGTAAAATGCTGTTGGATACCTCCTTACCTTATGGGAGGGTGGCAATTGGAAAGTTAATGAGTTAATGTCTATAGAGGCTTTTTGAGGCCTTTAGATGAAAGTTACAATATAAATCCCAAATATTAATCTTTAAGTGTGAAATACTCTAATTACTTCCCATTGCCACAGGGACATTATTGGAGATTTATACCTTCTTCTGAAATACCTGGCACAATTGTTATATGAGACAGAATAATTTTAGGTGAACCGTTATGAGTCTGTGGTCATTACCATGTATCAAAAGGAATAGTTTAAGTATATGTGTTACACTTACATATTCAGCATCTGAATATTTTCCATTATTCATCATTAAGATGATTTAAAATGCAGATGCATTATGCTGTACTATTTATGTTGCTGCCAGAATTTTTTTTGTGATGTAAGGTGTAAGGATAAAATGGGAAGATTTTTAAAGAGTTTGAAAGGAGATCAGATATGATGCTCAATATATTGGCTTTAAAATGAGAACAGTTAGATATTCATAAACTATCTAGTAATAGTAAAGGAAGAAAATAGTCATTGCAATGATATTTTTTATATTTATACAATAATAGTGGTACCATTTATAGACTATATATATTTTCTAGGCATGGGGATGATTATATTTCATACATTATTATGATCCTCATAACAGCTCTATGAAATAGAGATGAAAACCCGGAATTTAAACATGAGGAAAAGGAGGCAAAAAGCAGGTGGTTAGCTATCTCAAGGTCACAGAGCTGCTTGGAGGTGGAGCCTGGATTTAAACTCAAGCAGTGTGACTCCTGAGCTTATTCTTTAGCCTCTGTACAATACTAAATCTCCAAAAATGCTACCGTTCCAATGTCCTGCCTATTTCACTATTATAGATTCTACTGGATCTAGAATATACATTAAGATAATTTTGATAACAAAATGAAACTTGAAAGAGTTCTCAGTAGAAACAGAGGTCTCCTTTGCCACGTTTTTCTACATGAACTGCTTATCTGGTTTCTTGCTAAACCAATAAGCATAAGCACTGAAATTGCTAAGAGAAGAATCCAAGAAACAAAGCTTATTTTTGTTAGGCTCATGTTGAAAACACATAGCTAAGGATTCAGCACAAGTAAACTGAGTCTAGGAATGGTAGTCTCTGGCGTTTTCTTGAATCTGGGAAACAAAAAATTCTTTATATGAATTCTCTACAAAGAGACTAAAAATACCCTTGGAAGAAACTTTTAAAAAGAACAATTAGGGCTTCCCTGGTGGCGCAGTGGTTGAGAGTCCGCCTGCCGATGCAAGGGACATGGGTTTGTGCCGCGGTCCGGGAAGATCCCACATGCCTCAGAGCAGCTGGGCCCGTGAGCCATGGCCGCTGCGCCCGCATGTCCAGAGCCTGTGCTCCACAACGGGAGAGGCCACAACAGTGAGAGGCCCGCATACCGCAAAAAAAAAAAAAAAAAAAAGAATTAAAACAGCATAATTTAAGAAAATTATAAAATAAGGCTATTTCTTGTGAAAATTTGGAGAAATTTATATCTAGTTTAGAAATTGTATCTCCTTTCTCTTTTCTTTCACACTCTCCCCCCGACTTTCTCATACATACACACAGCCACCATTCATATATATCAATTTTTTTTTTTTTTTTTTTCGGTACGCGGGCCTCTCACTGTTGTGGCTTCTCCCGTTGCAGAGCACAGCCTCCGGACGCACAGGCTCAGCGGCCATGGCTCACGGGCCCAGCCGCTCCGCGGCATGTGGGATCCTCCCGGACCGGGGCACGAACCCGTGTCCCCTGCATCAGCAGGCAGACTCTCAACCACTGCGCCACCAGGGAAACCCCTAAATCAAATTTTTGTAACAATAAAATGAAGTCTACTTATTCTTACTGTGAACCACCACCCCCTAAAAAAAAAAAAACTATTCACCACATTTTCCAGCATGAATGTGTTAAGCAAATATGAATAATATTATTATCTATTTAGAGCAGCTCAGAAGCTTAGTGACAGTGTCCAAATTCTTTGAAACTCTTCTTTGCACACAAAGCCCTTCTTAATTTGGCACCTGCTTAATTTCCACATTTATCTCCTGCCACTCTCAGATGTTCTCCCTGATCTTTGACTCTCTCTGGGGAAGTATTACCTGCTGGTTCATGTCTTGGTGCCTTTGACCATGGTGTTTTCTGTACCTGGAGTTTTATATGATGAACCTACTTAATATCTTGAGATTCAACTCAAAGAAGTAATTCCTCTGTGAAGTGTTCCTGTCTTTTTCCAACAGAGAAAGATAGTTGTCCCTTCCTAGGCGCTCACATGCACCTTCTGTTTGCTATACTGCATTGCAATTTTTATTCAGTACCTTGCATTGCAATTGCTTATTTACTATTCTTTTTTTCCATTATATTGTCAGCAACTTAAAATATGTGCCTGTGGCTTATTTGTCTTGTTCATCATGACTGTCACAGTGCTGAACTAGTGTACAGAAAGTTAAAATGGGACTTGTCTGTCTTAGAGTTTTTGCTGAGGCCACAAATCAGAGAGTAATGTGTCAAGTATTTTAGACTGTCTATGCGAGCTTACTGCAGGGGTTTATAAAACCAGTCTCTATGCATATTTGTGATAAATATTAAATGAATAAGTAAATGAATACCATAACAAGTTTAATTGACCATTGCTTCAATATAAGCTTATGTCCTTTTTCTTATCTTTAATATATGTGTCTTATGTATTTCTTGGAATTGCTTTTTCAATTCAGATTGGAAAGGCTCATCAGTCCTCCAGTACACTTGAGTTTCTAGCTTTCATTGCTTCTGTCACTGCCACGTTATGTCAGTATTGAAGATGAGTCCCCTGTGTTCCGGTGTATTCTGTCTACTGTGTCTCCCTCACTAGTTTAGATTCCTGTATAGGAAAAGACGGCAGTTCACAGTTGATTTTCTACAGCTTCAATTTTATTTTTATATTCATATGCTCAGCTATTTCTCTGAAAAATGATGCTGCTAATAAATCTAGAAGTGCTTCTACAACCATCCACAACCTGTGCTGCAAACCAGCTTTCCCAGGCCCCTCCATCACCTAACTCTGACTGATCTTTCTTTCAGGGACCTTTGAGCTTTTGTCAACAGGACCACATTAGACTGGACCACATTATTTAGGGCTATCTTAGATCCTCAATTACATAGATTATAAAACCACTTAACTTTAAAGGCCTTTGGGAAGATTTAGGTTCTCCATCCTTTCCTCTGAGGAGAGTTTTTTGCCTTGTGAAAATCTACCTACATTTTCCCTGGGGAATTACTTTTACATACCAAGGATTTATGAGACAGCCTTTTCAGGCCACCAGAGGTCCGGTTACACCTTCTACCAATACAGCGGGTGCCTACTCAGCCTTATTTGCACAAGTGATAGGGCAAATGCTACTCCATGGCGACTTTCCAGGTTTACTTAGACACATACTATTGACAGCTTCTCCTGGTAAAACACTTTTTATACATCACATCAGTAAAAACTTGATTTAAGAACAAAGGAAAAATTTTCACTCCAAATTCATAATTGACAATATTTCAAAGTATTTCTTCATTTGAGAATATTAGCAAATGCTGTCTGAGATTTCATGTGGAGAAAAATGAGCCTTAAGGATCTATTTCTAAGAAGTAATTTGGTTAATGCTGAGTGCTAGATAAGAGTCTAATGTGGGAACCATACAAAATGATCCTCACGTCTGCTACAAACAGATAAACACTTGAGAATCAAAGTTCATCATTAGACTCCTATGGATAAAGGAATATTTTGGATATTTCCTTTGAAATTTACATAACAATTTGAAGGATATCAAAATCATCATTGTACCTTGTCAGACAGTATTTTTATTTTCACTTAGTAATAACAAATACATATTGAGTACTTTATTCATTCAATTAACAGATATTTATTGTGTGTTTGTAGCACTGTGCTGGGTGCTTAGAATTAGAAAACAAACAAAATAGAACAAGTCACTTCAGAGAAGTTACATTCTAGTTGGGGAGACAAACAAAATAAAAATATTTTAAAAATAAGTTAAAGTAATTATTACTGAGAAACTTAAAATCAAGTTGAGAAAAAGAGAACTTAAAATGTTAAATAAAATGTAAAAGTTAAATAATATATAGAAATGTAAAAACTAACCAAATAAAATACCCCAGATAGCATAGATTTAAGTGCTATATAAGTTTAAAATATGAGACTGTGAATTCAGAGGATGTGATCACTCTAGCCTAAAAGGTTTATTGAAGGAAGTGGGACGTAAGTCTGAAAGAGCCTTATATTTAGTGAGGTCAAGGATCTCATCAATGGCTCATTTGAGTTAAAGTGTTTAGAAGCAACAGTCTTGTATTAGCACACTAGAATTTTTGGGTGAATTTACTCATAATCAATAAACATCTATAGAAGAGTCTTCTTGAAAGGAAATTCATTAAACAAAATCTGATAAATCAATTAACATTCAACTGTGAGTGTTCATTCATAGATTTCCTCTGCAAACAACAATTTTGCTGGAACGAGTTTTCAGTAGCATGATGAAGTATATTGATCGTTACTGTGAAAGAAAAGTGTACAGATTTTTAGGCAATCTGTTCATTGAAAGATGCTTTAAAATACTTGAAAATTGGCTACTGCTTCCCAATATCCTAATGCTGTATTTTCTTGTTCCTAAGCTATGTTTTGGAAATGAGTTGACTGCCTGTAGAAAGGCAAAGATCTTTGTCCCTTGTGTTCACTATGTGTCCCATGGATGAAGTCATGGGCAAACTTAGCATGATGTAATAGTCATTCAGTAAATATATTTGTCAAATGAGTAAAAGGTGTAATATAAACTGAAGAAATCCTATTTTATATATTTCCTTACAGTATTGCAAGAATAAATTTAATTTATTATCATTGCTTATTTTTATTCATTGGATTCTCAAATTTATCTTTCCTTTACTTATTTGCTGTGATTTGCATTAAACATTTTTTTTTTTTTTTGTAAAACTTGGATTTATCCTTTTTGTAAGTTTTCGGTATGGGGAGTGACTTTACCAACTGGATAAGAAAGGCTCAAACTAATCAACCTCAGCATGTTTTTATTTGTAGACTTGTTTAATATTGTCATTGTTGTATGTGTGTGTATAAGTATTATATATATACACACCACACATTATCAATTTTATCTATCAACTATATTATACAACACCTATCATATAGTCACATGATAATCAGAGATGTTTTTTAAAAAGTTCCAAAAGGAAACCAGGTCAGCTAGCCAATTTATTTGAGACACTAAGTGTTCTGTAGGAATACCAGTCTGAGTTTCTTTCTGCATACTGATTGCCCTGCCTCAATTTGAGAAAAAATAAAGCATTTTGTACCCAGTATATGTAAAGAAAAATATTTAGAGCCTGAAATTGTGTACCACTGTGAAAGGAATTACAGATTCTCAACTGTTTTTACTCCTTGTTACTTCGACATGTATTATTATTTTTCCCTTGGTAACTTAATGTTTTTTAAGATTGTTGGCTTCTGTGCAAGTTATCTATTGCTATAAAACATCTATCACCTACAAACTTAGTGACTCAAAAGAAAAACAACATTTATTTTGCTCATGAATCTGTGATTTGGGCATGGCTTGCAAGGGACATTTTATTTCTTCTTGATTCTGTGTCAGCTGGGACAGCGCAAAGGCTGGAGACTCGAATCTTCTTCATTTCCCCAGCTTTATTTGGTTACTAATTGACATATAAAATGGTATATATTTAAAGTGTATAGTGTGATGATTTGATATATGTATACTTTGTGAAATGATTATCACAATCAGATTAATGAACACATGTGTCACCTCACATAGTTAAATTTTCTTTTCCATGGTGAGAATGCTTAAGCTCTACTCTCATACTATTTCAAGCATACAGTGTGGTATTAACTATAGTCACATGCTGTACATTAGATCCCCAGAACTTTTTTACCTTATAACTGAAGTTTTCTACCCACTGACTACCCTCTACCTGTTTCCTCCATTCCCCAGCCCCTTGTAACCACCATTCTACTCTCTGTTTCTATGAGTTTGACTTTTTTTAAGATTCACATATAAGGGAGATCATACAGTATTTGACTTTGTCTGGCTTAATTTGTTATTATAAGGTACTCACACTAGCTGTGAGGTGGTATAGTGTTATTTGAAACTGGACTTGGATTAAATGTAAATGTATATTGCACACTCAAGGACAGCCACTTAAAAATTGTGAAAAAAAGAATGAAAGATATTCTAAGAAAGGGGAGAAAAAGGAATCATATAAAATTCTCAAAACCATAACAGGCAGAAAAAGAGTAGAAGACTAAAATAGAAATAAAGAACAGGGCAGCAAATAGAAAAGTGTAATGGATATGATAGATATTAATCCAACTGTATCAATAATCATTCTGAACGTCAGTCATCTAAATGAGCCAATTAAAAGATAGATTGTAAGACTGGATAAAAAAACAAGGACCAGATGTTGTCTAAAGCACCGTACTTTAAAGATGCATAGATAGATGAAGAGTATATGAATGGAGAAAAATATACCACTAATCCAAAGAAAGCAAAGGTAAATATATTAATGTCAGACAGAGTTGATTTTAATGCAAGGAGAGTTATCAGGGATAAAAAGCATATAATCATAGAGGGGTCAGTTGTCCAAGAAGACATAACAATGCTTAATGTCTATAAATCTCACAGCAGAGTGTCAAACTGTGTGAGGCAGAATCTAAGAGAACTGCATAGAGAAATAGATAAATCCAGTATTATAGTTGGAGACTTCTCAGAAATGGACAGCTCCAGCATGCAGAAAATCAGTGAGGAAAATAGTTGAACTCAACAACACGATAAATCAACTGGATATAATTTACATCTATAGACTACTTCACCCAACAACAGCAAAATAAACATTCTTCTTAAGTTAATATGGAATATTTACCAAGAGAGACCACATTCTGGGCCACAAAACACATCTTAACAAATTTAAAAAAGACATTATGTAATGTCTGCTCTTAGACCATGCTGGGATTAAATTAGAAACCAATAACACAAACAAAACTGGAAAATCCCCAAACATGTAGAGATTAAGCAACATACTTCTCAATAACACATAGGTCAAAGAAGAAATCTTGAGAAATTGAAAAATATTTTAAACTAAATGAAAATGAAAACACACATATCAAAATTTGTGGGATATAGCAGAAGCAATACTTAGAGGTAAATTCATAGCATTGAATGTATATATTAGGAAAAAAGAAAGATATAGAATCAGTCATCTAAGTTTCTACCTCAGGCACTTAGAAAAAGAAGAGAAAATTAAATCCAAAGTAAGCATAAGAAAATAAATCATAAGAATTAGAGCGGAGGGCTTCCCTGGTGGCGCAGTGGTTGAGAGTCCGCCTGCCGATGCAGGGGACACGGGTTCATGCCCCAGTCCAGGAAGATCCCACATGCCATGGAGCAGCTGGGCCCGTGAGCCATGGCCACTGAGCCTGTGTGTCTGGAGCCTGTGCTCCACAACAGGAGAGGCCACAACAGTGAGAGGCTCACGTACCGCAAAAAAAAAAAAAAAAAAAAAAAAGAATTAGGGCAGAAATCAATGAAATTGAAAACAGGAACTCAGTAGAGAAAAGTCAACAAAAACAAAAGTTAGCTCTTTGAAAAGATCAATAAAATCAGTTTTTCCAACCAGGCTAACTAAGACAAAAGGAGAGAGGACACAATTTATTAATATCAAAGATGAAAGAAGGGACATTAACTACAGATCCCATGGACGTTAAAAGGACATAAAAGGAATACTGTATATAAATCTGTGTCCACAATTTGATAACCTAAATGAAGTGGACCAATTCCTTGAAGGACACAACTTGCCAAAACTCACACTAGAAATAGAAGATCTTAATAGGCTTATATCTATTAAAGGCATTGAATTAATAATTAATCACCTTCCAAAACACAAAGTACCAGGCCAGATGGGTTCACTGGCAAATTCTACCAAACATATAAGGAAGAAATTATACCAATTCTCTACAGTCTCCTTCAGAGAACAGAAGCAGAGGGAATACTTACTACTTATTCTGTGATGTCAGCATCACTCTAATACCAAAACCAGGCAAAGGCATTACAAGGAAAGAAAATTACAGACCAGTATCTCTTGTGAACATGAATGCAAAAATCCTCAATAGATTTCCAGGAGAAACTCTGGTCTGAAATACAGGGGGCGCGGCCTCTGAATGCAGCCACCTATGAGCAAGTGGAACTAGACTGAGCACAGAGGAAAAGATAAAAAGCTTCACTTAACCAGGTCACACCAAGCAGATGAACCCAACGAACCAGGTTTGGTCCTCCTGGGTCTCTCTCAGATGTGGTAAGGAAGGCTCATCTCTTCTTCACTTGGGGCAGGCTGACTGAGATTAGATGGCTCAGTCACATACATGTTTGGAGAATCTCGAATCGTAAACCTGGGACTCAGATGTAAACCTGGGTGGAAGCCATATCCTGGGCTTCAGACACCTGCTGAACCCTCCAACACTGTGCTCCTGAGCAGAGAAGGTGAGCGCCCAGTGCCCCGCGTGACCTGACCTGAAGCACCTAACAGGAGACCGCCCCTCAGGCGTCTCCGGGACCCGAGGAGAGGAGCCCCCAACAGGATGCCTGGACCACAGGCAGACCCCGTGACAGGATGACTTCCCGAGCCATGTGGCTGACAGGGTCTTGGTGGTCCGGCTGGGTGTCAGGCCTGAGCCTCTGAGGAGGGAGAGCTGAGTTCAGGACATTGGAACACCAGATACCTCCCAGCCCCATGTAATATCAATTGGCAAGAGCTCTCCCAGAGATCTTCATCTCAATGCCAAGACCCATCTCCACCCAAAAGCCAGCAAGCTCCAGAGATGGACACGCCATGCCAAGCCAAATAAATAGCAAGACAGGAACACAACCCCACCCATTAGCAGAGAGGCTGCCTAAAATCATACTAAGTTCACAGACATCCAAAATCACACCACTGGACGCGGCCCTGCCCACCAGAAAGACAAGATCCAGCCTCATCCACCAGAACACAGGCACTAGTCCCCTCCACCAGGAAGCCTACACAAGCCACTGAACTAACCTTACTCACTGAGGGTGGACACCAAAAACAAAGGGAACTATGAACCTGCAGGCTTCAAATAGGAGATGCCAAACACAGTAAGTTAAGCAAAATGAGAAGACAGAGAAACACACAGCAGATGAAGGAGCAAGGAAAAAACCCACCAGACCAAACAAATGAAGATGAAATAGGCAGTCTACCTGAAAAAGAATTCAGAATAATGATAGTAAAGATGATCCCAAATCTTGGAAATAGAATGGAGAAAATACAAGAAACGTTTACCAAGGACCTAAGAACTAAAGATGAAACAAACAACGATGAACAACAAAATAAATGAAATTAAAAATTCTCTAGAAGGAATCAATAGCAGAATAACTGAGGTAGAAGACCAGATAAGTGACCTGGAAGATAAAATAGTGAAAATAACTACCACAGAGCAGAATAAAGAAAAAAGAATGAAAAGAATTGAGGACAGTCTCAGAGAACTCTGGGACAACATTAAACCTACCAACATTTGAATTATAGGGGTCCTAGAAGAAGAAGAGAAAAAGAAAGGGTTTGAGAAAATATTTGAAGAGACTATAGTTGAAAACTTCCCTAACATGGGAAAGGAAATAGTCACTCAAGTCCAGGAAGCCCAGAGAGTCCCATACAAGATAAATCCAAGGAGAAACACACCAAGACACATATTAAGCTATCAAAAATTTAGTACAAACAAAAAATATTAAAAGCAACAAGGGAAAAGCAACAAATGACATACATGGGAATCCTCATAAGGTTAACAGCTGATCTTTCAGGAGAAAATCTGCAAGCCAGAAGGAAGTGGCAGGACATATTTAAAGTGGTGAAAGGGAAAAACCGACAACCAAGATTACTCTACCCAGCAAGGATCATTCAGATTCGATGGAGAAATTAAAACCTTTACAGACAAGCAAAAGTTAAGAGAATTCAGCACCACCAAACCAGCTTTACAGCAAATGCTAAAGGAATTTCTGTAGGCAGGAAACACAAGAGAAGGAAAAGACCTACAAAAACAAACCCAAAACAATTAAGAAAATGGTAATAGGAACATACATATCGATAATTACCTTAAATAAATGGATTAAATGCTCCAACCAAAAGACATAGACTGGCTGAATTGATACAAAAACAAGACCCATATATGTGCTGTCTACAAGAGATCCACTTCAAACCTAGGGACACAAACATACTGAAAGTGATGGGATGGAAAAAGATATTCCATGCAAATGGAAATCAAAAGAAAGCTGGAGTAGCAATTCTCATATCAGACAAAATAGACTTTAAAATAAAGGCTATTACAAGAGACAAAGGACACTATATAATGATCAAGGAATCAGTCCAAGAAGAAGATGTAACAATTGTAAATATTTATGCACCCAACATAGGAGCACCTCAATACATAAGGCAAATACTAACAGCCATAAAAGGGGAAATTGACAGTAGCATGATAATAGTAGGGGGCTTTAACACCGCACTTTCGCCAATGGACAGATCAACCAAAATGAAAATAAATAAGGAAACACAAGCTTTAAATGATACATTAAACAAGATGGACTTAATTGATATTTATAGGACATTCCATCCAAAAACAACAGAATACACATTCTTCTCAAGTGCTCCTGGAACATTCTCCAGGATAGATCATATCTTGGGTCACAAATCAAGCCTTGGT